>NC_140590.1:138040745-138546060 GCF_964204655.1 Triturus cristatus | reverse complement strand
TCCACAGCCGAGAAGCAACGGCAGAGAAGGATCTGCCACCTGTTCTGGCCCGCCTGAACCTGACTACATTCATCAGAAATGCAGAAGCAGAACGAAGGTTTATAGTTGGAGAATACCAGCTTGAATTTTCTTTGCAGGTTATTAGGGCCCATTCCATGAGCTGCCCTAAAGACAGTGCATAAAGCTTTGAATTGAATTCGCTGGTGGATCGGCAGCCAATGCAAATCTCGCAAGGCTAGTGTGGTTGAGGTCCCTCGCTGCCTATTTAAAGCGAGTTTCGCTGCAATGGCCGGTATTCTGTACAGCTTCCTGATAAGGGTGTTAGGCGCACCCAGATATAGAGAGTTGCAATAATCAAGTCTGCTGAGAATTACGCATCTCACAACCTGCGTTCTAGCAGAGTTAGGCAAGAAAGGGAGGATCTTTCTCAGCACTCGGATTCGCGAGAAGCAAGTGCCACCTGTTTTGTTAACCTGAGAATTCAGTTGGAGATCCTGCTCCACCATCACCCCCAGATTGCGTACTGTGCTAGAAGGGGTAATAGGTGCGCCAGAAGGGGACAGCTGAAAGATGAGTAAAACAGGCTGATCAGATCTTCTGGAAGAACACAAGACCACTTCCGTTTTAGAGCTGTTAAATTGTAACCAGTTCTTCTTAAGCCACTTCGTGGTGCTAGTCATACACTCATGAAATCTTTCCAAGGAAATGGAATCATTCCCTTCCAAGGAAAACACGAGCTTGGTATCATCCGCGTAATTCACCACTTCCACTCCAAAAGATCTAATAAGCAGAATGAGAGGCTGCAAATAGATGTTAAAGAGCACAGGACTAATCCCTGAGCCCTGCGGGACCCCCTGTCGTAAGGAAGACTTGTTAGCAGAGAATGGCTGAAGGTACACTGTCTGTGTCCTGTCTGTTAGATAAGAACAAAGCCAGTCAAGGGCGCGACCGGTCACACCCTGGTCTTTAAGTCTCTCCAACAGTATACCGTGGTTTACAGTGTCAAAAGCCACTGACATGTCCAACAGCACCAAGATCACTGACTGGCCACTGTCTGCCCGCATCCTCATATCATCAAGCACGGTAACAAGTGCTGTTCCAGCACCGTGCTTGGGCCGAAAGCCAAATTGCATCTCGTCAAGGAGCGAATACTCCTCAAGATACTGGGATAGAGACTTACTGACGATGCATTCCAGAAGTTTAACAATATGCAAATCAGTCTTGACCCTGTGCCTCATGGGAATAGTGCAGCCCGAACTGCCAAGCCATGTCTTCCCTGGACCGGAATCAAGCATTCTAGGACCGGTTTCGGGGTTTCACCCCTCTTCAGCCAGGATAGCTTGGCTCCAGTGGCATAGTGAGCACGGGACCCACGTCTGGGCATACCCTTCCCACATAGGGCGAACAGCAAAACACACAAGATGATGGATGGAATGTTGCACATTGGCAAAACATTCACCCCCAGTCATAGATCTGGGTTTAATCCATCGTTATTTTATTCACCACGTCACCCCAGTTCAGACATGGCCATATGCAAATCAGTCTTGACCCTGTGCCTCATGGGAACAGTCCAGCCCGAAATGCCAAGCCATGTCTTCCCTGTACCGGAATCAAGCATCCTAGGACCGGTTTCGGGGTTTCACCCCTCTTCAGCCAGGATAGCTTGACTCCAGTGGCATAGTGAGCACGGGACCCACGTCTGGGCATACCCTTCCCACATAGGACGAACAGCAAAACACACAAGATGATGGACGGAATGTTGCACATTGGCAAAACATTAACCCCCAGTCACAGATCTGGGTTTAATCCATTGTTATTTTGCTCACCACGTCACCCCAGTTCAGACATGGCCATATGCAAATCAATCTTGACCATGTGCCTCATGGGAACAGTCCAGCCCGAACTGCCAAGCCATGTCTTCCCTGGACCGGAATCAAGCATCCTAGGACCGGTTTCGGGGTTTCACCCCTCTTCAGCCAGGATAGCTTGACTCCAGTGGCATAGTGAGCACGGGACCCACGTCTGGGCATACCCTTCCCACATAGGGCGAACAGCAAAACACACAAGATGATGGACGGAATGTTGCACATTGGCAAAACATTCACCCCCAGTCACAGATCTGGGTTTAATCCATCGTTATTTTGCTCGCCATGTCACCCCAGTTCAGACATGGCCATATGCAAATCAGTCTTGACCCTGTGCCTCATGGGTACAGTCCAGCCCGAACTGCCAAGCCATGTCTTCCCTGGACCGGAATCAAGCATCCTAGGACCGGTTTCGGGGTTTCACCCCTCTTCAGCCAGGATAGCTTGACTCCAGTGGCATAGTGAGCAGAAACAAGCGATGTGGGCACTGAAGCGAGATCAAAGAAACAGGGAGGGGGTCCCTGGTTGCAGTAGAAAAAAGTTGGCAAGAACACGACAGGCTGACGCAGGCACGGTCCGGTTATATGAACAAGAAACTGTATCACCCATGTGGCCCAGGGTGGCTCGAGGGTGGCAGGAACTTACAAGGGCCCCGGGCTCATACAGGGCAGTCGTCAGCCAATACGGCTCTCATGATAGGGCTGAGGGGGTTGAGGTTGGGTGTGGGAAGCTATAATTGTTGCTTAAAGAGTTCGATGGCTAATGCTATATTTTTGCCAAAGTAGAAGTTATTTGGGCCGTGGAGGAGGAATTTGGTCCACCCCAGGTAACGCTCAAGATGAGGTTCTCCTCTGAGATTGAGAACCCTAGAGCTCAAACATATGGTTTGTATTTGTTTCTGTTGAACGTGTTTTGGTATCACAGTACCTTTTGTGCTAACTCTACAAAGGTTTGGTGGGAGGTATGGGGGAAGAGAACAACGATCTCAGGGGCGCAATTACAGAGGCATGCAGACACGTCCTGCAGTAATTGATGGGGGTTCATTGTTTTACATGGAACGTGAAAGGCCTGAACTCCCCCAACAAGAGGCAACGGATCTGGAAATTCTTCTTAGACCATCAGATTAAAATAGCTGCCCTGCAGGAAACACATCTCCCATGTAGGGAGGAGCAGTGGCTGAAACATAGAGCCTTTCCACAGATCTTCAGCTCCTCAGCACACACAAAGCACAATGGGGTGGCTCTTCTTTTTCACTCCTCAGTCCCATTTCTCCACCAGGATACTAAAACGGACAAGGAGGGGAGGTTCTTAATGGTCAGGGGTGAACTACGGGGAAGATTATGCCCTATTGCCACGATCTATGCACCCAACGCAAGGCAACATGATTTTTTAAGTTCCTTCTTGGCCTCATAGGAGGGGTTCGCCAAAGATGACATTCTATTACTGGGAGAATTCAACTTGATTCGGGACCCTGCCCTTGACACTACCCACTCACATAGAGTGACGGGGGTGTTTAGCAAATCGCTTAAGGCGGCACTGCAGGGGTTGGGGCTATTGGAAGCTTGGAGGGGTGCTCATCCCACAACGCGGGACTATTCCTTCTTCTCGCACTCACACAAGACATATTCCAGGATCGATCATGCATTCATTAATCAATCTCTTCTCCACATATTATCAGGGTGTCAGTTCCACCCGTTTTGCCTCTTGGACCACGCCCCTCTAGAACTGATCCTGGATTGGCCCGCCCCGCGCTCCAAACTTGTTAGGTGGTATTTTCCCAACTTTCTCCGCAGAGATCGTCTTCTTAGGGATGAGTTGAGAATGGCAATCACAGAGTATTTTGACCTTAACGATCCTGCGCGAACCTCTCTAACTAATAATTGGGAAGCCTTCAAGGCAGTCATCAGAGGGAAGTGCATCGGGCTAGATGCTACGCTCAAAAAGCAACACAAGAGGGAATGACTACTACTTGAGGGGGAACTCCGAAACGGTGAGAATGACCATAAGTCTAACCCCTCGGTCCGATCCCTGAGGAAAGTTACGCAGATTAAAGGGAAGCTACAGGCCATCTACACTAATGGGGCAGAAAAAAGCCTCCTATGCTTGCAGGCCCGTAGCTATGAGGGGGAAATAAGGTGGATTCCCTACTGGCGCGCCAACTGCAAGTGAGGCAGGAAAAAGAATACATTACTCACATAGTAGATATGAAAGGGGTTTCCCAGCAAAACGAAGAAGGGAAAGCAAGAGCCTTTGGGGAATTCTACCGATCCTTGTATACCGCAGACCCATTGGAAGCTGAAGTCCAGGATCATTACTTAGAGGCTATGGATCTGCCACAGGTCCTGGTCTCCACGAACGAAGATTTAAGTAGACCTATATCAACTAAGGAGTTCCAAAAGGCGATAGACACGCTTAAGCTCCAAAATACACGTGGCCCTGATGATCTAAATGCCCACTTCTATCGCACCCTTGCACCAGAACTGGTCCCTAGTGACGTTCTTCAATGATATAGCTACCACGCAACGGGGTGACCCTTCCATGGGAGAAGCGCTGATCTCAGTTATCCCCAAACTGGAAAAAGATCCCGCAAGTTGCACCTCTTATAGTCCTATCGCGCTCCTGAACCTAGAAGCCAAGTTATATTCTGGCCTCGTGCCTGGAGGACGTCATGCCGCTGCTCGTCCAACCCTATCAAGCGGGCTTCATCAAGGAGAGGCAAACTCATCACAATCTTCGAAGGGTGGTGCACATTATTGAGAAAGTGCAGAGGAAAGGCATACCAGCGGCCCTTCTCTCGCTAGACGCGGAGAAGGCTTTTGATCGGGTTGATTGGGACTTTCTGACCCAAACACTAAAGCGGTTTCAATGAGACCTTCATTGGCATGGTACAGGCTAATTATTCCGCTCCAAGATCCTGTGTCTTGGTAAATGGAGTAGGCTCTGAACCTTTTGATCTTTCCCAGGGAACTAGGCAGGGGTGCCCACTATCCCCCTTGCTTTTTGCGCTCAGCATCAAGCCTCTAGCATAATGCATTCCAGTCAAATCCAGGCATGGGGGGTCCCGTTCGGTACAGACACGCACCAGAACTCTCTCTTCGCAGATGATGTGCTGCTCCCAATCACAAAACAGCAATCTTCTCTCCCAGCCGTTAAATCAGAGCTTGCATCACATGAACAGGTGAACCTCTCAAAATCCTATCTCCTTAACTTAACCCTATCTAAGGATACCATGCGAAGCATTGAAATAGCATCCCCTTTCCAAAGCACAAACAAAGGCATCACATATCTTTGCATCAAACTCACTCCCTAGCTAGAACATCTCTATGGAGCTAATTATCCTCCCTTGCTGCGCAAGCTTAAAGTAGGCCAGATGGAGAACAGCTTATATCTCCTGGATAGGAAGTCAACGCTATTAAAATGAACGTTCTCCCTCGGCTGTTGTACCTTTTCCGGGTTCTACCAATCCCAGTAGAACGGACTCTCTTTACTGACCTGAAAAAAATGATCACTAAGTTTATATAGCAGGGGCAGAGAGCGTGATTATCCAATCACGTTTTAACCAGGTGGCAGGAGGAGGGGTTTGGTCCTACTTGACTTCTTGGGGTATTACAGAGCAGCTCAACTTAGAGTGATCACAAATCGGAAAAACTCTGCTCCACATGGACCGACAAATAGTGGGCAGGTCAATGTGGGACCTCTTGTGGAAAAAGAAACATGATCGAACACGGAATGCCCATATTAGTACCCCTACGGCTACCACCTTGAGGGTTTGGGAAAAACTTGCCAGATCCACGCCCCTTACCACCTTCCCGTCCCCCTATACCCCCATCCACTTCAACCTCGAGTTTCCTCCGGCACTCCGGGAGGGGCCATTCGAACCTTGGCGACATTCGCGGATTGAGTTAGAGCCTTTAAACTCCAGCCGGCTGAAAAATATCATTACATACAACTTAAACATTGGGTCCTACAACCGCAGATACAGCAGGCCGCAACTAGGGACTTACTCCCAATTGAAAAATTTGAGCAGTCATGGGCCTCCACGAAAGGGACCATCTCCTTCCTTTACTCACTCATACGGGCTCTAGGATACCACCCGACTCCTAGGCACCAAAGGTTCTGGGACTCAATCTTAACCACTCCATTGGAGGGGAAACAATGGACCTTCCTCTACAGGGATATCCCCAAGTACAATAGATCCATTGTATTTAAGAGAAGCCCACTATATAATTATGTATGAGTGGTACTTACACCCTCAGAAGCTTCACACAATCTTCCCTACTACCTCAGATAGATGCTGGAGTGGTTGCGGGCTACTGGGGGACTTCAGGCACATTTGGTGGGACTGTCCACGCATCAAGCCATTTTGGAAGGAGATACTATCCCAAATCAAGTTGATCCCGGGCTACCCGATTCCCGCAATGCTGGAGCACACTCTCTGGGGGATTCGGGATCCCAGATAGAAACAAAAGGGGATCGCTCCGTAATGTGGCTGTGCTTAGAGGCGGCCAAGATGGCAGTGGCGGCTGCGTGGAAGAAGGTGGAGGCCCCCTCCCTTACCCAATGGCACGTCACGTTGTGGCGAGCTCTGGCGATGGAAAGAATGGTGGACATTGTGGAGGACTCGAGGAAGGAGTTTGACTATGTTTGGGCTCCCCTGGCTGAATATTTGTCGGAGGGTCTGCCACTGTTTGCATGTGGGCCCGGATTGAGGGCTATCCATCTCTTCCATATCTAGGGCCTGTAACGGCTCCCCTGACTTAAGCGGAGGGACCCAGGGGGTTCGGGTGCCCCCAGTTGCCATAGACTTGCCCTCACTGGCAACCAAACTTGAACTCTCTTTTACCTTGATACCATAGTTTGTTTATCTGTATCTATTTTTTGAGTTATGGGGGGGTGGGGGTGGATGGAGAGGGGGTGGGAGGAGCAGTTACCAAAGATTTACACGACCTTCCATGTGAACTTGTTGAATTGTGACACATGCGTTGCCTGTTGGGGACCTGTGAGGGTCATGGAGTGAATATTATGTGCCGGTCGAGTCCTAGTACACAAACTGAATATGATACTTTAGCTCTCTGTAATTTTCAGCCTATAAGATGTACTGGTGTCTCCCGCCAATGTTTGTACTGTATTGTACTGTATTGTTTTGTAACCAATAAATTGTATTTGTAATGTTTGTACTGTATTGTACTGTATTGTTTTAAAACCAATAAAAACATTGTGACAAAAAAAAAATGCAGGTTTAAAAAATATTAAATATTTTAATGTATAATATTTTTTTAAATGATTTTTATGTTACCAGTGTATGTGTATATAGTATAGATATATATATATAGATATAGATATATATATATGTATATATATATATTCATATTTATTTATAATTTGTAATATATTTCTAACATTTTATAATTAATTACAATTATTATTTATTCATTATTTTAAGTAAATATATATATATATTACAATTTATATATGTAAGTTTAATTTATTTTTAAATTAAATTTAGTACTTATAATTGTTAAAATTTACAAATAAATCTAAAAAAATGTAAGTTAAATGGATTATTTAATTTATTTTACATTATGTTTTATACATAAAAAAATTATATTTTGTACTTTGATATTTTTAACAATGATATTTTTTTTTCTCAATATTTTTGTACTTCCTATTATGAAGGTAGGAAGTCGATATTTTTTAGAACTATATTTATGTCCTGATATTTGTGTCACTCGAGATTCTGGTATTCGTTATTCTGTCAGTGATCCGTGAAGTACAGGTACCCACCCTGCAGCAAATTATAACTCTCAAATTAGGAATGAAGATCAGAAAATGTAAAGCCCAAGCAGTGCCAAAGGAAGAACGCGAAGGAATTGGAGAACCTCGCAGACAGGATCGAACATCAGGCCAGACAACACGATTGCAGGTAATAAGATCACAGACAGATTTAGAGGGAGAGCTTGAGTTGCTCGGGAGTCACCAAAGCCCAAAATCCTACATTTATATTGAACTGAGCTCAAGAAAAGAATGATACAGGAAGCAGGGAAATGATGGTCAAGGGGCAGGCGAGCAATGAGGATGTATGAGAGAGACGATTGGCTATGGCTCAAAAAGGGAGGAAAATCTCTGGAATGCATTACGGAGCTTTTTGCTCTGCGGCTGTACACCATGAATAGAAAAGGCTGGGAACACCTGAAATTCTGGCACAGATACTTTACCTTTTACACAGGAATTTGAGCAATTTTTCCCTCTGATTTTGCACCTACCTCTCAATGATTCCTAAGAGTGGCACATGGGGAGAAGATAAACTTGTTTTTACACATGGAGTCAGCTTTAGGGTTGCTGGTCAGTGGTAGCGTGAACTATAGACTGGGTAAGAGGAGGGTGAAGCAGGTAGGATGAAAGAAAGAGGTACAGGGAGGGATTAACAGCAGTTCACCATCCATGAGTTTGGAAACAGGAAGTTGTACTGAGGTGACTGGTTGGTGTTTATGGTTCTCAGAAGTGGGAACTGCATGTTAGTACTTGCGCATCTCCATCATGGAGATGTAGGAGGCTTAAAGAGGTTTTGTGGAGGTTTAGGAAGTTTACTTGTGGTGTGCAGGCTTTAAGGAAGAAAAGAACATCTACTGTCATGAACTACACCCTGACCTGCAGAGAATGTAAAAGTTTCAAACAAAAAAGGAAGGACTTGAAGTGACGCCTTTATAATGAACACAACAATCCCATACAGTAACAGTGCACACACTTCTGCTGCCAGAACCAGGCTACATCTCTTATTACTTGATGCTTCTATTTACCCCTGTACAGTACTCTGCTGCGTTGTGGCTGGGTTTGCAGTACACTAATACCACCTGCATACATGCATGCATGCAGACATACATACATACACACATACACACATATATACATACATACATACACACATACATACACACACACACATACATACACACATACATACTGTTAGACCTGTAAGCCCTATTGTGGTCTTACCCTGTTTTTTTCCCTTTGCGCCTCATTTTTTGCCACCATCGTTTTGTTGGCCCTAGGTCTCTGGGCACCTTACCACTGCCAAACAGTGCTGAGGTGCAGGTGCTCTCTCCTAATAACATGGCTGCCACAGGCCCCTACTACTGCGGAGTGGTCACTGAACATACACGCACCAGTAGTTAGGAGCAGGCTGGGACATACCGTTACTGTATCTTTGCCGTCCCGCCTTTTGGTCCCATAGACAGACATGTAGAAGCTCCTGGAACCTTCCAGCCCAGGGAGGAGTTATGCTTTGCTGCCTTTCAGGAGGGTCCCCTGACCTAGGGGTATAAGAGGAAAGGAGGGAAACCTGACTAGTTAGTTCGGGTACCACTGGACCTGGGGGAACCTCTGCCAGAGTATAGGCGGTTGGGCCTAGGGGGGAACCTACACTACTGAGACTGACTGAGCTTAGGCCCTGCTGTACCCAAGATAGCTGAGGGACTCTGCCAGCCTGCTGACCTTGCCCAGTGAGGGGGAAACCCAGGAGACCAACTCCAGTGTGCTGCAGGGAACCATCCTGCCTTTTATACCTGCCAACTTAACCTCCACCCTTCCCCCAAGTAACTGCAACTAACAACCTGCCAACGACTAGCGCTGAGCCTAAAGCGCTGAGGACCCTGTGAGAGCTGCTGCTGCTGGGGGGATCAACAGGTAAAGCGCTGGGCCCACTTAGCGCCATATTACCAGAACTGTGCCCACCTAGCGCTATGGGAAAGTAATCTGCCTGTGCTACCAAGCGCTGTGCCTCTTGAGCGCTATTTGCTCCCTGATCACCGCCGCAGCCCAGGACTTGGCTGAACCGCTGCTGTGCCTCTGTATGCTGAGACTCTCCGGCGCTGTGTCAGGAAGCGCGCGATCTGCCGTGATCACCGCCACAGCCCCAGGTACCTGCCATCCCATGCCGTGTCCAAAGGAACGCGCCTTAGGCCCAGGAATCACCGCTGCGGCCCAGGCGCCGTGAAGTCCAAAGCACTGCATTCGCCCCGAGCCTGTGTGTGCCTTCAACTGGGGCGCTACCGCCGAACGCTCCTTGGGCCCAGAAATCACTGCCGCAGTCCAGGCGCCACGTGAGAGGAATCCGCTGTGGCCCAGAGGTCATCGTCGCGGCCCCTGAAGCGAGGGGAGGGCCGCCGCTGGTGCTGGGTAGGCCGCGCCAGGCCTTGGGAGCGGCCGAGGAGCGTTGTGGGGCAACCGGGGCGCTGACAGTGTCATAGGCCACGCCCCCAGTAAGCTGTGCTGCTATTGGTTGAGGCTGCCACGCCCCTGAGAGCCGTGCCCGCATTGGTTACTGTGGAGGCGCCGGAAGACCCAGAGCCGTCCAGGCCTCTGCGCGGGGGATCCGAGAAGAGCGGGAGCCCCCCTACCTCTCCCGGCCCGGTTCAAGGTGTGTGTAGAGGCTCGGAGAGGGAGCGAGGAACAGCTGGGGGCCCGCAGAGCCTGTGCGGGCCCCAGAGAGAGAACGAGGCCCAGGGAGAGACCGGAGCCTAAAGGTAAACCCCCTGGGGGAGGGCAGAGACATCAGTGGGAATAGCGGGGCTGCCCCTCTCCCCAGGAGACTGGAACCGGGCCGCGAAGGCCCCATTAACCCCTTCTTGTGGTAACTGCTAGGGGCTGGGTCTACATTAAACACCAGAACTGCCTTAGTCAGCCCGCGTACTGGTATTAACCCTATGCCACAAGAGATAAGATGTTGATGTTATCCCGGTACCTATATTACCCACCTGCATAGGAAATGTGGTGCATGTTACTTTTATGATACTCAGGCCTAAGAACTGTTACCTGAAGGAATCATACCTAGGAAATGTTTTGATGTTATATGCATGCCCCCAAAGTGTTACCTCATGGCGGAAGTGCAGAGGGGATGTTACCTTTACTAATGTTTGCTTATAGGAAATGTTGCCTATGATGTCCCTGACTATCCGAATGGTTATCCTAATTGAATTGATGGCTAAGAGATGTTGCCTACATTAGCCTAGTACCTAAGAGGTGTTACCCACCTGAACTAAAAGTAGATAAAGAGTCTTGTTTCATAAAACAACCTAATGTGGTGTCCTTCTATTTCATGCGAGTTACTGTCTCAGTGTGAGTGTGTGCTGCACCACTGCTTTACACATTGCCTTCGGGTGCCTTCCTGCCTCGAGCCAAGCTACCGTGTCGGAATTGGTGACCCCAGTTCTAACACATACATACATACATACATGCCTTATAGGTTACAAAAATTGTAGTATTTAGTATGTAAACATTGGCATAGATGAAATTGATCATCTTAAAAAATCAATAAAGATATATTTGTAAAACAAATGGCGCACTATAAATGACTGTTTTGTCACCAGCTGTAGCCCCTGCTCTTAGGTCATGTCTATCTCTTTCACTTGACCTCAAATCACAGAGACGTTGCTGGAATTATGTGTCTGCAGTTTTACTTTGAATATTTGTGCGCTAGCACATAGACATAAGCCTGGGAGATGATTTTATAAGCCTCATAGTTATCACTATAGCCGTTTTTTTATCATCCTGCACACTCTTCACCGGTGCAACCGCTTACAGGATTCTAGGCTTTACTTGCTACCTTGGCTACTGTCTTATGGCCGGTCCCTGCCATGCCTGGGCTGCAAGGGCCATGCTCACACAGTGGCCCCCTGAATATCCTTGCGATCTCCATCGGATTCCCTGCTGCTTGGCATCGCAAGGCCTGTGGATAAGGAATGACTGCATTACCTGCCCCCCTTACCTTGTTGTGGGCAGACAGTTGTTGTTTTGCCACGCTGCTAAGGGGCTCGTGTACCCTTGCCGCTCCCCCCAAACCTCCAGCCTCTCCTTTTCTACCACTATTTGCAGCCCACCAGCTCCAGGAACTCTTTGATGCTTAGGATAAACATGGCTATGCCACTGTTTTTGAGGTGTACCCCATCTGTCGAGTAATGTTTCAGCATCATCAGGATTATGACGCCTGTATCTTACCGCCTCAAAACCCATAATATTTCAAAAGTTGCTAAGCGTTATGTTCAACTTCTGCCTGTATCTTTCTACCTCCCTGTGACTCTTTGATCCCCACCATTCGAACCCGCACAAGCGCTGACCATATTATTGTGGTCTTCCACAGCATCATTCTATTGTGATGAGGTCCCTGGTTTGGGCACTCAGGTGGTTTTTCCTCACCGTAGTGAATTACCATTGCCCCCAGGGATGGGGGGGGATAGGGGTGGAGGAGCTGTTCCCTAAGGTTGTATGACGTTACAGAGTATGCTTTTATCCTGCATGTCGTTACAACGCAATGCTTTACCCCGACATGCTGTTGGAGGTGCACTGGAGTTTGGAATGGTATTTACTATTCCAACTCCAGTCTGTGCAATAGTAGAGAAGGTGTTGGAGTTAAATCCAACACCTTATACCCCCTACAGCAAGCCATTTTCATTGCAATGGAATGCAGGGTAAAAGCATGCTTTGGAATGCATGCGTTGTTACGATTGTTTCCCGTACCCTAATGAACTTTTTGATTTCTGGGATGAGCTGTGCCCAACTCATTCCCTGGTGCATCCATATTATTTCCTCCTACTGGCCTGTTGTTGGGCTGGTGACATGTAGGAGTGTCACATGATCTATGCCACTTTCTTCTTGGTTCCTTGCCCCTTCTGTGCTGTGGAAACAAGAACAGAATGATGTAGACACAAGTGTGAACACCGGCTCACAACTCAAATACGCTCAAGAGTCACAATATATTATTGTCCAGTCTAATACTTCCTTTTATGACAAAAGTAGAATTTATATAGGAACACAAAGTGAAATACAGCCTACATAAACAATACACACCGGCCCCTGAAGTCAGAACTCTAGAGTTTAATGGCAGTTCCCTGAGCCCCACTTCCCTCTCAATAGCGTTAGTGGTTATTCCCCAATCAATATAAGTGACATTAATTGTAGGCTCCACTAGCAGTCTCGGGAGTCCCACTCAACTTTGTTTGGAACGTCAAAACTGGTCCAGTGCCAAAGGGCAATCTGGCAGAAATGTTACATCAGAGCCGTCCTGTCTGTAGCTCAGTCATACCTGCACCATCAGGGATTGTCTGGCCACTGTCCCCGAGAGTGTCTCGGGCACTGCAGTGCCCACGGTTGGGTGTCCACGGTGCTCCTGCAATGCAACTGTAAATTTCCTTTGGTTCCCCTACAAGGGGGGTGGTGATGGGAAGAGAGATTGTCGGTGGTTCCTAGCACTGTTCCTCAGTTGGAGCTCTGATCCACCACAGTGGCCTCTCCTCACAGTGATGGCATTCACCAGGTTGCACTGCTTGGCTTCATCCGGTGGCCCCCTCCGGCATACAGGGTCGCCAAATATGAAATAAAAAGGAGAGAGACCCCACACACCAAAGGGACAGGGTTCCACTTCACAGTAGAATTACAAAATTCCCCTCAGGATAAAAACACATAAACCACTCAGACTTCACTATGCATACACCCCACATCCAAAAGACTACACCACATCCAAATACCACAGAAGTTTGAAAAAATATATACGACTTTCATCCTCTTAAATAAATGTAATTTCATATTAATATTCTACATCAAATAACAATGTTTTAAACACATGTACATCACACAAAATAATAATAAACAATACAAAAATAAAACAACAAAAAACACAATAGCATAAGGGAGAAAAAGTAAGACATAATAATTAGTATTCATAAACCAGCACATCTGCTTACCATATCAACAGGGGTCCATGAAAATACTGTATCCCATCCAGAGACCCCCTGGGCACTGCAGATGCTGCTATAATGTTCGTTCACAGAGCATATATGGTGGTTTTCTTCACAAACCAGCAAATCTGTAGATATCTACAGATAACTGTTCCTTCAGGGAATATTATGGCAGAATTGAGTACTTTACTCCATCTGCCTGACGGAATAAATCCCTTCCCGCTGAACTCAAAATGAGGTCCTAAATTCTTTATTCCATGTTAAGCTCTTGGGTTAAGGCACAGCCTGATAACTCCATTCTCCCTCCAATGCTAATCAACTCCCAGTCTTCACTCATTACAAAGACCCACTCACTCATTCCATGCATCATCACATTTGCACATCTCTACACATATCATTCTTTAGCATGCCCACTCAGCCCATGCATGCTATAAAAAGTATTCACTCAAAACATGAAGAGTAAAATAACATAGTTTATTTCAATGGAAATATTCTCATGACCATAAAGCCAACAGCAAGCCAGGAAGCTCCAGGGAAAACTGCTGCAGCAGGCCATTATCGAGAGCTCATGAACCTACTGCTCACAATCCAGATTATGGAGCAATAAAACAACCAATCAAGTACATTTAAGTTATAATGAACTAAGAATGAAGCTTTGCACACAAAAGTAAATACAGTAAACAAAACCAAATGAAATAAAATGCTACATCATCTCCCCTCTTTAAGCAAAACAAGTCACTTTTAACAAGAAAACATCATCAGTACATCAATCAATCAATCAATCAATCATGGTTGGTAAAGCACAACTACTCACCCATGAGGGTCTCAAGTCCCTGGGTGGCAGGGGGGCGGCTCCGGACTGTACTGGGTTCATCCGTAGAGCTTGAGGTCCCTCATGAACTGGGGCAATGTGGTAGATCGCCTGAGTTGGATGGGTGGGGTGTTCCAGGCTTTGACTGCGAGGTAGGCGAAAGACTTTCCTCCCATTTTAGTCTTGTTGATATGAGGGACGGTGGGCAGAGGGGTTCGCAGGTGTCTTTTGGGTGTGTGGAAGGAGAGGCGACTGTTAGGGTATGAGGGTCCGGTGTTGTGAAGGGCCTTGTATGCGTGGGTGAGGAGTTTAAAGCTTATTCTTCTTTCGACTGTACTTATACCCAAATGTGCCATTGAAGTTGGGGTGACTTCAAAGAGGGGTCTTTGAAGTGCACAAGGTCCTTTCTTCCCAGCACTGGCTCCAGACTTTCAGTAGGGGTGAACAACCTTTTTGTGTGGGATCAGGCAATACCTATTGAAGTGTAAGTATCAGCCTTTCCCTGCCTTCCTGCCCAGGAAGAGTCATCAGAATGCAGATGTATCGAGATGGGCACTCAGACACACCTAGCCTTCCAGTGTTTAACTAAAAGTAGCATTCCTAAAATAGTAATGTTAAATCCAACTTTACCACTAAAGAGGATTTATCATTACCATTCCAAAGATATAAAACACAATGCAGCTATTCCTTTCTGATTAGGAAATACAGTTTAAAGGTGTGTTAAGGAATTTCCAATGTTACCCTATAAAAGGAGTAGGCCTCACAGTAGTAAACACAAATTGAGCTGTTTGTCACTACCAGGACATGTAAAACTACCAGAACATGTACATCTCAAGAGCACATGTCTGACCTTTTACGTATACAACACCATGCCCTTAGGGCTACCTAGGGCCTACCTTAGGAGTGATTTAGGTTTAATAAAAGGGGAGTTTAAGGCTTGGCAAGTAGCTTTAAATGTCAAGTTGAAGTGGCAGTAAACTGCACACTCAGGCCCTGCGATATTAGGCTTGAGACATGGTTAAGGGTGGCACAATCAGTACTGCAGGCCCACTAGTAGCATTTAATTTACAGGACCAGGGCACATGTAGTGCACTTTTACTAGGGACTTATAAGTAAATTAAACATGCCAGTTGGGGATGAACCAATATTACCATGTTTAGGGGAGAGAGCACAAGCACTTTAGAAACTGTTTTGCATTGGTAAAGTGCGCAGAGTCCTAAAGCAAAACAAGGTAAAATAAATGGAGGGAGGCAGGAACAAAGTTGGAGAAAGACTACCCTAAGGCTCTCAGGTCTAACAAAATATAATACTTCACCTCCCAGCACTACAGGCTTTTTACCTTTTAGATTGATTAGAGGTAGAGGTCCCTGCATTCGTTTTTTTCCCAATTGGTTGAGACTCGTATTCAGAGTTCTTTTGTTTCTGATAGTGTTGAAGAGGTGAAGTCAAAGATAGCTATTACACAGGTAAAAATCAATGACTATTTTGATAAAAGAAGCAGGTACAAGAGTGCAGACATTGCTGGGGAGTGAGGCTGAGTTTTAACAAAGAAACCACATAAAGTGATTAAGGGTGGGACTAAGTTTACTCTTCTGGTGAGTATTCAAAAAGTCTCCAAGGAAGCAGCTTTGCTTACTGGTAAAAGGTGGGGGCACAGGAAAAATTTCATGACTCAAGAGTAAGCTAGAACCATCAAAACAGCTATGATGAATGCTTGTTCCGATTGTTCTGAACTTGATTGGGCAAGTTGGATCGACGCATCAAGTAATGCTAAAGAAGTAGAGGCGAAAACTCAAGCTTGGGTTCTTCAAGCAACAACGATTCACCTGTTTCTGAGCCTGATTCACAAAGTTGTTTTTCTTTTCCAGGTTTATCAAGGTTATGCGTTTCAAAAAACCCTAAGGTTGCTTTATTGAAAGCTCATATATCTAGGGAGTTCATTAGGCGTGTTACTAAAACACCAAAAATATGATCATTTGGTCATGTACATCAAGAAAGCAAGCTGATTAACCCCTGCACTCCAAGAATCCAGAGGCTCCTGCAGACAACTCAAAAAGACATGGATGAACAGTAAAACCCCAGAAACCCACACCACCTACAAAGCAGCCACCACCTCATACCAACAATTCATCAAATCCACAAGGAAGAAATCCCTCCAAGACAGAATCCTCAACAACACACACATCACCAAAGAGCTCTTCTCCATCATCAAGGATATTGCCAAACCTTACTGCAAAGTAACAGATGACTCACCCTCCCAAGACCTCAGCAACAGACTCAGCACCTTCTTCCTCCACAAGATGAAGATGATCTACGACAACTTCGACAACCAAGACAACCTCACCTCTCTAGATCCTCTCTCATGTGATGTCACCCAACAGACCCTGCTCAAATGGATCCCGCTCACGACAGAAGACACCCTGAAGACCATGAAAAGCCTCCACTCTGGAGCACCATCAGACCGCAGCCCACACCACATCTTCCACAGAGCCGCCTCTGCCATCGCACCTAAATTATGTCAGATGATCAACTGCTCCTTCATGAGCCCCACCTTCCCCGATGACTGGAAACACGCTGAAGTCAACTCCCTCCTGAAAAAACTCTCAGTGGACCCGACGGACCTCAAGAACTTCAGGTACAGCTCCCTGATTCCCTTCGCAGCCAAGGTCATTGAATAGGAGATCAACACCCAGCTAGAAAACATCCTGGACATCTCCCAATCTGGATTCCGAAGCAACCACAGTACCGAGACCGCCCTACTTGCCGCCACCGACGGCTCCCTCCTTGGCCAGGGCAAAATGGCAGCCATCATCCTCCTGGACATCTCGGCGACATTCAATACCGTCTCCCACTTCACCATAGCCACCAGACTCCAAGAGGCCAGCATCCGCGGCAAGGCCCTCGACTGGATACATTCTTTCCTCACAAACAGAACTCAGTGGGTTAGACTAGCTCCCTACCTCTCGGAACCGACAGAGACCAACTGCAGAGGCACCTTCCTCAGCCCCACCCTCTACAAAGTCTGCATAGCCCCCTGCAACCAATGTCAGGAACCACGGGCTCAACATCATCTCTTATACCGACAACACCAAGCTGATCCTCTCCCTCAACAAAGAACCCAACATCAACAAACACAGCTTCCAAGAAGGGATGAAAGCCACTGCCACCTGGATGAAGAACAGCTACCTGGAACTCAACTCAGAAAAGACAGAAGTGCTCATCCTTAGCCTCACCCCCTACGCATGGAATGACTCTTGGTAGCCCTCTGCCCTCGGAAATCCCCCCACCCTGACGGACAATGCTCGAAACCTTGGTATCATACTAGACTCATCGCTCACATCACCTAACCTGTGCGATCTCCACTGGTTACTCCACCTCCCATTGGAAAGATGGTTAAGAAAGGTTTTCAACAGGAGCGCGACTTTTATTATCGCTTCGCGCGTCAGGGGCCGCATTGATAATAGGGCGATGTTGAGTTTGCGACTATTTTCATGGAGTTTAAGTAAGGAACGCCTACCTTGCATGTCATTAGCGATAAATATCGCTGACATGCAAGGCGATGGAAAAAGTGCCGTAAAGCTTGAGCTAACACATGTTAGCGCAGGTTTGGTAATAGGGCGATAAAAATATCGCCGCTTTTTCGGCAAAAAGTGCTGCAAAAGCGGCGATATTGCCCTTGATAATATGCCCCGATGTCTCATGACCATGCCATTAACAATTGAGTTGCTCTGAAACTTGTGAAAATTACTTTAAATCAAAAGTTAATTGTCTTTCTTTAGGCCATCCTTTTCTTTCATATTGCTTGATTTTCTGTATTTGCTTATCCACTAAACATTCCTTCATCCATTCATCTTCTGTGATCTTATTTCCACATTCATGCAAAGCATCCAGCACATCAACAGCACATTCTGCCTCTTCGAATGACTCTGCTTCAGTTACATTTTTCGTTGGCATACGTGATAGGCAATCTGCCCAAAGTTTTTACATCAGAAAGATATTTATTAAGAAAAGTGTATTATTTGAGTTTTGAAAGTGACCTTGCTAATCTGGCTGATGCTTTTTTACATATGTTGGTCTTGCACTACTCCACAGCCCACGTATAGGTTAATGCCTCACACTCTATGTCACAAGCAAAATCCACTGTTTTTTCTTTTCTAGATACCCACTAATAATGGTACCAATACCTACCTGACTGGTGTCCACAAGATCATACACCTTTTACCTAAAACAAACACACTAGGTGCAGGACCAACTTCAATCAGCATTTAGACTTTTTCAAAAGCCTCATCCTTTTCTGTTGTCCACATATACATTACCCCTTTTTTAACAAGGACCTTAACAGTTGAACAACTTGTGTGTAACACTTTACAAAGCAAGCATAATAGTGGCTCAAACCAAAGAAGGAGTGCATTCATCCCTAATCTTAGGAGGTGGAACCTGCTTGAGAGCTTTATTCAGACTAAATTTTATGTTTTTTAACTGCAGAAGAGATCAGGTGTCCTCAAACCTGGTAGCATAAATTGCTACTATATAGTTTTCGAATATTCTCAGCCATGGTCTGTGAGAAGTTGGCCTGGTATATGATGTTCACTAGTTAAAGTGACCACCTTGTACCATGCCAAGCAACCCTTATGGTGTGGTTGTAAGTCAACCTTTTCGGACTAGCTGCCCTAGTGGTAGCGTAGGCTAAGCAGTCTTTGAGGCTGAACTCGTTAAAGCGTGTTAAGCAGGCTGTTTTACCAAATGTAACCCCCTTTTATACCAATGAAAGGACACCACACAGATATATATTCAAAATATATATGTATTTATTTCTCAAAGTATCCCTTAGACTCTTTATGAGCACAGGAGCACAAATCGTTAAACAAGACAATGTTATAATATACAGAAGTTGCACTTTATATGGATGGGCCCTGGTGGCCACTCAAACCATATACTAAAATAGTGGTATAAGTACCACGAACAGGAAAGGGAAAAGGCCTAGGGCCTCTAGAATCACTGGGCCTACAAGGAGCTAACTTCAGTTAGTGACCAGGAGGTCCACGGGTCGCGTGTGCAGTGAGTAAAGTCACACGCGGACTCCCATAGGTTTCCAATGGGTGCGTAAAAGTTTAAAAGTTACTGCAGAAAGGATCTTCTGGATGGACTACGATCTCAAGATTCAAAACACAGACACTAGAGATGTTTCTCTACACTTGGGCACCGGAGTGCCAGCGTTACCTCACCCACAGGAAGCGGGTGCATAGGTCTCGAAGTGCGTCGGGTTTCTTCTCTCGATTCAATGGAGCCTGATGACAAAGATGCTGCAGGCGGTCGGTCCGGAAGAGCTGCGTTGGATCCAAGGGTGGATCGGAGTTGTAGAAGACCTGAAAGCAGAGGGGACAGTGTTCACAGTCACTAGCCAGTGACCAGCGTGGCACCAGGTAGGTACCATGCGATGTCGGGTGCAAACAGGTGGTTAGGTGTAGCTTGTCTCCGCAGCCACGTGGTCCCTAAAGGTTGACCACATCCAGGAGTCGAGTCACGAGCTGTCCCACGCAGGCTCTCGCTGTCGGCGGTGTCGGCGACTCGAAAGAAGCAAACAAGCCTTGGCAAAGGCAGGAGTCGTGGAAGAATGAAGAAAGCTGATTACTCGGACCAGCAAGGTCAGAGGGGCTGCTCCTTTGGAGGGAAGCAGGGGCCAGTCTGGAGCAACCAGACCAGCATCGTAGATTTCAAGGTTCGTCGCCAAGATGGCCACTAGCCAACGGGCCAGGGACCGGGTAGGCGCGTCGAGATGCAAAGTGCAGAGGGGCGCCATGCAGATCGTGGAGATGCTGGAGGGCTCACCTTTGGTGCAGATGCTGCTCGTATGTTGGGCTTCTCAGGACCCAAAGCACAACTTGGAGGGAGCCTCTGTTGTCGCGCTTGCAGCTTGTCGTCGGTCTTTCAAGATGGCTGGCTCCACGTGTCTCGGTGCCTCCACGGGTTCCTTCTTTGCAGGGACTGTGGATCGGGCTATGAGAGGTCTGGAGGTCCAGGTCTTGTTGGGCTCTGGGCTCGGGCTCTGCCGGGAGGCGGCGGCAAAGCAGACGTCGAATAGCTGGTTGGTGCTTGCGTTAGCAAGATGGTCACTCCCTGACCATAGGGGAGATTTCCTTCAGTCCTCTGTGCAGCAGAGCGTCGAAGTTCCCGTCTTCTTCTTGTGGTTAAGTTAATTCCAGGATGTCTGAAGTCTTAGGACACAGCTCCTACCTTTAAGCGGATTCTAGGGGCCGGACTACCTGCTAGGTCCCTCCCTATGGGTGGGACCAGGAAGGGGGGTGGTTACACCCCCAATCCTTTGTCCAGCTCGCCCCAGGTCCGGGGCTGGTGTGCCCCAGGACCGGTTTGAACTGGCATATGCACCGAGGCTCCTTGTGAGCCTAAGGCATGTCTGATTCTATTGAAGCCCTACCTGACCAATACACAAAATCCTGTCTGGGGTGGTGCATGCACCTCCCCTGGCAGGAAACCCTTTGTCCACGTCTCCCAAGCTGGAAGGACTCTCAGCAGCAGGAGGGCAGACTTGTGTCTGTGGTGGCAGCATCCATTTTGTGGAGCTGAGGCTATGTCTGATTTTACCCGGGTTTCAGGTACTGTACATGTCGTGTCCCTCTAGAAGGGTGGAATGCTAACCCCGTCGCCAGAATTGGCGAGGGGTTAGTATTCCAATTTGTATGACACCTTACTCGACATGTTTTGATAAAGCCAAACCAAAGATAGCATTTAACCGCGAGGTCCATAATGCACTTAAGAGTAAATGGTATGGCGATATCTGGAAACAGTAAAAGGAAGTGGTTCCGATCACTGCAGACAGGCTCAGCTCATGCCAGAGCACCATCTCACATGAAACCAAGCACTCTGCCTTCAGGATTGTTAAGGCCTGCCTTAGGAGTGACTTATAGGTTAATATGTGTCCGATTTAAGGTTAGGTATAGGTATACTACACCTAAGTAAGAGGTGATTACACCAACTTACCCCAGCTGAGTGATCAGCCAGTTGTGTCAAATTGTTAGGCCAGGCCAGGGGTGGCATAATACATGCTTCAGCCCCTGGTAGGCCTTAGATACACCAATGCCCTGGGTACCTAGTGTACACTGGTACAAGGGGCTCACAGGGTGATCTATTTCCAATTGGTTATGCACCTAAAGTGCATAGTGTCAATTTAGTAGAGAGAACAGCAGGCTGGGGGTCTGATTAGCAGGCCCACAGCCTCAATATGTCAAAAACCAGTGAAGCAAAAAGCAAAAATTTGGGGTGACCATAGGATAGCAGACCCTACTGTCCTACATGGTCTCAATTTAATGAGTAGCTTGTCAGGGTGTTGTGTAAATGAAGGTGGCTGAGTGATCGGTTAAGAAGCCATAATTCCACTGGAAATGATTGAAGAAACCAAACAATTGCATACTTACTTTGGGAAAGAACGAAAACGCTTTGCTTGAATTATCTGTCACAACAAAGGTTTCCTGAGAGTCAGTATGTGACAACGACTTTCCAGGCCAATGCGTCCGAGTGCTCTGCGGACCCACACGAATGCATGACTTCCACAGACAAGTTCTTCAAAACAAATTCTCTACATTCCCTGATTAACGATAAGGATAAATTAACATAAGAACACATATTATCACGCCAGCAGTTCATAACCTGGATTCTATTATTGCTTGGTCTTATCATGACTGAATGTTTTGCCCTGGTGAAGTTGATTACGCCACCTTGGTCTTCCCTAATTATCCTGCTAAGTGGCGACTGATGATCTTTTATTTGCTTGCTAAAAGTGGTAGAGAGGAGTAAAACAAATCATGGTTATACTTTCAAATTTATTGTACAGAATTGATGAAACCAAACGACATAAGAATAATACAAGAATGATAATACATACTGTCAATTAGAACCCAAAACGACATTGGTTGTAGCAAAAATACAAAACAATTTTTATTATACATCAAAAATATATAAAAACATTGTAAAATTCTTCCAAAGACTTACGTATCCATCATACACACTTCCAATCATACGATCAAGAATACAAAAACATATAAAGATTTATTATCAATAATATATAAGTGATGATTGATATTGTAGAGATTGCATAAAAATTGGGTGGCACAATTTTGGTTGACTAGAATGTTTTCTACGCGCGTTTCGGCACACAGGGGTGCCTTCGTCAGGAAAAGTTGGCTACTGGGGGAGGAACAATGGTGATTCTTGGATTTCTTTACTCCTCTCTACCACTTTTATATAATATATATTATTGTTAATAAATCTTTATATGTTTTTGTATTCTTGATCGTATGATTGGAAGTGTGTATGATGGATACGTAAGTCTTTGGAAGAATGTTACACTGTTTTTGCTTAGCATCAGGTAAACATGCGCTCAGAATATAACCCTCTTGGGTTCCGCTTAATCCATACACCAGCTAATCTAGTGGCATACTATGAACAACTAAGCACCTTTTATGAGCATAGTTTCTTCAGTTTTCGTAACAGATCATTGGACCTTGAAAGTGGAGTGTCTTATGGCCAACATTACCGCTCAGCAGTAACAGGATGACATAGCACACCACATTTACAATGCGTTTTCACCTTTACTATTCATTTTTTCATATTACTCTTCTATTGTGAGTAGTGATTTTTTTCGTTATACTGGCACCAGTACTTTCCACATTCTATAGAGCACAATATCTTGTCTACTAGCACACACACAGAATATTGCCACGTTTAGTGGTCAGACGCTTTCTATTTCATTAAATGTGTACACATAGATACTTTCATGTTTTTAGATGGCGTTCACATATGTATGCTAGATGCACGATCCGCACTCAGTAGTCGTTCACTTGAATCTGTCTTCATCCTTTTGTGCCCATAAGCACCCATTCGGCAGTCGCGGCATTCTCCTTTTTTATTATTGGTTATCCATATCTTTCGGAATTTATTAGCTCAAACGCGGTACTCGCGGCTTTTACAGTCTATCGCTTCAGTGAAGAACTATCACACATTTTATTGATTTATTTTTACAGGAAGAAGTCAGCTTTTGACAGTGAACATTAACAATGTCCATAAATATATACACAGTAGATTGCTATGGATCTGGTTAGATTATTTCTTTCTTAGAAAGCGAGTACACATAAGCTCCTTTACGCTCTAAGATGGCACTTACATATATTAACAAAGGTCATGATTTGGCTACAGCAGTCCCTCCTTTGTGTTTATCTATCTTTGGGCCAGTTACTTTTAACGCGGTACTCGCGGCTTTCTCATCTAACCTCTCTTGCGGTGCACTATGATATACCTTCGCAAACTCTTCAATAGGTAAGGCGGTATCGTCTTTAGACTTTCATAATTTGATTTCTGGACTTTACAGAATGGTCTTTAAAGCTCTCTCTCACTTTTCGTTTTGCAGTATATACGAACCTCACGTCTTTGAGGTAAGAACGCCGTAGTTTGATACACTTCCGTGCCAGGCTTAATCTTAGCCTCAGTATTTTTGACATTTCTTGCCTTAATATTTTTTATTGATCCTTTGTGTGTATTTTATTATTTCAACACAGAGCGTATTTTCACCTATATAAAGGTAAGCTTAGTTATTAACAACGCAGAACATCGCATAGACCATGACCACTGTATCGTTATACTAATCACATCATTCATTTTACGGTTTCCCTCAGTGTTCACCGAACAGAAACCCATCACAGGTATGATTTAGTACACTCATAAAGACCTTATCCAGATAATAATGATTTTGAGCCACCAGATATACATCCGCTTACACAGATGTTTGTTCTCATTTCAGATTTTCCCCTGACGAAGGAACCGTCAGGTTCCGAAATGCATTGGGCATGCGCATATAAAAATTTAACTCTGTGATTGTTAAGTGTATTGTTTTAAATAAGTGTTCATGAAATACAAATGGACAATGTTTTTGTCACCATTCAATACGTAAAAACTTTATTAAGCATCATTGCTTGACATTACTGTAATTGAATGAACTTTATGATTGTATAGTAACATATTATGTTTTCATTTCAAGAAATAAATTGTGCAACTTGAAAAAATTGGTATTTAAACATAGTGTCGCATCAGACACCAGGTGAACAGTGCGCAGCCTCACACAAGTCCACAACTTGTTATTAACTTCTGCCACTTATAAGCATTGATGGCTCCCAGTAGTACAATTATACAAATGACAGCTATTATAATAGGTTTCAAGATGTATCCCATTATCCCTTGCCCTAGGCTTCCAAACCAGCTTCCAACCTTTCTAAATCCTTTCTCAATTTGTGCCCTGACTTCTTCAGCAGCCAAATACTTCAAATCTTGATGTATTTCAGAAATATTATTAATGTACTTTCGTATGTCCCGACTATTGTTAGGAATATACGTGCAGCACTGTTGAACTTTCAATAATTTTCAGACTCCTCTGGCTTTTGCTAATAACACATCTAAAGCAAGCCGATTTTAAAGAACCATCGCCCTTATCAAAACCATCTCCCCATCAACAAGTAACAGAATTTGGGCCGTATTTATTGAGAGCTTGTCTACCAATGTTGCCAACTTTCTAATTTTCACATCATTCAAATTCACACCCAGGCTAGGTATCATGGCTCCAAAAAAATCTCCAACAATTTCTCCCACACTTACACCACGTTTTCCTCTGTGAGAACCTTTCCCTACTTAAGGCCAGAAGTCATCTACATCATGGAATATTTTGGGAAATACCACAGCCAAATAACAGGTACCATACCAATTCTTAGGCAATTTCACATAAGCGTTTTTACCACACACAAATTACATATTTTGCACTATCATTAATTTATCCAATAGCGCCTTCCTTATCGACTCCTCAATCAGGAAAATGTGTTCACAATCACTCTCACCCACAAATATCTTGTCATAATATGTTGACGGATGTCTAATGCACAGTTTCCCTTTTTGCTGAAAGTCTAAGGCTATTGTACCCAAGCTTCCCTTTGACTTATGATCTAACTCTTTCTGGGTCCATTGAATAACTTTATGATACTGGTCTGGTCTGAATAAAGTTTGCCTATGCCGATCTTCTAGTTGATCCACAAGCTTTTACTTGATGTCAGATAACATGCAGGTCAAATTATGTCTGTGGGCATATGATGTATCTAATGTAAAAGTAGGCACAAAATACTTAGACATGCTCTGTACTTCCTTATAGTAATCATATTTATTTAGGTACTTAAGCACTGGAACTTCTGAAAGTACCACATCATAATTTGAGAAGTAGTACTCAAAATGTGCCTTACTATAGAACATACTTAATAATACACTACATGTGATGCCATACGTCACAGGTAAATGATGGTATTGAATGCCTTCCTCTACTGATGCTGGTAGTTGCATACACACATAACAGTCTTTCGCTTCCATTGTATCAACATACTCATACAACAAACGAGCATATGCATTTAGCGTGAAATCACCTTTTGACAAATCCACGCGTAACATCCGACTAGTTTCTCTGATCATCTCTCTATCTTTTGCGTATGCACCCCCTTCCAAATCTGTGACATGTGGGGCAAGTGTTGCCTCTTCCCCCTTCCCTGCGGCATCTTGAGATTCAACTAAAGATGTACCAATCACCATAGTTATGACAATAAGCACCATGACAATAAGGGTACCAATTATGCACTTCTTCTTGCGTCCTGCATTGTCAGACTCCATTTTGAACCACTGTAGATATTTTGAGGTACAAACGAAATCAACAAAGTCTCTTTTCTTCTTTTCTTTCCTTTATCCTGTTAATTGCATTGTCTCTTTATTACTCTTTGTCCAATTGATTGTTGCAATATAAAGTCCAAGAATACTAAACCTATTGTAAAGATGTAGTCAGCCCTACCCCTCAGTTCTTCTTCTATTGAACGTCCCTAAATTTAAATCTTCTTCCACTTGGGCCTAGGTTATCTTCTTTCTAAAGCCTAATGCGTTCTTATTTCACAGTTGAAGCTTCATCATCAATGATGTGAGATCCAAGTACGGTATGAACAAGTTGCAGAATCTCTGCATGAATTTCTCCCAGTTCCTGTGCAGTAGGCTGTCGACCAAAAGTAGGGAACGCAACTTGGTTAAGGATCAAAAACCCCGAAAACAACTCAGCCTTGATGGATCAGGGACTATTAGTGTTAGAACTCTGAAAGCCTCAACTCCAGGTACCAGCAACTGAATATCAATCGATAGGGTGTCCCCTACGTAACTCACTGTGCTAGTCCCCAA
Source organism: Triturus cristatus (assembly GCF_964204655.1). Lineage (NCBI taxonomy): Eukaryota > Metazoa > Chordata > Amphibia > Caudata > Salamandridae > Triturus > Triturus cristatus. The sequence goes on along the minus strand of NC_140590.1, from coordinate 138,519,397 downwards.
CCTCCCAGAATTCCTCGGTCTCTGCATCTGCAACCAGATATGTCCACTCAGGAAGTGCGTACTTTTGAGACGGTACCCTCTCTTCTGGACCGTCTTATACCATCCGATCTCTCCTCTAATTCACTTTGATCTGATTCAGACATTTCAGGAATTGGAGCAAGATTTTTCTCAGATGCAAGCCTTATGTTTAGCCTTTCTTTTCTTCTGATCTGATCCTTCTGCACCAGGTCTTTCACCTTGTCCTGGTTCAATGTTCACTTCTGCAATCTCACCTATGTCAAGTTCTGAACTCAACTCTGGAGCTTTTTGATCTCTTCTTTCTTGCTCAGTTGATTTTTCAGTCTCATCACGAATGCTCACAACCGGACCTGTTTCTTCGTTGTCTATTGCATTCTCTGTCACTTTTCTTGGGACCAGGGGAGTTGTTTCTTCCACAGGCTCTGGAACTCGATGAGTATGCGAAGCGTGGATCCAATTCGGTAATCTTCCACACTTCACAGCTGTACTTGTGACCAAAATCACCTGGTAGGGTCAAGCATCAAGGGAGCTCTTCCTAACATGCTTTCGGACCAGCACACAGTCACCAGGGTTAAGATCATGCAGCAGGTCTCTCGAGGTGGATGCAGTCGCAGCCTCGACCTTGTGGGACACAGAATTAACCACATCAGCCAGTCCCCTACATTAATCCAATACAAATCATCTGTGATGTTTATCAATGCTGTAGCTGGCACTGTAGGCAATCGCATAGTTCTTCCCATCAGTATCTCGTGGGGAGAGAGCCCAGTCCTCCTATCAGGAGTACTACGCAGGCTCATTAGTACCAGAGGCAGCGCATCTGGCCATTTCAGTGAAGTTGATGAACATACCTTTGACACCCTCATCTTGATTGTACCATTTATCTGCTCTACAAGACCTGAAGCCTCAGGCCTGTAACTACAGTGCAATCTCTGATCAATGTTCAAAGCTGTACACAACAACTTCATGATTTAATTATGGAAGTGTGTTCCTCTATCTGTCTTGACCGAGGTTGGAAATCCGAACCTCGGTATCAACTCTCTTAAGAGCAGTTTTGCCACAGTGAGACTGTCACATCGTCTAGTTGGATATGCCTCAACCCAACGTGAAAAGATGCACACCACCACCAAAACATATCTCAACCGATTGCACCTCGGCATCTCGATAAAGTCCAATTGTATCCTATTGAAAGGACCTGCTGATCTTCCAATGTGACTCATCGCAACCACAGTTCTCTTTCTAACATTCATTTGTTGACACGTAACACATCTGTGAAACACTGCTTCACCACTCACACGAAATCGCGGGTTAAACCACGTTTGCCTAAACACTCGCACCATGGCATCACTCCCAAGATGAACTGCTCCATGAATTTGCCTTGCCATTGGACTCAATAAACAATTGGGTAGTACTGCTCTGTTATCTGCTGACACCCAAATGCCATCTTCTCTCTGCTCACAGCCTGCTCTAACCCATGATACGACTTCCTCCTCCGGGACCTCATCCTGCAGCCGCTTCACCTCATCCCAAGTATTGGCTACAGCTAAAATCATGCTGAGCTCGGTCTCTTCTGTGCTCTCTCCTACATATTCTCCATTGAAAACACAAACATGTATAGCACAAAAACGAGCCGCTTCATTTGCATAGGTGTTCCCCATTGTTGCGAAGTCCTCTCCTCTCCCATGAGCTGCACATTTAACCACTGCGATCTCTTTAGGTTTCTGCAAAGCCTCCAACAATTGGCATACATATTCTCCATTACGGATTGGGGACCCTGAAGATGTCAAAAATCCCTTTTGTGACCACAACTACCCAAAGTCACGAACTACTCCAAACCCATATTGTCTGTCCGTATAGATAGTCACTCGGACACAATTCGAGACTGTACAAGCATGTATCAGAGCAATAATTTCAGTCACCAGAGCAGAGTATACTCTTTTCAAGCAGGCAGCTTCTACCACCTCTAAGATGGTGCACACAGCAAATGCTGCTCTCAGACACCCTTCATTGTCTCTTAAACATGAACCATCGACAAAAAGGATCAAATCAGATTCGGGCAAAGGCTCATCAACAATGTCAGGTCTGGGTTTGGTAGATAGTTCCGTAACGTCTAAGCAGTCATGCTCTTCACAATCCTCTTCTCCCTCTTGCAGAACAGGTAACGGTGTTTCAGGATTCAAGGTAGTATAGCATCTCAATGTAACATTTTCAGAAGCCAATATAACCTGCTCATACTTTGTAAGTCTGTTATTCGTTACATACTGTGTCTTGGTTCTTGTCATTAATAGTTCTACTGAATGTGGTACATAAACAATCAGTGGGTGACCCATCACTATGCTTTCGCATCTCTCAATGCTGACACCTGTTGCAGCTACGGATTTGAAACATCTGGGCAATGCAGAAGCTATTGGATCTAATGTAGCTGAAAAGTATGCCACTGGTCTACGGGCACCTCCATGTGTCTGTACTAAGACTGCTAAAGCACATCCCTCCTTCTCACAACAGAAGAGCAAAAATGCTTTGTAATAATCTGGCATTCCCAGGACTGGAGTGCGACATAAGCTCTGTCTCAGCTCGTGGAAGGCTCTCAAGCAATCGCTACCCCATGGTACCGAATCACTAATGTCCTTTCGAGTCAACCTCAAAAGTGGCTTTGCTTGCAAGGAGAAATTTGGAATCCACTGTCGACAATAGCCGACCATTCTCAAAAACATGCAGACTTCTTTCTGTGTATCCGAGTACCCATTTACAGAATCACCTCAATGCGATCTGGTGACACTCTTCGTTTTCCATTCTCAATCCAGTGACCCAGATACTGAACTTCAGTCAGACAATATTGGAGTTTGTTTAGGGACACTTTGTGTCCATTCTCTGCCAGATGATTCAGAAAAGCAACAGTATCGATCCTGCAACCATCTTCAGTCTCAGAGGTGATCAGAAGGCATCACCAGCCCTTCAAGATTCTTTTTCAGACACTGGCTAAAGATAGAGGGGCTTTCTGTATACCATTGAGGGATACAACACCACGTTAACACATGATCGTCCATCCTAAATGAAAATAAAAACTGTCTGTCTTCATGTAATGGTATGGAGAAAAATGCCTGGCATAAATCTATGACTGTAAACCATTCTGCCTCACATGGTATCTGAAATAATATAACAGCTGGATTCGGTACCACAGGACAACATGGGATCACGATTTCATTGACCTTGCGCAGATCCTACACTATTCTGTACTAGCCACTAAGCTTCTGCAGTTCCATAATGGGTGAGTTACAGGGGCTTCCTCTTATCTCTTTAAGAATGCCTTGTGCAATCATAGACTCAATCACAGGTCTTATTCCAGCCACAGTTTCTGGAGACAATTTATACTGTGGAGTTCTTGGAAATTCAGCATTTGGTTTAATCTGTATCTTAACAGGTTCAACCCCTCGAATCAATCCTATGTCCTCTCCCTTAACATCCCACAACTTCAGAGAGACCGAATCTCTCAAGTCATGTTGCAACCCCTCTGCCGTGAGTACCATGAATATTTCAGCACACAAGTTCATATTGGCCTTCTTGAAATCTGCATCATCATCACAGGTTTGCAACTCCACACCTCTCGGAGTACAAGATATAGTACAGTTTAACTTACACAAAAGATCTTGCCCCAAGAGACAGACTGGGCTAGAATTGCACACCACGAATTGGTTTCTATCTTGGAATGGTCCTATTCTCACAGGTAACTTGGTTGTCAATGGGTTAGTCATTCTCTGGTTAGAAACTCCTACCACTTGGATTGATTCTCCTGAAAGAGATACATTCGGAACCACTTCTGTTCTTACTGTGGAGCGCGCAGCTCCAGTGTTTAATAAAAAGGTAACAGGATGTCCATTCACTTCGGCATCTACAATCGGTCCACGCTGATCTACTGCTAAGGCCGCACCCAAAGTGAAATCTCCATGCACTCCCGTCTGACACTCCTGAGGATCTTGAGTTCAGTCAAATCTGTCTTGAATTTCAAAGTAGGGCATCTGATGATACACCAGATTATTCATATATATTTTTGGAGGTTGAGGTACTTGCATTTGCGGATCAAATCCTCTTTCATACATGGACCTAGGTCTAGTCACAATGTTTAAAGTCTCGGACATCTGTCCCTCGCCTTCATTCTGTATTTGATTTGCTGTATTTAATTGACACTCGCGCTTCCAATGCCCGATTTTATGACAAAAATGACATGCAGAGACCTTCTTTAGATTTGCTACCCAATCACCTTATGTACCGGCGTCCATTCCCCTTCCTCTTCCCTGTCCAGGTTGGGGTACCATCTGATGACCCATTCCTCTACCACTACCTCGACCCATTCTTCCTCCAACCCCATACATCTGATCAGGCCTTTCAGCATTCCTTAGTTGTACTAACATAAACTTTGTGTCGATTCCACTTGATCACTACAGTATTTTGCATAACGCAGAATTCTATCAATCGTTTTTTTCTGCCAACAGATCAAGTGGGTCTGTATCATCAAGCTAATATCAGATTTCAATCCCAACACGAACTTCAAGACAAACTGTCCCATGTTTTTCTGTTCAATTGCATCCAATCCACTATGCTGTTTAAAAGCCACTAACAGTCGCTCATAATAGTCATGCACCGACTCTTTAGAATCTTGAGTAGTACGATCGATTTTATGCCAATCAACAGTTAGGGGGGCTACCTTGGATTGTAACCAGGTAATCACTTGCTCATATTTCTTCTTTACCTCGGGTGAAGGACCATGATTCACCGGATCGCTGGCTGGTTCTGCAGTAGGCCATTCAATGTCAACTTTACATGCCGACCATAGATCACCTGGAACCACAATATCAAACAATGTATTTAAGTCAATCCATAACACTTTGGAAATCTTAACAAACCGATCCAATTGTTTGTCCCAATCAGAAGGTTTTTCCCTCAGCCGAGGAAAATCATTAGTGAAAACCGCCAATCCGCCTCTACTCCATGGCACGTGTACATACCCCCCATTTTGAACTTCTCTCAAAGGGAAATTCCCTGTTATTCCCATCCCTCCACCCGGAGGTGGAGTATTCCCTACAATATTCTTAGTGCTTTTCTTTTTGGCCCACCTTTCCTCCCATTTGTCTAATTTTCTCCAACCTCGCATCCCTATCACCAGTTCCCTGCTGTGTGCCTTTAATCCTATTATTCGCTTCCCTTCCAATTCCCTGTGTAGTTCATTTGGCAGGTTCCCTACATCATTTTAGTCTTTGTCAAATCCACTTCATACCTTTGGGCCAATTGTGACAAGGCATCATGAGCGCTCTTCGCCTTTCTGGTGATATCCTTAGCTACGAATAGGAATTTGCTTGGGTCATAAGTATCATTTCTTTCTAATGGCAGATTCCCTTCAATTACCTCATCGATTTCTGCTTTTAATCTCACTACATCTAACAACGGTTTCTTCAATGCACCCTGTATCATCTTCTGTTCTCTTTCACTTCCCAATTCCTCTATGTCGCAACTTTGTGTTCTCGTTGGAACCCCAACTTTCTTCCTTTCTCACTACTGGGCGACTTTCTCTCTCCCAGCTTCGGCTTCTCCAATGATTCCCTGGACACACAAAATGTGGCCCCAATGGTGCTACTCTAGGCGCTTCTCGTCTCATCTCTCTTTCTTCATTCTGTATCATTGACCCCCTCACCGGTGGAACCCACATTCTGATGTCTGATCTAGAATTTGCCAAAGCTCCTGTTCGCCTTCGCTCTGACCCACTATCCATCCTTGATGGGGCTGCTGTAGCTGGCAGTGTGGTACTAGCTTCTACTGAGCCATGCCCGTTCCACTCATTGTAAGGCTCCCTCCGGATATAGTCTCTTCCCCTTCTCCTATTTGCTGTTGACTTCCACCTGTTCTCTCTCTGGGGTTATATATCAAAACCACCGGTCCGATAGTAACGGGTACTGAAAGAGCTTCTGGTAACCGCATGTTACATGCAATGCCATTTGGCTCATGATCAGCCCCTTTTGTACCGCTTTGTTCGCCATAAGTTGGCAGGGTATGCTCAGACGTGAGTCCCTTGCTCACTTTGCCACTGGATTCAGGCAAGCCTGGCTGAAGACGGCTGAAATGCCAGAACCCGGTCCTAGGAAGCTTGTTTCCGGTCCAGGGAAGGCATGGCTTGGTAGTTCGGGCTGGACTGTTCCCATGAGGCACAGGGTCAGACTGATTTGCACATGACCATGTCTGAACTGGGGTGGCAGAGTGGGCTAAAGAACGGTGATGGATCAAACCCAGATCTGTTGACTGGGTATGAGTGTTTGATTATTTCTGATGCTCCGTCCTTCACCACCCCCTTTTGTACCGCCATGATCAGCATACCCTATCCCTCTGGACCCTCCTGGAATATGTGTTCCCACTGAAATCCTCCCTTTTACTCCAGTGGTTTGATCCTCTGAACCCATTCGTCCCCCTCCTGCCGTTTCCTCTATTCGCTGTGTCTGCTCCGGCTCCGACATCGAGTCACAAGGTGGAGGACGTTCTGCTAACAGTCTATCAAGAAAACTGTCATCTGTATCACTGTCCTCTTCTGTCTTACTTTTCTCTCCAGACACTCCTTCTAATTGCCTGAATGGATACAATTGTCCCCCCTCTATGGTGTCTACTCTCCATCTTTTCAACTGTGCATCCCATTTGGTATCCTGATATGCCTTCTTTGCTTTCTTCATTCTTCCCTGCGAAGCTTCCCTTTTCTTCGCTATTGATGCTCTCATACATGCATCTAATGACTCAAATTGTGTTGGTCTAGGTGTAGGTTTCAGATAGTTCATCACTCCCCTCAGCTGATACAGCACCTCCGTTCTGAATGACCCATAGTGAGGGAAAGCTAAATCATCCTCTTTCTCTGTAATCTTGTGCCAATTTTGCAACCACACTATAGTCTGTAATCCTGCATTTGTTGCCATATAATGTGCCGGGGTGTCTTCTGGCGGCGCTTCTTCTCCTACTCGAGTCAACACCCCTGTGTCGCCTCTACATAAATCTCACAACACCTTAAAATATCTCATTATGAAAATCAATTATTTGCAACCCAAATATCAATATTGGACTTCGGACGAACTTCAACCAATCCCAGTGCAGCGTTACACCAACCGACCTATCCCAGTGCAACGCGCACTGACGTCACTGCTCACTCCTTGCAGCGGCTCACCCGCCTTTACAATTTCACCTCATACACTCGCTCTTACATTCACACTACCAGTAACTTATATCTCAAAGTTATTAAACCAAGTAACTTCTCCTACACAGCCACAATAACTTGCAGTTACACAAAACAATAATTGTCTGTCTACTAAAAGATCGATAGAACACTCTCACAAGAACACTCGTCCGCTGTGACCCCTGACCTGCGTTGATCACTCAATTGCCATAGTTCACCCCCGGTACCTGAGGCTTTCTACCGCAACTTACTCCTGCATGCACACAAAGATCCCTGTCACAAATGAGTCGTCGATAGCGCTTCACGACCCCCACGCTTTTGATCAGACAATTACAAATACAAAACTATCCCGGGATCTTGGACTTCTCTTAAGTCTTGGAACCAAACATCCTGATCCGCACGTGTCCAGATCAGTAAACCAATAAACCCACAATCACACGACTAGCATTCCAACTCCGCAAGACATCACACACTTGAATCATTATTGCAATCTAACACACCACACAGATTCATACTCACGATACCACTGTTTCCGCCGCACCGTCAGCATCCGCCAACCTCCATCACCGTCACCGTCTTCTGCTTCGTCCAAAGCTCTATTGTCCTTCCCATCCTACTTTCATTTCTAATATTTTTTTCTCACTTTTAGAAGCAAACCATCCTCTGCTACCATTTGATTACTCCACCTTGGCCTTCCCTAATTATTCTGCTAAGTGGCGACTGATGGTCTTTTATTTGTTTGCTAAGAGTGGTAGAGGGGAGTAAAACAAATCATGGTTATACTTTCAAATTTAGTCATACTCTAAAGGACCACAGACTCCGAATTCCAATTTTGTAGTTTATTATAAGGCTAAAAATAATTGGATATACACACATCTGAGTGTAAGTGTACACAGGTATATGAAAACTAATACAGAGCCAATTTTACAAATATATTTCATCCGGCATAAAAGACATACTATGATAAACTCCAAAATCAATGCACAGCAAAGAACAAAGGCTACATCAAGTTCTCTTTTCATCTGGGAGGAAAACAAAACAAAGGAAAAAAAATCTTTCCCTACTCTGCTCTAAATGAGGGTTCTACCTATTTCTCTTATATCATTTCCCAAAGGTGACAGCACGTGTTGACTTCCTAAGAAGTACTCCCGTCAAATGGGTTTCCTAGCTTAAGGCTATGGAGCTCGCTCTAAGATGCTCCTTCTCCTCTGAGAATCAGCAAAAGAAGACCCCCGTCTCTGTCCCTGCGCATCATAGTAAAACGGACAAAGTTCAGCCCCCAATGACTCATGTGATGAAATTCTCTATTGTATCATTGCAGTAACTTTCCAGTAGCTTTAATTAATTCTTCTTCTTCTTCCAGTGGCCTTGGTTCCCAGACAGGCCAGGCACAGAAGGAGTCCTCCCTTCTCGCCTTCCAGTCTTCTTCAAAGACATACCGGATATCTCCTTAAATCTAAGAATAATGAGGCTGAATTCCTGCACCTGCAGTAGGATGAGAACACGCTACTTTCGAATACAAAAGAGATTCTTTTAATTAACGTTTTGAGCATCCAAGGAAGGTCGAAACTGTCAACAACTTTACAAATTGGGCCCACGATTTAGGCAACTTAAACTAAACATGGTCACATTGCATGAATATAATTTCGTCCTGCACATTACATATGCAGGAATTCTGAGTGTTTCTAATACATATAAAATCCTACTTGAATATGCACACAACATTTCAATGTGAAGATAACGTTGGTTAAATGCATCTTAATAATCGTAAAACACTGCAAATGATAAAAATACATGTGAGTGCTTTTCAACCATAAGTATAGTGCACCCATACAATTTAGAGTGCTGTAAGCGCTCTATCAAAGTCTGCTGTAATTGGCGAAGGGGCGTGTCTAAGATGATTGAATAAAAAAAGACCTCTGAAACCGCGACCTCAGTTTGGGATTTCTGTTTGCTTGGAGACATTGTGATTTTGATCCTTTGGACTTTGTCCATCCGAAAAGGAATGGATGGCGCCTTCTCCTCTTGAAGCACCAGATGATATATGGACTTTTGAAGAATTAATACCTCTAACCTCTCTAATAACCAATATGGTAGAGTGCGTCTGTTGAACCTAGCTATTGCCTTCTTTTGTTTTAGAGGTTTGTTCATAGGTTTCTTGGGTTGACAACCAGAAGGGTCTCCAATAACATGTTGCTTGGTCCTCGTCAAGGAACATTAGGTGAGCTATCCCACCCAAAGACCCACCTGAAAGCTAGTAGTAGATCCCACCTAGTGCTTCCCCATCCAAGACCATTAACTGAAAACCACCCTACCCTTTCTCCCCACAAGACAGCAGTACATGCCACACTAAGTAGTGGAAGCCATTCCTCTTTCCCATGATCACCAGGATATAGTGGTAGAAGTCACCCTACTCTGTGCTGTCCCGAAGTAAGTAACTTTAGCATGTTTGAACTTTTGGGCTAGGCAAAAAGAAAACATGCATTTGTAGACAACGCAGGCATATTTACTCTGTCATTTTTCTACCTACCATTGTTCTATCTCACACAAGCTATCCTGGCGAGTAAGTCTGGATCTCTTTCCACCTCTCATCATGATAAAACTTCTCCTTTGGCTATTTCATGTCAGGAGACCAAACCAAAAACATTCTCTTGGTTTCTCTGCTGATGATGACAATAATCCACTGACAAGAGACCTATTTCCCCTTTGTTTTTTCTCCCTACTGGTTTTTATTTCCCCTTTTGCAGTGTATGAAGCCTCCACTCATGCCTGTGTTTCTTTTCTCCTTGTCCTTCTTCTTTTCTTGACTGAGTCCATGTCCTGCATGTCTGAGAGGAGGCTGGAAGGCCTGTGCCTTTACTCCACGCGCCACCTTCTCTGTGCATCCACCCTCAGGCCTCTCTCACTGACTGTACAAGGCAAATGTATCTGAGCAGCAGAGTGGGCGCCTGTGCACAGCAAGCACTTGATTACTCCACTGATATCAAGACCTACACAGGTCTGTAAAGTGTGGCATAATACCTTACACCACAACACAAATAACACAATCAAAGTAATACAACACAGTAAGCACATATAGGCCATGTAGCACAACTTATGCGGCATTATTCCACAGCATAACATAATTCACACCCGACCAAAGCACAGCCAGAACAGGGCTGTAGATTCTGCATTTGTAACAACAAACGTAGAGAAGCACACGTGTAGCTTTTGTTAGAAATAAGAGACTTGGCAGCTGTTGTGGCTTTCACCAAATATGTCAAGCGTGAACGGTCAGTTCCCTGTTGCAAATTGCGTTAACTACGGACATGGTTCTAGTTTGGCATAAGTACATGCTTAGTGATGGTGAGGATAATAATATATAACATATTTCTGAAGGCAAACGCTTGGGTAAAAATGTGAAAGAATATATAGTGAACAGGGGCTGCTGAAATGAGTCAAGAAATAAAGTTTGTGGTGTGTTCCCTTTTAGGCATGTTTTTGTTATTTGGCAGAACGGGTCCTGTAAGGAAACACAGACAACTTAAATCACGACGAACAGCTACATTTCACCGGAGTTATTGGACCAGAGTGGGGTTTGGAGCTCAGCACCTTCGGTCAGCTGACTCTTTGATCAGAGCAACTGGAATTGTGCAATACTGCGGTAGGACAGTTTTGTGCATAATTATGGATTTTCCACATTTGCCACAATTCATCATCTGTGGCATAATTTGCAGATTTCACCAAAATAAATGATTTTAAAAGTTGACAGGTTGTATTTCAGTTGCCTACTTGTGTATTTGAGTATTAGATTGTTACTAAGGAGGTGAAGGAGTTACCACTGAATTAACATGTTTAAAAAAGGGGAAATTATGTAGCAATACTGTCGTAAAATGTATTTCATTAGGCTGCTTGATTTGTCTTTTCTTGATGCATAATTTAGTCAACCCTGCCGCATAATTCGGTCCTCCCCTTCCGCATAATTCTATGGTGCATATGAAGCAATGGATATCCAGAACATCAGGCCAAAGAGATGATTTGATTGACTCCACTTCAGCCCGGAAGGCTTTCTGGACCCTTTATGGCCTGCACTGGCGTCTTTTTGATTTACCCATAAAACAGTATTTTTCTGAAATAATTCTTTATCATGTTCAATTAGCACACAGTCTTCCATTGCTCCACTTTTCTAAAACCTTGTGAAATACAATGCAGACAACAAACAGCACTAGAAATGGTTGACAAGCTCTTGAACTATTGGGTCAGGGTTCAAAGGTGAAGGGGGGAAGGGGCGAGCAGCTCATCAGAGACAGATGCTAAGCTGCGAACCCAGAGGCAGGGGCGTAACACAGGCCCCAGCAGCCCCCGCGGTGCGGGGGCCCCAAGCTCCAGGGGGCCCCCTTAGCACAGCACTCGGGCAGCAGAGCTCCTGATTGAGCCCAGAGGGGGCCCCTGCACATGCCTTGCAGGGTGGCCCCCTCGAGTTTCGTTACGCCAGTGCCCAGAGGCATCTCTCTGGCTCCACTTGGGAGGAATCTTCTTTCTAATGGCATTCCGCCTGGCCGTGGGGTCCCAGCCGCTCTGAGCTCTGGCCAGTGATAACAGGAAGTGCGCGCTGCTCTCGGAGGCAAGCGTCTAAGGTCTCACTGGAAGACTTCCATCTGCGAACCAGGACTGGCTTTTGTTGATCTCCATGGTGGGAATCTGACCCACTTTGGGCCATAATTTATTTCCCAGACAGTGTTGTGTGACCTCTTCTGGCCAGAAGCACAAGTTTTCAGCAAAGTGTTCAGTGATGGCCTTTTTGTTTGTTGATATATTTGTGGCACGATAAAAGGTGTCCTTGGCCTTTTACCGCAAAGAAAGTTGTTTTCTATTTGTTTCCTAGCATTTTGCTTCTATGTTCTACATTTGGTGACACAGTGCAGTGTGCAAAGAGGCAGCAGCAAAGACCTCGACTGCAACAGTGAACCTCCGCGGATGACCTCCACCTTTGAACTGTGACGTGGATTAAAGGGATATAATAATCCACAGGGGCATATCAGCAACAACCGGCGATATTTATCGCTAAGCGCACTTAGTGCTAGAATAATTATCGCCGGCTAGCGTGGATTTTTATCGCTGAGATAGCGTGTTATTAGCAACGCTTATCTCAAAAGCGATAAAAATCCTAGCGCTAACTGCCTAACGTGAGATTATCGCTGGAAACCCAGCGATAATCTCATGAAATGTGGCGTTAGCTTGCTGATAGCGCCTCACAAATTTAGCCAAGATATCCACCTTCCATAGGATATCATGGCTAAGTCAGTCCGGAAGCAGGCGTAAGGAAAGTAGCGATAACAGGGGTTATCATAGTTCGGGGCTTGATGATAGGAGAAATATCGCTTGGCGACATATTTCCTGTCATGTCAGGTCAGGAACGCCCACTTTGCATCTCATTAGAGATGCAAAGGTGGGCGTTAAGAATTTGGGCGCTAATGCAAGGTTTCACGTGTTAGCGTGACCTTGCTAATTAGGTGATAAAATTATCGCCGCTTTTCGGCCGAAAACGGCCGCAAAAGCAGCGATAATTTTCTATCGCCGCCTTGTAAATATGCCCCCACATTTGTAAAGCTGTCAAGCCACCAATATATAATTCAGTCTGTAGTATAACTCGTGCATTAGTAATGGCGGTCCTTTTTCCTGTGTTAAAGGAGAGTGCAGTCTACTGAGCCCTCTCATGTGAAGTTCCGCTTCTATGTTAGCCCATATCCTCGTGCTGGCATTCAATGTGCATATCAAGTGTGCATGTGCAGCAGATGTTTAGCAGATGTTTGGCATGTGCCCAAGTGATTGGTGCTGCCACTGCCAGGCAATGGTTGATTTATTATTTCTTGCAAAACTGGTGTTGAGGCGGTAACGATCCCAGCATTGTGAAAGGCGTGTACTACCAGTGCCCTGAGTTCCCGACTGCATGTGAAACTGGCATCCTGACGCTTTGTTTCGGCCTGCAGCCACTCGAGTCTGGCGTGTGCATAGAGGCCTAGGCCTGTCCAAGGAAGGCCCAGAACCTCTGCTATGACCTCGAAAGCAGCTCAATGCATGCCCTCATGAATAACATGGCACTACTGTCCATGTCTTCGATAAGTCACATAAGGTGGTGGTGGCAGTCTACCTAGTTTTGGTGATTAATTAGTAATGGCGGTCCTTTTTTCTGTGTTAAAGGAGAGTGAAGTCTACTGACCCCTCTCATGTAAAGTCCTGCTTATACGTTACCCCAGATCCTTGTGCTGGTGTTCCATGTGCGTGTTAAGTGTGCATGCGCGGTGGATGTTTAGCACGTCTGTGGCAGTAAGACCCTTCCATGTACCCAAGAGGATGGTGCTGCCACTGCCAGGCATCCGAAATGAAGATCCTTCGTCACTGTCAATGCAGAAGCTTTGATCAGCCCACTGAAGACTGCAACGCATAGGACCTGGTACCATTTGGATTCATCCTGGCAGGCCGCGAAGGCTGAAGACAAGTGCACGCCATGCAGGCCAGCGGCTCTGAGGCCGCCCAGTGACTGCTGTTTGGAGAGGTCTCCAATGTAGCTCCCGGATCAATGATGTCGTTGCCGGACCAGTACGTGCATATAACACATTCGCCAGGGCCACCAGTGCTGCATCTTTTCTGAGAAAGTAAAGGCAGGGCAGCGCCCCACTGCTTTTAAACAGTGCACTGCAAAGTAAAGGAAACATAGATTGATAGTAACTTTATTATCGTTTTATGTTTTATGTAGGGTGGGTTCTACTTTCGAGGCATGGCAGGGGAGGAGTGGTTTGCCCACTCCTAAGCTTGGGATGACTTTGGTCATCCCTCTTGGGCCGCCTAAACCAGTCATGCGCACTTTCCCCGTTCTCCAAGAGGGCTGCATTACAACCTGCGTAGAGCAAAATCCCAGGCCCCCATTCCCTGGTTGAGCATCAGATTAGGACGCTCAAAACCAATCCCAACGCTGCACTGCAGCATTGTGATTGGTCAGGGGAGCCTGGGTGCTTATTAATCACAACGCTGCATTGCAGAGTTGTGATTGATCAGGGGAGCCTGGCTGTGCTCCCTGTGCCTCAATCTGATCAGGAGAGCAGGAGCAGAGACGCAGGACCCGGCGCGACACGGTGAGTGTTATTTTAATAATATATTTTTTAATTTGTGCACCGTTTCCCCCCTCGCTCCTCCCTCCCGCACGCCAGGACTCACCCCGCCACATGTGAAGCATGTTGGCCACCGCTGTGCACCGTTTCCCCCCCCTTGCTCCTCCCTACCGCACGCCAGGACCCGCCCCGCCACGCGTGAACCATGCCGGCCACCGCAGTGAAAAGGCAGATTCTACCTATAAACAGAACAAGAGATTTAGGGCCCGTTTCACAAGGGTAAACGTACACTTTTGTGTAAGTTTACTACTTTAGTAACTTACCTTTATGAATACCAAAAAGTAGTATAGTTAGACTTTTGCTCTAAGAGTATCTTTGTGAATACCAAAAAGTAGTAAACTTACACGCAAGTGTAAGTTTACTTTTGTGAATCGGGCCCTTGGTGAGCAGAGAAATCTGCTGTGTAAACTTCAGGAATTTTGAACTGTGAACTCAAGTCAGTGAAACCCAGTGGACTGATTTAGGCATCTAGCGAAAGGGGTAAAAAAGAGTGAACTACACCTGTGCCTAACTAATACCTTTACTCATTCACTCAATCAATCAATCAATTATTTGTAGAGCGCACTAATCACCCGTGAGGGTCTCAAGGTATTCCACATACCCGAGACAATAGACACTAGCGCCATCTTACTGCGGTGAGAGGGGACTGCAGGGGGTGCAGCACTTCACAGACGTTCGCAGATGAGAAGACAATCCAGTCCCATTAGCCCCTTTCATATTTTGTTTTGCGATAAGGGTGGATTGCTTTATTTTAACAAAAATATAGGAACTGTACAGGACAATATGTTATTGAGTCTGCTGGCTGGCTCTCGAGTTCTGAGCTCTTGATCCACACATCACCTGCCTTAGGAGCCTTTGACTGCTCACCCCTTCTATCCTGAAGTCAAGTTCAGAACGGGTGTATTTGCAGTTTGCAGAGCCGTATCATGACGGACCCCAGTGGCAAGCAACCTCACCCACCATGGTTGGGGCTCAGTGGCCCCTGTGTGCCGATGGCTGCTTCAAACAGTATCTGCCAGATGGCATTTAATAACAATTCTATGTCCCTTGTGCATGTATTTCCTTTTTCAATAATTCTCATATGCCTGTACTGCCACCTTGATTATTTCATGTAGGCCTTTACTGACTTCTCTCTATTCTTATCATGCACTTGCATCATCTTTTGTATTTCACGTAGCTTTGCACTGCTTTCTGCATAACTTCCCATGACCCAGCAATGTATTGTGTATTATTCCCCAAAGACTTGCAACATTTTCAGTACAAAGTTTCAACATTCTCACACTACATTCTGTAGCATTTCGTGTAGCCCTGCATTGCCTTCTGTGTAAATTCTCAAAAGCCCTGTAATGGCTTATGAATTATTCTTCAAAGACTTGAATTCTATACCGTATAATTTTCCAATGTTCTTGCATTGCCTTGAATATTATTTTCTGTAGCTCTGTATTGCTTTCTGTATAATTTTCTCATACAGTTGTATTGCCTCCTTTTTTATCTTCAGCAGATATTCATTGCCTTCTGTATAACTACCCAATAAATTATAACTGACTTTTGCGTTATTTTCTATAGTGTTGTATTATCTTCTTCATAATTTCCCCATAGACCTGCAGTTCCTACTTTATAAGTCGCCTCATGACTTGCAATACCTCCAGCCTAAAATCTCTGACCTGTATTGCCTGTTGTACAATTTTCCAATATGCCTGCATTGCCTCGCGTGTTATTTCATGTATATTGTTCATAAAGGCCTTTACATTTTCCCTTTTTCCAGTGGTCTCAAGGCCAACATCAGGGCATTTCTTTTGATGATGCTCAGTGGACCTCACTTTCAGAACCATAGGCCACTGAAAAGTATGAAAAAAACCACACTGGAATTTGCAGGAAGAGAAAAGGTTTGCACTTTTTTAATGTCAACGTTTTTTTTTTTAAGAAGGAGTTCTAGAAGTCAAAAAGACAACTTAACTGAGTCTGTACTGCATGACAAAAACGATGGCCAGCTCATGAACAGTGGCGGCTGGTGACATTTGAAAATGGTGAGGCATAAACATTTGGTATGACTTTTAAGTAGTTAGCAACGGGGGCAAGCTTAATGGACAAATGTGGGGGGTCCAGACTAGATCCTCCTCCAGAGAAAAAAAATAATCTAAAAAGATTGGTAAATGGTGCATTTTAAAGCAAATTAATTTAGTGATAAACAAAGCTTATAAAGCAGTGGGAAAGTATAGTCTTTAAATATAAAAAAAACTGCCCCATATCTTACTCTATTAATATGTTCAACAGTTACTGTAATGTGCAAACTGTACAACACAACAACTTCAGCCTTTTAAAGTGTGTGCTTGCCCAGTGTCTTGCACTGCATGTGGCATCAACTTTGAAAGAAAATGCTTTAACCAGGCTTTGGGAAGGACTCACAGCTACTGATTGCAATCAGTCACATAGAAATATGTGAAGACAGGTCTTTAAGTGGGATGAAAAATGTGGGGACTCTTTAAAAGGGAACAGGTAAAATACATTTCTGTGATTCCCGTAGTGTGCTGCTACCCGACTTGTATGGTGGTTTCTCTCTGAGATATAATTGCATCCAGATATGTAATACAACAACTGACCTAGACCTAAAACGACGATTGGCTTTGTCAGTGCTTGTTAGCTGTTTAACATAAATGAGTAACAACAAGGATTTGTTATCAATAATGAACCATCAAAATATTTCCTTGCATCTTCCTCACTTCACCAATTCCAAACATACACTGCACTCACTCACATTTAAGCAATGTATTTATTTTTGCCCTGCAAATATTTTGCCATGTGGGGCCCCCTTGACACACCTTTTCACAAAATTGGAAATACAACTGGAACACATGACCATTGTTCTGTGTGCTCTGCAGTGAGGCCCACCCACTGACAGGCACTTAGCTTTGGCTTCAGGGTTAGCATAAGCTCTCATTCAAAGCCCCTCAGAAACACATGGCACGGCTCTAAGTATGCACAGAGCAAAAGAAACACATGATTCAATAGCTAACTCTTGAGGACGGCAAGATTAAGTGAAACTTGAAAATAAGAGAGGAACTAGATCGCTGACATGCATTGCCTTCATGTTTTTTAACACATTGTTCGTAAATCAATCCATGTTTTTGGCATTAATGCTGTGAAGGGCATAAAGATAAGGCAGTTTTCATGGCATACAGCAGATATATGTCTATTGTGAGGACATATCTCTCGCTTTGAGCTTGACTCGGATATTTGGATCAACTTCACAAGGGAACAAGCACCCTCATGGTTGCTAACTAACTGATTAGGCCAGTCAATAAATGATCAATCCTTTCTGACCAGAGGAGCAACTGCAGAACATTGATAAAGTTCCTTTGAATGTTGAAGAAAAAGAGGAAACCCATTTGCTGCACCTTTTCCTTGCAGCTCACACAAAATCGTAATGTTGAGATTGTGTGTTGCAATGAAATGCACCACTGGCGATGCTACTTTTAAACCCTGCGTTTTGGTTTTTCATTCCTTCAAAGCCTGGAGATTCGGGCAAAGCAGGATTTGCGAGGGTGAAAAACTAAAAACATTGTCAATACATTGGGCCCTTTGTAAGCTATATGTATGCATTCAGAAGGGGCCGTGCAGTGTAGAGAACAAAAGCACAGCACAGTGCTGTTTACCAGCCTAGCATGGGTAGCAAACACCAACAATAGCCACTACAGAGTGTTGCTCTCTTTGATGACATCTGCTAGGATTTTGAAATGTATCGAGACATCATTCAATGGGACATAGGTCCCTTCTGCCATATGAGTAAAAAGGTATTCGGAATCAGACAGCCATTTTCTCCTGGGTTTGCAACGCTCAGACAGGGGACAGAAAAGGAGATTTGCAGCTCGGTGTCAAGCTGCAGACCTGTAATGTTTACTAAACTCAGAGTGGCCTGCTCGTCTTTGGGATCCATTTCACGGTGGAACACATGCTGCAGATCCACTTCAAATGGGGCCAGCGAAGTGCAGCTAGGGACTGGGGTGTCACAGTGGGGGAAGTGGGGGTGCCGAGTGGTCTGAGAACAATATACATTACCAAAGTAAAGCAGTGAAACACCATTACTGAGAACAAGGCAGCAAAATATATGCTTCACAGTGCTTGCATCCACTTCTATGTGTGATAAATGGGAAAGGGTAGGACATGGTTACTCACAAACTTTCTCTCGGGGGCCAAATTTACAGTGTGGTTTGTGGCTGAGGGCCGCACCGGTGGGGGCGGGGGCAGTGGGGGAGGAGGCGGGGCTAGAGCAAAAAAAAAACCTATGACCATGAGGTTGAACACAGGCCCCTGCAGCGGACGCCTTCGTCCACTGAGCCACCAGACCCGGCATTCACACATCTTTATCTATCTATCTATCTATCTATCTATCTATCTATCTATCTATCTATCTATCTATCTATCTATCTATCTATCTATCTATCTATCTATCTATCTATCTATCTATCTATCTATCTATCTATCTATCTATCTATCTCTCGCTCCGTCTCCCTCCCTCTCTCTCTCTCCCTCTGTCTCCCTCACTTTGTCTCTCTCTCTCTGACTCCCTCCCTCTCTCTCCGTCTCCCTCCCTGTCACCCTCCCTCTCTCTGTCTCCCTCCCTCTCCCTCCCTCTCCCTCTCTCTGTCTCCCTCCCTCTGTCTGTCTCCCTCCCTCTGTCTCCCTCTTGTCTGTCTCAGTCTGTCTCCCTACCTCTCCCCCCCTCCCTCCCTCCCTCTCTCCCTCCCTCCCTCTATCTCTCTCTCTCTCTCCCTCTGTCTCCCTCTCTGTGTTTGTCTCCCTTTCTCTGTCTCCCTCCTTCCCTCTCTCTCTCTGTCTGTCTCCCTCCCTCCCTCCCTCCCTCCCTCCCTCTCTCTCCCTCTCTCTCTCTCTCCCTCTCTCTCCCTCCCTCCCTCCCTATCCCTCCCTGTCTCCCTCTGTCTCTGTCTCCCTATGTCTCCCTCCCTATGTGTCCCTGTCTCCTTCTCTATCTCTCTCACCGTCTGTCTCCCTCCCTCTCTCCATCTCCCTCCCTCTGTCTCACTCCCTCCCTCTGTCTCCCTCTCTCCGTCTCCCTCCATCTGTCTCACTCTGTCTCACTCACTCTGTCTCCCTTTCTCGCTGTCTCCCTCTCTCTCTCCGTCTCCCTCCCTCTCTAGCTCTGTCTCCCTCCCACTCTCTCTCCGTCTCCCTCCCTCTCTCTATCACTCTCTCTCTCCCCCTCTGTCTCACTCACTCTGTTTGTCTCCCTTTCTCTGTCTCCTTCTCTGTCTCCCTGTCTCCTTCTCTCTCTCTCTCTCTCTCTCCGTCTGTCTCCCTCCCTCTCTCCATCTTTCTCCCTCCGTCTGTCTCCCTCCCTCTGTCTCCCTCCCTCTCCCTCTCTGTCTCCCTCCCTCTCTCTGTCTCCCTCCCTCTCTCTGTCTCCCTCCCTCTGTCTCCCTCTCTCTCTCCGTCACCCTCCCTCTCTCTCTCTCTCTGAATCACTGTTTGTCTCCCTTTCGCTCTCCCTCCCTCCCCTCTGTCTCCCTCCCTCTCCCTCTGTCTCCCTGTCTGTCTCCCTATCTGTCTCCCTCTGTCTTCCCCCTCTCCCTCTCCCTCTGTGTTCCTTCCTCTGCGCACTCTGTCTTCCTCCCCCTGTCACCTCACCTGCTGCTCTCACTCCCTGCTGCCCTCCGTCACCTCACCCTGCTGTCCTCCTCACCCTTTGACACCTCACCCGCGCTGAGACAGCTTCCGAGAACACACACAGCCGCCGCCGCACCCAAGTACTTAACAGGTGTTTTAAAAACCATTCACTTGTTAATGAGGCTTTATTGTATTTCACCTCTTCTTAGCGCCCCTGCATCAGGGGCGCTAAGAAGAGGTGAAATTCAACAAAGCCTCATTTACAAGTTGATGGTCTTTAAAAGAAATCGCCCCGGCCCCAGAAGCTCCACGCTGCTGCAACCGGCGATGTAAAAAACACACAGGTATGATGTCTGTAAGGTCCGCGGGCCGCCACGGAAGGCTTGCCGGGCCGTACTATGAGTACCCGTGGGGTAGGATCTATGCCTGGGAATGACTGACGGCTGCTCTCACGCAGGGAGGGAGATTCTAAAGCCCCAAATCATGACGCTGACAGCATCACTAGCCTATACTAGTGGATACTGCCATAGACTACAATGGCATTGATTCATTATGAAGGGCTTTAGAACAGTAAACCCTGCATAGCGCGTCACAGCTCTGAAAGTTGATTTACAGCCTGGCTTCCATTTTTTGCAAGATATTTAGCTTCCCTGAACAAATAACAAAGTTAAACGGATGGATAACACATAATTTCTTCTTTTGTCCAGTGCTGGTAAAAAAGGGATACGCTTTCATCTGACAGTGCTCACCTGACTAGCTAAACGTTGCAGGCCCATACTTGATGCCAGTACCTAAGAATGAATCCTCCCCTGTAAGTAAAAATATACACTGTAGACACAGAACCCTGTTAGTAAAATGTTGCACCGTCCAGCACTGCATTTTATTTGTTCTTTATATATATCTTGCTAAACCTATTCTACATTGTTAATGTACTGCAAAGGAAAAGCACATTTTAGAGTACATGATTTTTTAATATTCATACAATGTACTATGGATTTAAAATTATTATACATTATTACATAAAATACATTTTAAATAGTGGCACATTATCCCAAACAAAAAAAACGTTTCCGTAGTCTCAGGCAAACGCATGCTGTTCAAATGTTCCTAATGTTTCTAAAGAGTACCAAAATCAGTAATTTAATCAAGTAATATAAAAATTACATCACAAGTAAAATATGTAAGATGGTCCTATAACATAAAAACACTCAGTCACTGTGTAATGATATATAATAATAATGATATATAATACCCATGTAAATGCCCATCTGATTTTTTGGAAACCAATAGAAAAAGAAAAAACAGCTGAGGGAAATTGGGTTTCTGGCTGAGAGGGGTGAAACTCTACTAAAGCAGCAACCACAATACTTGTCAGGGTAAGGCACAAGCAAACCCCAAATTAACCTGTGCTCAACCCACTGGTAGCTTGGCATATAGCAGTCAGGCTTACTTAGGGGCAATGTGTAAAGTATTTGTGGAACACTTCAAACAGTAACAATGTAAAAAACACCAAACAAAAAGGATCCCACACCAAGTGACAAAAATAGAGTACATTTTAATAAATAAAACAAGACCAAAACTATAAAAATACAACCAGTAGAACCGAAGATATGCAAAAGATTTTAGTGAAAGTAGCACCAAACAGCACAAAACTCCAACTATGGACATCTGGTAGCGCCAGACCTGGACAAAGTCACTAGTTCAGGCTGACGTGATGAAGCATGGGCCGGCTACTAGGACCTAGTTAGACTCCTTGGACAAAGTACCTTAAGTCCTGGGTTGCATAGCTTTGCGAGGATCCAAGTCGAAGATTCATCACGTAGCCGAAGCGATGCGTTGGTTCCAATGTGCAGCGAGGATGTAATGCAAGGTCCTGTGTCATCATCGAGGATCCAGTCGACAATAAAACAAGACCAAAACTATAAAAATCCAACCAGTAGAACCAAAGATATGGAAAAGATTTTAGTGAAAGTAGCATCAAACAGCACAAAGCTCCAACTATGGATATCTGGTAGCGCCAGACCTGGACAAAGTCACAAGTTCAGGCTGACGTGATGAAGGATGGGCCAGCTCTTAGAACCTAGTTAGACTCCTTGGATAAAGTTCCGTAAGTCCTGGGTTGCGTAGCTTTGCGAGGATCCACGTCGAAGATTCACGTAGCCAAAGCGATGCGTTGGTTCTGAGGTGCAGCGAGGATGCGATGCAAGGTCCTGTGTCATCATCGAGGATCCAGTCGACGAGGACTTGTAATGAGAAGTCTAGCTTCGAGGATGTGTCGTTCAATCAGGGCAATGTGATAGTTCTGAGGAGGTACAAGACTGCATTGAGGAGTCTGTTGACATCATAGAGGCTGCAGTCGATAAGGGATGCGAGGGCCTGCACTGAGGATGCGTCACAATGCGGCAATTCCGAAGAGGTTGCAGAGACAATGCAGGTTTTTACGTCGGGTCCTATCCACGCAGTAGCGGTGATGTGTCCGTTCTGCTCGGGGTTGGGCCACACAGCAGAGGAGATGTGTTGATTTAGCTGGATTCAGAGAAGCTGGCAAAGTACCTTAGGCCCACTTTCAAGCGTCTAGGACTGGGGGGTACCACTTGGCAAGGTAGCCTCACAGATAGCAGAGGCCAGGTGCTAAGGCAAAGGTTGTTGGAGCCTTCAGTCTCTGAGGGTCAAGTCAGGAGGCCAGTCAACTATCTCTTGGAGTCACTCTGGGGTCCTGGGTTCTACAGATGCAGGTCCAGTCCCTCTCACCCAGACAAGAGAGCAGCAGGCAACAGGTCAGCACAGCAGGGCAGTAGTCCTTCAGAGCAGCAATCAGTCCAGTAGAGTGGCAGTCTTTTAAGCAGCACAGCAGTCCTTCTTCCTGGTAGAGCATCCATAGGTCCAGAAGTGCATGAAGAGGTGGTGTCTTAGGTCCAATATTTATACCTGGTGCCCTTCCTCTGGAAGGTGGGAGAAGCTTCTAGAATTCCCTTTGAAGTGCACAGGCTTCCTGCCTTACCTGACTTGGCTCCAGAGGAACTACAGGGGGTATGCTGGCCTTAGTGTGGAGACAGGACACAGCCTATTCAGTTATATGTAGGGCTGTGCTCAGCTCCTCCTTCCAATCCTGCCAGTGACGACCATCCAGGCACACCTAAACTCTCTATTATGTATGGCTGTCTAGGAGGAATACTCAAAGCCCAACTGTCAACCACAACCAGTCTTTTGACCCAGAAACAGGCTGCAGGCACATAAGGCAGGAAAATGCCAACTTTCTAAAAGTGGCATCTTTAAAATTTAAATATAATATCCAACTTCACCATAAGCTTATTAAATGTAATAAGGTAACCCCAATGTTTTCCTATGGGATTGGTAGGCCTTGTAGTAGTAAAACATGGATGTAAGAGTTTTTGACAACAAAGAACATATCAAACTGAAAAGTATATGTCCTACTTTTTAAATGCATTGCACCGTGCCTTTTGGGGTATCCAGGGCCTACCATAGAGGTGGCTTATATGCATTCAATAGGAAGGTTTGGGCCTGACAAAAGTTATGGTTTTTTTTTGCCAGGTCGAAATGGCAGATTGAAACTGCACACAAAGGCTGCAATGGCAGGCCTGAGACATGTCGAAAGTGCTACTTAAGTGAGTGGCACAATCAGTGTGTCAGGCCCACTAGTAGCATTTAATTGCCAGGTCCTGGGCATAGGTAGTGCCACTTAACAAGGAAAAGTAAATTAAATATGCCAATTGGGCATAAACCAATATTGCCATGTTTGACCTGCAAGATTTCTACAAACATGCTGAGGAATTGAAGCTTAAATTTAGAGACAGAGGCTACCAAAAAAAACGCCTATCACATTCCTTAAAGTGTGCCAGGTTTTATGACAGTGATGTGTTGGTTAATAAACCTGCCTGCAAGAAAGAACCACCCAGTAAGGTGGTGTTTGTGAGTAAATTCTCTAATCTCAGTAATCAGATAAAAAATATAGTTAATAGGAATTGGCATATATTGAACCATGATCAATCAATCAATCAATCAGTTAATTTGTAAAGTGCACTACTTACCCATAAGGGTTTCAAGGCGCTGGGGGGGAGGGTGCTGCTGCTACTGGTCGAAAAGCCAGGTCTTGAGTTGTCTCCTGAAGGTCAGCAGGTCTTCGGTTAGTCGTAGGTAGAGGGGGAGGGCATGGTCGGCAGAGCGGAGTTTCCTGTTGGGTACATAGAAGGAGAGTTGACTGTTGCGATAGGCTGGGCCGGTTTTGTGGAGTGCCTTGTGTGCGTGAATCAGGAGCTTGAAGGAGATTCTTCTGTCGACGGGGAGCCAGTGCAGGTTCCTCAGGTGGGGGGTGATGTAGTCGCGGTGCAGCATGTTGAGGATCAGGCGTGCCGAGGCGTTCTGGATTCTTTGTAGTCTGTTGATGAGCTTGGATGAGGCTCCGGCGTAGAGGGCGTTTCCGTAGTCGAGTCTGCTGCTGACTAGGGCCTGGGTGACTGTTTTCCTTGTGTTTGTCAGGATCCATCTGTAGATCTTGCGGAGCATGCGGAGGGTGTTGAAGCAGGTGGAGGAGACTGCGTTGACTTGTTTGGTCATGGTGAGTTTTGAGCCGAGGATGACTCCCAGGTTGCGTGCGTGGTCGGTAGGGGCCGGGGGTCCCCAGTGATGCGGGCCACCAGGAGTCATCCCATGCTGAGGGGCTGGACCCAAGGATGAGGATCTCCGTCTTGTCTGAGTTCAGCTTAAGTCGGCTTTCCTTCATCCAGTCGGCGACGGCCTTCATTCCCTGGTGGAGGTTGGATTTGGCGGTGAGAGGGTCCTTGGTGAGGGAGAGAATCAGCTGCTTGTCGTCGGCGTAGGAGATTATGTTGAGGTCGTGCTGTCACGCGATGCGTGGTAGTGGTGCTATGTAGACGTTGAACAGCGTCGCGCTGAGGGAGGATCCCTGTGGGACGCCGCAGATGATCTCGGATGCCTCAGACCGGAACGGGGGGAGGCGGACTCTCTGAGTTCTGCCGGAGAGGAAGAAGGTGGTCCAGTCCAAGGCCTTCTCCCGGATCCCTGCGTTTTGGAGGCGCGTGCGTAATGTGCGGTGGCAGACGGTGTCGAAGGCGGCGGAGAGATCCAGGAGGATGAGGGCCGCCATCTCGCCGTTGTCTAGAAGGATCCTGATGTCGTCTGTGGCGCCGATGAGGACGGTCTCGGTGCCGTGGTTGCTGCGGAATCCTCATTGGGAGGGGTCCAGGATGTTGTTGTCTTCGAGGTGACGGGTGAGCTGGATGTTAACTATCTTCTCGATGACCTTTGCTGGGAACGGAAGCAGGGAGATGGGCCGAAAGTTCTTCAGGCCGTTCGGATCCGCCTTGGGTTTCTTCAGTAGGGCGTTGATCTCTGCGTGCTTCCAGTTCTCAGGGAAGGTAGCGGTCTCAAAGGAGAGGTTGATGATGTTGCGCAGGTGGGGTGCGATGGAATTGCCGGCTTTGTTGAAGATGTGGAGTGGGAGAGGGTCGGACGGGGATCCGGAGTGGATTGTGCCCATGGTCTTGATTGTGTCCTTGATGCTCACTTTGGCCCAAGTTGTCAGGCAGTCATGGACGGTGGGGTGCGGTGGGTCCAGTGCGTTGAGGCCTGCAGGGGTTGTCCGGGGTTTGAAACTGTCATGGATGTCGGTGATTTTTTGGTGAAAGAAGGTGGCGAGGGAGTCGCACAGGGCTTGCGATGGCGGGATGTCGTTGGCGCTGGAGCTGGGGTTGGAGAGTTCCTTCACGATGTTGAAGAGCTCCTTGTTGTTGCGTGCGTTGTTGTCAAGGCGGTCTGTGAAGGAGGTCCTTTTGGCGGTCCTGATGAGGTGGTGGTGGTTGCGGATGGCGTCCTTGTGGGAGGAGCGGCTGTCCGACGTCTTATCGCTGTGCCATATGTTCTCCAATTTCCGGCAGGTGCGCTTTGAGGCGAGGAGTTCCGGGGTAAACCAGCTAGCTCTTTTGCTGGTGTCTCTGTTGGTGGGTTTTTTCAGCGGGGCTACAGTGTTGGCGCAGTCGTTCATCCAGCGTTCGAGCATCGGGGATGGTGGGGTTGGTCGGAGGGTTGAGTGCGATGATTGTCTGTAGTTGTTCTTCAGTGACTTTGCCCCAGCAGCGGCGGGGGATCTGTAGGGTGCGGTGGTGCGTGAGGGGTTTTCGGAAGGAGAAGTGGATGCAATGGTGGTCTGTCCAGGTGAGTTTGGAGGCGTGGCTGAAGGTGACGTGGGGGCTTGAGGAGAAGATGGCATCAAGTGTGTGACCGGCAATGTGGGTCGGCGTCGTGACAAGCTATTTTAGTCAGAGGTTGGCGAGGTTGTCGATCAGGGTGGAGGAGTTGTTGTCGTTGTTGTTCTCCAGATGATAGTTCAGGTCTCCGAGGAGGATGTAGTCAGTGGAGGTCAGCGCGTGTGTGCTGATGAGGTCGGCAATGGAGTCTCAGAATTGAGGCCGGGGTCCTGGCGGCCTGTAGACGAGGGTGCCTCTTAGGGTGGTCTTGGGGTCCGTGTGGATCTGGAAGTGCATGTGTTCGGCGGTGCTGAAGGTGTCGTTGGTGTTTGTTGAGACCCTGATGGTGTTTTTGTGGACGATGGCGATTCCTCCTCCGGCCCCGTTGGTGCGGTCTCTGCGGGTGATCTTGTACCCGTCGGGGATGGCTATGGCGATGTATGGCGAGGAGGCTTCGTTCATCCAGGTCTCGGTCAGGAAGGTGACGTCCGGGGATGCGGTGACGAGTAGGTACCAGAGCTCGACGGCGTGTTTGCGTGAGGAGCGGGTGTTGATCAGGATGCATCTGAGCTGGTTGGGTTCCGTTGTGGCGGGTGTTTCGGTGTCTTCGAGGCAGGAGAAGCTGCAGTTCAGGCAGGTGAAGGGACCGTGGGTGCGCTTCGGGGCGGCCTTGCAGCAGGTGTGGGTCCTTCCTGGGTTGAGAGCGACGAGGGTGCAGCGGCCGCCATATATGGGGAGGTGGGGTGGGAGGAGCAGGTGGGAGGCGGGAGGTGTGTTGCGGGGGCAGCGAATGGGCGCGGAGGGGGCGGGGCCACAGGGGAAGCAGCGGCAGGGACGGGGGCAGGGAAGCGGAGCAGAGCGACCGCGGGAAGGAGACAGGCAAGGGGCAAGGATCAAGAGGGCACAGAAGTCAGCAAAAGGGGCACAGAATCAAGAGGGGGCACAGCAGTCAGAGAAATGGGGCACAGAATCAAGAAAAGGGGGCAACAGCAGTCAGAAAAACGGGGCACAGAATCAAGAAAAGGGGGCAACAGCAGTCAGAAAAACGGGGCACAGAATCAAGAAAAGGGGGCAACAGCAGTCAGAAAAACAGGCCACAGAATCAAGAAAAGGGGGCAACAGCAGTCAGAAAAACTGGGCACAGGATCAAGAAAAGGGGGCAACAGCAGTCAGAAAAACTGGGGAACAGAATCAAGAAAAGGGGACAACAGCACTCGGAAAAACGGGGCACAGAATCAAGAAAAGGGGGCAACAGCAGTCAGAAAAACGGGGCACAGAATCAAGAAAATGGGGCAACAGCAGTCGGAAAAACGGGGCACAGAATCAAGAAAAGGGGGCACAGCACAGCGGATACGAACCTAAGGCCACCACTGGCCACCAGGGATGAGGCGCAGGTGGAAGCCTGCGGGTGGTGGAGGGCCTCGACTTTGGTGGCGGCTAGTAGTCCTCACCGGGGGTGCAGGTGGAGCTGAAGCGGGGGGAACGACCTACAAGGAAGGTCAAGGGTCGCTCTCCTCACCGCACAGCGGCCGCCATATATGGGGAGGTGGAGAGGGAGGAGCAGCTGGGAGGCGGGAGGTGTGTTGTGGGGGCAGGGAATGGGCGCGGAGGGGGTGGGCTGCAGGGGAAGCAGCGGCGTGGACGGGGGCAGGGAATCGGAGGGGAGAGGAGCGGAGAGGAGCAGAGCGACCGCGGGAAGGAGACAGGCAAGGGGCAAGGATCAAGAGGGCACAGAAGTCAGCAAAAGGGGCACAGAATCAAGAGGGGGCACAGCAGTCAGAGAAACGGGGCACAGAATCAAAAAAAGGGGGCAACAGCAGTCAGAAAAAACGGGGCACAGAATCAAGAAAAGGGGGCACAGCAGAGAGATACGAACCTAAGGCCACCACTGGCCACCAGGGATGAGGCGCAGGTGGAAGCCTGCGGATGGTGGAGGGCCTCGACTTCGGCAGCGGGGGGGAGCGACCTACCAGGAAGGTCAAGGGTCGCTGATGATGAAGACGTTAAACTAGAGAGACCATTGTATGCATTTAAAAAGAATAAAAATGTAAGAGATATGCTAGTGCATACGTATCGTGAGGACAACTTGGACACTCAGAGGACAATTGTTAACACCCCAGCAATTGGTAATGTCAGATGTGGTACATGCAACATATGCCCCCATTGCCTACAAACTAAAGAAATCACACACAATGGTTGCACTATTAGATCAAGGACTCTCAATAACTGTAGGAGCAAGAATGCCATTTATCTCCTATTGTGCCCTTGTGGTTTGGGCTATGTGGGGGAAACAGGCAGAGAGGTACGCATCAGATTCCAAGAACATAGGTCTGCTATAAAAACAAAAAAACTTACTGCACCTCTCGTGCCTCATGTTTGGGAATTTGGCCATGGGGAAAATTATTTCCTCTGGTTCATTCTGGAGAGGGTCAAGCTAGACAAGAGAGGTGGAAATATCCATTCTAAACGCAAAGCACATGAACAATGGTATATCTCCCACCTCAACACTGCACGAAAAGGGTTAAACTTGAGGGAGGAGTGGCTAGATAGCTGATAAGGTTTCTGCCCTTGTTCTGTTTTTGTTATCTGCACACAACAGTGAATGAGAATAGACTCAAGATCTTAGAGGCCGGTGGGCTCTGAGCTTTATTTGTGTAGGTGGTAGGACCCTTTTAGGAATTTATGGGGCTTAGTAGTGATATAATGTAGGCATCATGTGAGTAAACCAAGTAAAACTATATTTGTTTTTACTTATTTGTCTGTAATAGTAAGTGGCATCGCCTTTAAGATCCTTATTTATTTATTAGGAGTAGGGATAGGTTTCCTCCCTGCTTTGTTACATGCTCTCCTTTGAGCAAAGCAGTGATGCAAGAAGGGTCCGTTTTTGACCTTTGTGTACAGTGGGTAGCAGCCTGTATATTTAGCTCAGTGAGGGGTTCTTTCAATATATCTTATGTCCGCAAATATATGTGCATGCTTTTAATCTTTTTAGCATGCTTTTTAATATACCCGATGTGGCGCAGCGAACAAATATATTTTGTATAAAATGTATATTTTGTATAAAATGTATATTTTTTAAATATATCAGCTGAAGAAATGAAAGCGCACCTATAGGCTCATAAATATACTCCTAAAATGGTGGATCGTTTGCCCCATCTGGGATCAACAAGAAAGTCCTGCTTTCACCGGAAGTGGTTTGTAGCTTCAGTGTGTCGGTGCCTATTTAATGTTCAGCGAGTCTACGATCGGATTTGATACCGATCGGAGGAAGATACCCCGCAGGTTACTATAAGCTGGATACAGGTACGTGTGTTTGCATCGCCTTGGGGCTTGGTGAGCACCGTTACAGTTGGTAGAATATACTTATGGCAGATATAACTGTCACCTTTTTTCTGCTATTCTATAGATCTAGGTTTTTTAGGACTGTTTTTAATTCTACTTTGCGGGTGTTAATCGGACCACTTTATGGAAGACATCTCAATATTTTTTTTTTTTTTTTTTTTAAAACCTTTATTTACGTCAACATGGTACACAGCTATTCAGCCGACATCCCGGAGGTCCGGCAGCACGATGAGAACAATACGTAGGAAGGTCCATAGCTATACATCAGGAGTAACAAAGGTTTAGTTTTAATGTAAACCAAAAACTAAAAACACAAGCAAGGCAGAGCATATAATAAGCATGCGCTAGTTCTCAGCTGGAGCGAGGTCCCACTCCCATCAGCGGAGCAGTACACCACGCCAAAGAAGTGAGGGGAAAGCAGAGGTACGGACTCCAGGTTATGAACAGTTTTATGTCCAAAGGTGGGAGTAGAGCTAGGGGGAAAGTTGCACATCGAGTATCTCAGTAACCGGGGGCATACAAATATCTTCCCTATAATGGTTCCATTGCCCCCATATCTTATGCCATTTCTTAGGGCGACCTCGGGCACTGTACACCGTTTTCTCCCGGAACATGCCCCAGTCCATATTTTCCATCCATATTACCAAGGTGGGAGGTCTCTGGGATCCTCACAGCTGCCCAATATCTCGCTTCGCCACCATATTCCCCAGGGTCACCCACTGGGTCTGAGCGGCATCATAGTCGGTGGGACCCCAGACATTCAATAGGCATCGTCTTGCCTCCGGGAAGAGTGCGATACCCGTGACCTCTTCCATCACGTCATGAATTTTTTTCCAGAACTCTACGATCTCCCCACATTACCAAATAATGTGTAGAAAGGTGCCCAACATCCCACAGCCTCTCTTGCATAAGCCATCATCAGAGAAACCCATATGAATCAGGCAGGGCCCCGTGACATAAACCCTGTGAAGTATCATAAGCTGCACCAGCCGCAGTCTAGCCGGGATTGCAACCTCCTTCGGAGAGGAGATGGCATATTGCCAGTCCTCATCGTCCAGCTCGAGACCATCCCTAGTCCATTGTTCTCGCACATCAAGGAGGAGGTCGGTCCGAACATTTACAAGCTTCTTGTAAATCAAGGAGATTGTACTCTCCGGCATATGACCATCCAGAATCCGATCCTCCAAAGGAGAAGACTCAGGCACGACCTCCCCCTCGGCACAGACAGATAGCAGAGCGTGACGCACCTGGGCATATCGAAAGTATTCAGTACCCCCTAATTCGTACTCCGTCTGCAGCATCTCAAACGATTTCACCTTACCCTTAGTCAGCAAATCCCCAACTCTAGAAATCCCAATTAGGTCCCACTTCTCAAACCCTTTCGTGTGCCATAATTTCCCCAATATATCGGATTCGAAAAGCGGAGTAGCCTGGGTAAGTCTGTCCTTCCAGCCCAACGAGTTTGTAACCGCCTTCCACACATGCACTGCCGTCTTGGTTGGTCCCGTGAGGGACCCATCCAGTGATTTGGAATACAGCGCCCTAAGATAATTACCCCCGCGCAACAACCACCGATCCATAGCAAACCCAGGGTTCAACGCCGGACCATAAACACCGTGGTTAATCGCTCCCAATTGGGTAGCCCAATAATATCTTCTGATGTCAGGGAGTGCAATCCCCCCGTCATACCATGGAAGGGTCAACTTTGCAATAGCTATACGCGGTCGACTGTACCATAACAGCGAGCGCTGGAGGCTCTCCACCTCACGAAAATAACAGGCCGGAACTAACTCTAGGGTGTTCTGTAGGGCATAGAGAAATCGGGGAAGAGACATCATTTTAAACAATGCGGCGCGGCCTAGGAGGGAGAGCGGCAGCCGCCTCCAACCCGCAACGTCCCGTCTCAAACGTGACAACGGAGGGAGTAGGTTCTTCTCGTATCGGACAGAGGGATCGGTGGAAATATATATCCCCAAGTACAGAAAGCCCTGCTGGGCGATCTGGATGGAGCAATTCCGCGGGACGATAGGGGTGTCTCCACTGAGAACATATAGATGCGACTTTCCCCAATTAATGGCGAGACCCGAGTTTCTACCAAAAGAATTCAAGACGTCACAGACCACCATGAGGGATTTCCTAGGTGAGGTCAGGTATAACAAATTGTCGTCTGCATACAAAGAAATGCGGTCCTCGTGGTCTGGTGACCATCGGATCCCTTTTATGTCTGGCTGCCATCTAATCCATGCCGCCAGCGGCTCGAGGGCGAGGGCGAACAATAGTGGCGACAGAGGACAACCCTGCCGGGTGCCCCTCCCAAGCTCGAACGGAGATGACGCCCTACCGTTCACCACGATTTTAGCCAAAGGTTCCTCATAGAGTAGCCTAATCCAGCCTATAAAACCCGGTCCGAAGCCAAATTTTGTGAGCGCTGCCCACAGATACGGCCATTCCACAGTGTCGAAAGCCATCGTGGCATCAAGTGACGCCAAGATGGCCGACTCCCGCAGCGTCCCAACCCTCGCAAGCACACCATGGAGTCGCCTGAGGTTCAACGCAGTGCTGCGGTGTGGGATAAACCCGGATTGGTCCGGGTGGATCAAGTCCCCAATGACCCTGATCAAACGGTTAGCCAACAGTTTGGCGAGGATTTTTGGCTCAGCGTTGAGTAGGGAGATCGGCCTATACGATCCACATCTGTTCCGGGGCTTGCCATCTTTGTGTATAACCACTATTGTCGCCAGACATTGGTCAAATGGGAGACACCCATGCTCCCGCGCCTCTACAAACATATCTCGCAAATGCGGAGCAATCTTATCCGGCCTGAATTTATACAACTCGATCGGCAAGCCATTCGGGCCCGAGGCCTTGCCCGGGTGTAGCGAGCGGATAGCAACTGCAACCTCATCCGCGGTGATGTTACCATCAAGGTCTTCCCTGTCTACGTCGGATAGACAAGGCAGGGCAATATCTCGCAGCAGTTCGTGCGAGACTTCCTCCGGCTTGTCCGACACGGACGTATAGACCATGCGGAAGTGGTCCGCGAAACAGTTGACTATCCCGTCGGGTTCTGTGACAATATCCCCGCCGACCGTCACTATTTCTGGCACAACTCTATTCACTCGTTCTTTTCTGTCTAACCACGCTATTAATTTCCCAGCCTTGTCACCTACATCATACAATCGCCCTTGTTGTTCCCTGCTAAGAACCTTAGCCGCGTTTGTCACCAGTGCTTTATATTCAGACTGTTTTAATCTCAACTTATGCAGTGTTTCCGCCGTAACCTCGTCTTCCAGGACTGACTCTAATACCACTATCTCAGCCTCGATCTGCGCCACCTCCGCATCTCTCCGACGTTTCACATCCGCTATCAAGGAGAGGGCCTCCCCTCTCAGTACTGTTTTAAACGCTTCCCACAAAGACACCGCGGAGGTAACCGAGCCAAGATTCTCAGAAAAGTAGAGATCGACCGCTTTCAGCAACGCGCTGCGAGTCCTAGGGTCACGGAAATACCAGGGGTTAATCTGAGCCACCCTACCAGCCGCTCCACGGCCAAAATCCATACAAATCCACACCGGCGAATGATCGGAGATGCCCCTAGCCATGTGCCTAGCCTCGGACACCAAGGAAGCTTGGGCAGCCAAGGTGAGAACATAATCTATTCTAGAGAGACTGCCGTGTGCCCCAGAGTGAAAAGTGTACTGCCGCGACATCTCAATATTTAAGGTAATTTTGGACCCCTTTGCCCGGGTATATGTATTTAGGTATTGAATGGGAGGCGAGTTTAGTGACGGGTTTGGCTGGGTGGTATGTTTTAAATCCCCGGCCCGTACAAGCTGATAGGTCCATAGGACAGGACCTGTTTTCATGTTCACTTCCCATGGCAGCGTTGTTTTTCACTTTTTAGAGGAAAGCTGTAACTTAGGCATTTGATGTGGGGGCGGCGTGTGACTCGAGCTACGCTTGCTTCATACAGTGGCATGAGCTGATTGCAGCTAGGTTCTAATAAGTACTATCTCCTTTCAGATGCTATTCCAGCTATTATCCCTGGAGGATCATATTTAAGTGTAGTGACGGCCCTATGTATAGCAGGGATCTGCATATAATACCTGATTAAGGTAACTATAGGCGGGTTTAGCATAATCGAGAAACTGAATGTATTCGTATATATGGCTATTTTGGGTAATCAATTTTTTCTCACATGCAGGCACATATTTGTTCGAGTTCAGTATTTGGGAGGACCGTACTTGAGTAGACTGACAGCCTAACGTGTAGTTGATATATTGCGTATCGCACTTGTCTAAGGTAATTACAAATGGCCAAAATTCAGGCAAGAGACTGGATACAAATCCATAAAAGGTTTTGTGGGGTAATGTTACTTTCCTTATATGCAGGCACACGTTGTCTCGATCACGAGGTGGCAGCTCAGGGCCGGAGACATGTGTCTGTACGGGATAAACAGGTAGATGGATCAGCCCGTTCTGACTGTTCTTTAAATATTCAATCTAGATAGTTGCCTGTCTCTGAACAGCAATAGGGAGGCTTGTTGGCCCTCTTAGTACTTGATGATGGGACTTTTGTAGCCCTCCATTAATCAAGGAATGCGGGCTATGTATGGATGTTCTTTGGTAGAACGATATATAAGTAGAGATTCATTTCCTGATAGCTAAGATGTTTTCAACTGGCTTTTAGGTTTATAAGTTGTGCTCTAAATGATCAGTATAAGATTTGTGTGTGTGAGCCTCATTTTTATCACCAGTGTGTTGAGCTTTGGACATTAGGATGTTGTATCAAATATTATTGGGATTTGTTGTATTTTATCAACTAGGTATGGGTTTTTTTTCAATATTTTCTACGTGCTTATTCAATTTTTATTTTTTACATATTCTTAACATTGTGATTGGGACTTTATGTAATTTTCCTGAAGAAGGTGATGGCTGTGTATTAGTGCCCACCGAAACGCGTCGATGCTCATTGAAGAGGAAACTGCGTAAAATCTGTGATGATAATTGTTTCTGATAAATGCACTTGGACAAATACCCATTGTGGTCACAATTGATCAAGTCTTGATTTAGTGGTTTACTCTCTGGCAATAGGATCTATTTTTCCTCTTTGTGTTCCCAATGTTTTAGTATTTTGAATTGCACTGTGTATTAATGCGCTTGGTTTTAATGTCTTGTATGTTTCTCTGATGTTTTTAAACCTCTTTGCACAAGTTCCTGAGACTGTTAGGCTTTTTATGAAATTTTTTGTGTTCTGTGATTTATGTGGTACCTATGATTCATGCATAAATTTGAAAAATTCTTTTAGATTGTTTTTTGATCATATCCTTTCTGTCCATTCTCACTCTACTGGTGTGAGGCTGTTTGTGTATAAATGGTGTGTGAAGTGTGTATTTATCCAAGGGGATTTTCTTTGTGACTAAGGTCTTTGTTGGCACCCCTCCCCTTTGGTTGGTGGGTCCCTCTCTCTCTATTTTTGAGGTCGCAAAATGCGAATCCTTAAATGCAAAGCAGAAAACACCTAAGTTGTGCGAATTTGGCATAAGAAATCGCAAATTACCACCAACTAACAGTTGGTGGTAATTTGCGAATTCTTTGAAAAAAACACTTTTTTGCTTTTTTGAAAAGTGCCATGTGGCGCACATGCATGCCCTTTGGGCAGACTTCTTCAATCTGTGGGGCGCGCCCCCCTGGGTGGGCGCGACACCATCCTAGGGGGGGCGCACACTCCACTCTAATTTTGCCTTTGTTCCCCGAGTTGCAAGTCTTTTTAGAGAACTCCGGTGAGGGGGGAGGGAGGAGGGAGGGGTAATCGACGGGGCACGAAGTGCCCATGCTTTTATTATGTTCACAGTCCCAGGAGGGGGTTAATTCATTCAGCTTCAGCTGCAGTGAGGAGGCAGGAAGTCTCCTCTGCTAAAACCGAAGGTAAATAAACAGACAGCCTTCACATTCGATATTATAGTAGAGGAGACTCCTAGCCTCCCACTGCAGCTGAAATGCCTGTCTGTTGGTTTGCTTTCAGTTTAAGCAGTGGAGACATCCTGCCTCTCACTGCAGCTGAAGCATTTCAGCTATATGAATTAACCCCCTCCTGGGAGGGTTAGCGCTTCCCAGAAAGGAGACAAAGTTTATTTTAAAACTACACAGGCAGGCGCGCAAAATGCCAGCCAGCCATGTGTTCTTTTAAACAGACTGCAAATTGCTTGTCTGTAAATAAAGAAGCATGTTCACTTTTATCACATAGATTATTCAGGCAGCCCTAGAACACAAGTAAAAGTTATTTCTATTTATATTTGCTGTTCAAAGTATGCATGGACAAGTACTGACAAAACAGCTTTAGGTGACTGCTTATTTTTGTACCGCCTGGGACATCAAAATAAGGAGCTGGCAACCCTAATCACAAGACCTGGAGTTTGTTGCAGGATCACCACATTATTTATTTCCTCCACCCTGATCCCTGGTTACTGCCATATTAGCAATAGTTTAACACTTTTGAAACCCTACGCTGCCGTCAATAACATTCTGAGTTACTTCAAATGTCGGGGATGCACCTTGCATTCAGACAACTCGCTCCTCATTCTCGCCCTTCAATTTCACGCTCACCATGCACTCACACTGATCCCCATGCACTTGCACTATTCACCCACTTACCCTGCACTCACAGTGATCACTCTGCACTCACAATTCACTTGCACTGTTCACCCTGTACCTCACCCTGCAATCACACGAGAACACTACTCAACCTGCGCTCAAGAGATACTTCACTCACCTGTCCCTGTCACTGCTCAATCTGCAATCTCACTCAAATAAGCCCACCACTAACCATACATTCATTCGTCCCACTCTACACTATATCTGCACCCAAATTCATAGTCACCTCGCTCACCCTGCAGTCACTCCTCTTACCCTACTCGCAAACTGTCGCATGGCTCCCCGTGCACTCACATGAGCACTCCTGCCACCCACACAGCGCAGAGGGTTAATGTGCCTGCTCCATAGAATGTGTACCATGCAGATCACAGAACTGAGTGTGAGTAAACAATGAGTAGCGCTATAACAAAATGAAGAGAGATGAGGTGCATCGTTGGTGAGTGGTAGTGAGGAAATTCATGGAGCAGGAGGAAATGTGGGAGGGGCACCAAAAAAGACTGTTGCACTGTGTGCAACAAGTGCTTGGGCCTGCCCTGGCTGGGAGTGTTAGCCCCCACCCGAAGTTCTGGTCTAGTTGCGCCCCAGTACACGAGTATGGGCATGTCGTGCCCCATCAAGATTTTCGTCCTAAAGTACAAAAGGACACATTTACATGCACTGCAATCCAGCTTTCCAGGGGGCCCCTTGATAGGCAGCTCTGTTTTTGCCCAGATGGCCTGGAATAATTCCTAAACAGATTCTTGTAAATACGGTTTTGTTTTATTTCTTTTTAATGTGATTGATGTAAGGAGTCTATTACTATTTCAAGCAACAACCATAAAAAAGTGTCTTTTAGATCCAAGCGGGTCCTCACATATGAGAAATTGAAGGATGTCACAGATATTATTCGCTGTAAAATTAGTGG
The DNA here is from genome assembly GCF_964204655.1 of Triturus cristatus. NCBI lineage: Eukaryota > Metazoa > Chordata > Amphibia > Caudata > Salamandridae > Triturus > Triturus cristatus. Next base: position 138,482,288 of record NC_140590.1, on the reverse strand, counting down.
GCTGCTGCTTCGTTACAACAGTGAAAACACACATCACTATCTATGAATATTAGATGTAAACACTTTTAGAATTTCAACCATAGTGCCTGTGCACCGTTAGTAGCCTGGCTAAAGAGGGTATGGCAGAGCTGAAAGTAAATCATTTAGACTCAAAGCTGTACTGAACAGGGGTCCCAAAATAGTTTTGGCCCAGGGCACCCAAAATCCTTAACATGTCCCTGCCACCACAAAGTCTGTCAGACAACATTGCTCTGAAGTAAAATAGACATCATTCATTTATTATTAGTTCTATTTTTTTTTAAACATAAGCCCGACGTGTCCTTAACCCCAACTGCTTCAGGCAAGCAACTTATCGTACTACTTAGGAATTCTCAATTAGGTGCTCGTTCAACGCCCTCTCTGTGGACTTTCAACTTTGTCTTCGGGTCCATTACAGGTTGGTGGGCAGTTATCCCATTATAATGCTGCCTAAAACGGCTGTTAATGATTTCTAGAGAAGATTTGTTTCTCATGTACCAGCTCTGGGCTAGGGAGTGCTCGAAAAATCTGACAGCACTGTCTCCCTTACAGTCCCTGTCTTGGCTGAAAATGTCTGCAGAATATTCAGCTTTGAGAGAAACTTCTATCAAAACTCTCTTGCATTTCAGCTCGTCCTATTTATGTGAGATTGGGTTCTCAGCACTTGCGGTATTAAAGACTAGGGGGCAGATTTACAAGCGCCCTGCGCCACCAGTATGTCACTGGTGGCGCAGGGGTCTCCTCCATATTTACAAGGACGGGAAAAGCCACCCTGCGTGACGTTTCCTCTCCTTGCAAATACGGCCCCTTCACACGCAGCACTTTGCGTGGAAGGGGCGTTCCATGGGTGTTGCTGTGGGTGTTCCCATGCAACACCCATGGAACAAGACACATCTCCAGATTTACGAGGAATCGTAAATCTGGAAATGCGTCTGAATGCTACGCCACCCTAAAGGTGGCTTAGCGAGGCGTAACGAGGAGAAATGTTTTCATTTCTCCTCGTTTTTCCCTCTTTCAGAGCTTGCTGCATTCTACAGCATGCATTGAAAGAGGGAAATGCTTGTAGTGATTGTTTATGTGCAGGAAGGTGCCCCTTCCCGCACAAAAACAAACTCCCCACGACGTAGGCATCCTTGCACCATGGTGCAAGGATGCCTACGCTAGTGCATGGCTGCAGTTTGTGCACCAGCGCAAGGGGAAGCACAGAGATGGTTTGTTAATCAATCAGGACGACATGCTTTCTGCCCTGTCGTGGCCCCATAGGGGTCCTAGACTTTCTTGAGGACTGAATTGAACCCAAAATGTCCCTACAGTGCTTCACTATTACATGCGTAATGATTACACGCATACAATACCCAATTGACACCTGGTCCAATCTGGGTTCTTCAGTGTCAGGAGGAAACTTCTCCTGTAAACCTAGATCATGTGCCTCATGGAGGGGCGGGGGAGGGAGTCCAATAGTCACACCTTCGTCAAGGTACTTCTTCTCTGGATCACCTATTGTGTATCCCTGTCCTCCTCCCGATGGTCTGAACTGCTCTTGGCCATGCTGTATGTGTTGTGTTGGTGAAACTTGGCAAAAGTCTTTTCATTTCAGAAACGTCAAAACGTGTGGCAGGATCATTTATTACTTACATATACTGCCATAATTTAAGAATAGTATCACAGCAGGAAGAAAATAAAACAAACCCCAACTGGGAAATAAATTCATTGAATGTACATTTTCAATTACTTGTCTTGGAGTGGTGAAATTCAATCCAATTTGTTCTGCCATATGCTGGGCCACTGGAATTAAGGGGCAAGACAGGACTAAATTATGCAGCAGATTTCACTAAATAATGCTGCAAGAAAAAGCAAATTATGCAATGTGGCAAGTTTTGTGACAACATAGCTTCATTATTTTGTAATTTCTAACACGTTGACATTGTTTGGACAAAGATTTCACCAGATTAGAACTAGTTTAACACCCAAATGCAGCAACAAACAAAGGGCCCTCCACTGTGCAACAACAGGCATTGCTGCGTTTTAGTAATTTATGATCCCACTTAGCTAAAACAAAAACAAAATCTGCAAATTATGTAGCAGATGATGGATTATGCGGTGCATGTGGTAAATCCATAATTATTAGACAAAATCAGTTGCTTCAGCGGAATCGTATAATTCCCTGGCAAGCAATATGTCATCTTTTATGTACTGGGCCTTTTTTGATAGAATGGGAGTGTTGTAGGTACCCCTGCTCGTCACCCCGGCTTGCAAGGGCCACCAAGTTACCCTGGGTTGGCCAGGCCCACTTGCTCCCTCCATCAGCCCCCTCACCCCCCACCCACCTCCTGCTAGAACTGGGCCCTGATCATGGCACCGTGGACCATTAACTTTCCATCCACCAGGAAAAGGAGTGAAGTTTGGAAATATGGCGCAATACCGATTTACTGTAATACGTTTAGAAAGATAAGGCATTGTTAATCCCTATCCTGGGGTGAAGGGCAGATATCAGCGCTTTGTAAACTTTACAATACAAGATATGTAATTTAAACACGCCTTTAATCAGCCTTTGGAAAACTCGACAGTAAAATGATGGCGGCTATCAGCACACCCGTGACGTGTTAAAGGCAATAGATTTATCTGCGGCCTAACTTGGTAGATAACGTTCACACTCTTCCTGCACGCGCCGCAATATCCAGGTTCAATAGCAGGCGAGTTTCAGTTTCCTCGTGTACTAAATGAGTATTTTGAGCCTCGGTTGTTTTTTTTTTTGTTTTTGTTTTTAATGCCATGGAATACTACTGCCATCAAGAGGCAAAAGGGGGAAATGCATTGTTAAGATTAGATATATGTGAGATGAATATGAGTCTGATTGTGTATAACTTTATTTGGTCATTTCTAACCATAAAGTGCATAACTAGAATAAATACAAACATTAAGATAACCAATAAAACATAGAATCAAAGGGCCCGATTCACAGAACTAACTTAAGACAAAATCCTAAACTTACTACCATTTTCGTATTCACAGAAGGCACTTACTCATTTTGGTATTCACAGAAGGCACTTACTCATCTCGGTATTCACAGAAGTTAGGACTTCTAACTTTACTACTACTAAACTGAGAAAAATCCTAATTTTAACACTTTCGGCATTCACAGAATGCATTTAGGAGTCCTAAAGTTAGGAGTCCTAACTATACTACTACTAAACTGAGAAAAATCCTTATTTTAAGGCTTTCGGTATTCACAGAAGGCATTTAGGAGTCCTAAAGTTAGGAGTCTTAACTTTACTACTACTAAATTGAGAAAAATCTTAATTTTAAGACTTTCGGTATTCACAGAAGGCATTTAGGAGTCCTAAAGTTAGGAGTCCTAACTATACTACTACTAAACTGAGAAAAATCCTAATTTTAAGGCTTTCGGTATTCACAGAAGGCATTTAGGAGTCTTAAAGTTAGGACTCCTAACTTCTGTGAATACCGAAACGAGTAAGTGCCTTCTGTGAATACCAAAATGAGTAAGTGCCTTCTGTGAATACCAAAATGGTAGTAAGTTTAGGATTATGTCTTAAGTTAGTTCTGTGAATCGGGCCCAGTCTTTCTATAAACAAGCATTTTTTTTTTTAAAGGTTCAAACTATGAAGGAAAAAGCAGCCTTATTCTAAAATATTTATTTTGAGGTGTGACATGGGTTAAAACTATACATGATGCTGGGTGGGTGCTAAAAAAACTGGCAAGCGGTAAATCCATTATCATTTGCTGCCTTTGGGTTGACTTTACTTTGCGCTGGAAGTTTTGGGTGTTAGTCAGCTCTACTAAGTAGATAATTTACCAGGGTACCAAATGTTACTCCTCGGCGTACCAATGGAATGGAAGAGCCGCCCAACCAGCGAATGACCGCTTGTCTGCTCCAGGAAGATTGGCTTGAGGAGCATCTTCCTTTAAGCCATGACTTTTGAGCATGAGCACATGAAATGACTTATTGCTTCCAATTTGCAGCCGCATAATCAGTAATTTGTGTTTTGATACCCAGTTTTCCATGTAGGAATAAGGGAGTCGATTCACAGAACTAATCTGAGGAAAAACCCTAAACTTACTACTTTTGGTATTCACAGAAGGCATTTAGAAGCAGTAAAGTTAGGACTCCTCACTTTACTATTACTAAACTGAGACAAAATCCAAACTTTACGATTTTCGGTATTCAATAAAGGCCTTTAGTAGTAGTAAAGTTAGGAATCCTAATTTTACTACTACTAAATGCCTTCTGTGAATACCAAAAGTAGTACGTTTAGGGTCTTATCTCAGATTAGTTCTGTGAATCTGCCCGAGGTTTTTGGAGACAAATAAGCCAAAATGAAAGAGCATAAAACTCTGTTTGATTGATGGCTGGAAGGCCGCAGTGATGTATGCTGGAGACCTTAAGTTGTTATAAGAGTTTATCACTGCCGCCGCTGTGGAAGAATGTTTTGATCTTGTACGAGTGACAGCTTTTTTTAAATGTAAAATTACTTCTCTGGGCAAATGCAGCTTGCCTCATCTTGCTGTCCCATGCTTCTTGTAACTCCAGGTCTACCAGAGTTTTCTCAAGATAAGCACCCCATGAGTTGGCTTGTTTCTCTCCATTTGAGCCTTTATCTCAAGCCAACATAGATTATTTAAGGTTCCACTATCCTCGGCACAAAGTCTTCAACACAGTTTCACAAAGGTGTTGATTCGTTGAAATTTCTGGTTTTGGAGGCCGAATTCCAAGTGTACCTGAGCTGAGGAGGACGCTCTGTGCAGACTGAAGACTGCTTTATAGACCTTTGTTTGCAGCTGATTTAAGATTGCTATCTCCTTGCTATGTCATATTTCCAGACCGTATGTCAGGGTGGGTAGAAGTTGTGCTGCCACCATGGTCAAGAGATGGCTATGTGATGCAGAGCTCTATTTCTTTTTCAGAAGCTTGAAGGCGAATTGCTTGTGAGATTGTAGTGTGGTTAGTAAATGACAGTTGGCGCCCAAAGGTGATTCCCAGGTATTTGTTTGAATGTGCTGACTCTACCTGCTCGCCTTTAATAAACCATAATACTGCTGTATTCCCTATGTGAATGTCTGTAAATGCATTTTCTAAGAGCAGGCATGCCTGCTCTTAGAAAATGAAAGGAAAAGTGCTTTACAAAAAAAAGATTGCTTTATTTAAAAGCAATCCCAGGCATGGTGGTCTGCTGACCCCAGCAGGTCACCATCCCCGTGATTTTTGCGATTCCTAGGGGGTCGCAAATTGCGACCTACCTCATTAATATTCATGAGGTAGGTCAATTGTGATCCCCTAGGAATCGCAGAAAGTGTTAAACACACTTTCATGCATTCCATTTTGCGATTTTCTAATTGCGAATCAGAAGAATTTGCAATTAGGAAATCGCAAAATGGATTGTTGATGCATCTGGCCCTAAATCCTGTCTGGGAGGTGGTCACACCTACCTGTGAAAGGATGCCTATTGGTCCACCTTCCTCTGCTCCAGCTTGGTTCAGCAGCATGAGGGCAGAAATGTGTCTCTGGTTGGCAACAACCATTTTGTGCGTCCGGGTCAAGAAGGCTGGTTCCGGGAACAATGAAAGCCTAACGGAGGGCTCTTCCAGTGCTTGGAATCATATACTGTGGTGGTATGAATCCAACATGTTTGCTACCAAACATGATAGGATTCATTGCAGGCGTTTTTGAGATGGTCATCGCGCGATTATGTGGTGCCCCGGCTGCTTCACTGACAACCCGGGAGAATTGACGCCGTAGGCTGCAGGGGTGTCCTGCAGGGCCACCCTCTCACTTAGAACCAAGTACCTTGCCTTCAGGATTATAAAGGCCTGCTATAGGGGTGACTTATAGGTTTTAAGTGCAGTGACCCTTAGATATGGTAAACCTATATCTTTAGTAAGTGGTGCATGCACTGATTTACACAAGCTGCAACGGCAGGCCTGTAGTTCGATTTTGAATGGTCTCTCATGGGTGGCATAATACATGTTCCAGCCCATGGGAGATCTCTGTGGTACATATGCCCTGGGTACATGGGTAACATATAATAGGGACTGACAAGGGTACCCCAGTATTCGATCTGGGGGGTGTTCCTAAGTACTGAACACAACAATTTAGGGAGAACGCAGATAGACTGGGGTCCTGATTAGCAGGATCCCAGTCAGACTAGTCAAAAAAAGCATCACATCAAGCAATAAGTGGTGGTAACCATAAGAAGCAGAACCTACTTTCCTACAGGTAGGTTATAGCTTCTCCTCCCAATCAAGTCAGAGATGGCCCACCCTGCCCACACCTATTCTCCCTTTGTCGCACTCTCTCGGAGAAATATACAAAGACCAGCTGTCACCTACACCTAGTCATGTGACCTAGAATACAGGCTGCATGCACTTAAGCCATTAGGACAAAAAAATGCCAACTTTCTAAAAATCCTTAGAAAATTATAGATGATAGAATGCACTCCTAGTTTAATAATCTAAACAAAACTTTGATATGCTCCAGGCCTGGAGCATATCAAAGTCTTGTTTGGATTATTAAACTAGGAGTGCATTCTATCATCTATAATTTTCTTAGCTTGAAGCATTTACTGTCCCAACCGATCGTTTGCTCCCAAAATGAGCATGTGAATATAAAACACAGTACTATTTGAAAAATAACTTGGAAGATTTCTGGGATGGCACGAGATAGCCTTGTTTTTCATCATTAAAGTATTTGAAATATCTTCAGTAGTGAATATCTTCAGTAGTGAATTGATGTTTTGTAACATTTAGGTATTAGTATTGATTTTTAATTTATGCATTTATTATTATTAAAAAAAATAATAGCACATTTTAATGATGTTGCTGTATATTCGTTATGTGAACAGTTTTTCGTAGAGAGTTCATATCCATTGTTTAGATTATTGTTCACTCAGACTGACACTTGCAGTATTTACAAGCCTATTTCTTTTATGTTCTTTTCTTAGACGAGGTCTTTCTGTCATGTGACAAGAATGTTTACACCTGAGCTAAGCACTATTGATTGGTTCATGCATGTTGATTTCACTTTGGGCAAAAACTTCATGGTTGATGAAGCCAAGACGCCATTTGTGGCGGTGAAATATTGAACTTTTAGATATCATGCTGGTACACCCAGTGATTTATTTGTCTAGTTTTAATTCTGTACCTAGTTGTTTACATCTTCTATTCATGGCAATGCCGATTTTTTTTAACCTTTCCTTTAAAGTTTTCTTTGGTTTAGATTTAACACATTTTTGGGGTTTAGCACATAGTGGTGCACATTTATTTCTTTTTGAGCATGTACCATGGCGGTTTTCACATATGCATAATGGGGTCCTTTACTACCTTGGATTGGCTCTCTTTTTGGTTCTAGTTACCCCTGACGAAGGGCATTAATGCCCGAAATGCATTGGGACGTTAGCAGCATAAATACCAAGGATGAACAGGGCATTCAATGTGCCGATGAAAGAAGCCTGGATGGGCATTTCTTGTGCATTCAAAGTTTGGAATTCTACTGTTTGACTGCGAAAGTGCACATTCCGAGGATAATGGAATACATTTGGATGAAACATGGATTACTTGGTTGAACTTGTACATTACTGCAAGTGTATATCTTGCAATTTCTGCATCGCAGTGCAGCTTGAATCTGGTGTGAAACCATGCACAGGTTTTTTCTTGAACTTTCCAAAAATTGCATTTTCAGAGTTTAGCATTAAAGATGATTTAAATTACAATTCTTTAGACACCAAGCTTGATATTCCCACCTGCTCCCGTTTGAAAGTTAATATTTATCGCTTATTAACCGTATTAACGTATGTTATCCTAGGGGAGAGGTTGGTATTGCAGTAGTTTAAAACAAATGTAAGAGTTTTCCACTACCAGGGCATGTAAAAATTAAAAGTATATATCCCATGTTTTAAATACACTGCACCCTGCCCTATGGACTGTGTAGGGCCCCCTAGGGATGACTTATATGCATTACATAGGAAGCTACAGGCCTTGCAAAAGGTGTATTGTGCCAGGTCAAATGGCAGTTACAAACTGCATATGCAGACTGAAATGGCAGGCCTGAGACATGTTTGACAGGCTACTTAAGTGGGTGGCACCATTAGTGCTGCAGGCCCACTAGTAGCATTTCATTTACAGGCCCTGGGTACATGTTGGACCACTTCCCTAAGGACCTATATGTAAATTAGAATGTGCCAATTAAGTGTATAAGGGATTGAGCACACTCTCTTTAGCACTGGATAGTAGTGGTAAAGTGCACAACATCCCAAGGCCAACAAAAATGAAATCAGAAGACATGGAGGAGTAAGGCAAAAAATTGGGGGGAGACCACCCTAAGGCTGACAGGCCTAACAACAACTGAGTCAATGAATGGTAGGTAAACAAAGGTCGAGCTCTAAGCCTCTTACAGTAAGCAATATCCCACGCAGCGACAGCACAAGCGGTGTCGGCAGGCAAGTGCTTAAAATGAATGTGACCTTGTGTAATGTAACTGGTGCTCATGTAAAGCACTCCAGTACCTTTGGATTGAATTCACACTTCATCAAACAGCACAAAAAGAAGATCAGCGAAAAAGGTTCCCTTGGGATTGCGTGTGCACTCTCCAGCACCTGTTTTAAAGAAAAGAAGTTGTAACACCCTGGGTATCTGAGCTCTGTCATAACACATGTGATATCTACCAAACTCAACTTTATTCACTTCATTGACTTCAGAAGGATGAAAAGCGCAGTTTGTACTGCTGTGAAATAGTTTACAAGCATCTATGGTAGGGGCAGTGCCTTGAACTATTTCACTATAATCTAAAAATGCCTTAATATGAGTCCTAGGGGCCGGTCACTCAGCCTTTTATGCTTACTGGTGGAGTTAAATAAGAAAACTGTAACCCTAAAGGGGCACACATATGACGGCCTGCAACAACTCCTAAACGGCTGATGATCGATGGGCCGAGTCATTCGCTTATAGCGCTTAACTCCTGCGCATCAGGCAGGGAGGGGTGGCGGAACTTAATGGCATCTGTAGAGGATTAACAGTGGTGGAAGCAGCCATGGCACCCTTCCAAACCCTCAAAGGAGCATCAGGCACCAATGTCTCTATCACTTATGAGAGATAGAGGTGGGTGAGCCAACAAATTAACAGAGACAGACAAGCTGGAGCCGAGCCAAGGGTCGGCTCTGGCTCTAAAAGACTGTGCACAAGCTGAGCGTTGAAAATATTTAGCATGTAAATCGTGCAACAAACATCAAGTTAGAATATGGTAAGATGTCTTCAAAATTAAAAACATATTTAATTAACGGTGGAAAGCGTTTAACTTTAGTACATTAAATTATGTCGGTGCATGGAGAAGAATTTATAAAAAGTGACTGGTTGTAATAGTTGTTAAACAAAAAATTAGAAACATTCCTGTGCTCACCATGATAACAATGCTATTAGTGATATAAGAGGCAAGTCAGTTGTAATGTGTACCCCACATGTAGCCATAATTCTTCTTATACAAAGAGCACCATTATAGTTTATTAATTCTAACGTAAGAGGTTTTTGTACAGCGCATATCAGGAACTCAAGTATCTGAAGGTGCTCTGATATGTGATACTGAACAAAAAAGGATGCTCAGTGACAAAGTATTAGCCTTTGATCATACAATTTGGTCAAGCAGGGAAGCTGGGATTTCTCCTAGATTTTCCAGTTTGACACTGTGCAATGTAGTCAGTAGGTGGCTATCATTATCTGACATCAAAGGTTAATGATATGTCCTTAACTCTTGCAAGAAGAGATTAGCACATGGATGACAGGCAGAATCCAGATTTTATTATTGACAGTTTCACATGCCGCTAACCTTGTCCACAGCATACAAGCACATCCCAACCGACACAGACTACTTCACACATTTTTTGATGACCCAGGTGGGAAACAGCCATTTCAACGCGGTTTTTACCACGCGTTGCAATTACATTGCATGCGTTACAACGCATGCAATGTTACCCCGCGTGGTAAAAACCATGCATACATTACATCGCATGCGCTTTTACAACGCATGCGATGTAATGGCTATCCACGTCGTTGTGAGGAAACTGAGGCTGTTTCCTCACAATGACGTGGACCTCTGATGACGCAGGAAGCAGGAACTGGGAGCAGAGACGGCGACGCTGGAACCACAAGGAAAGAGGTAAGGCTGATTGTGCTTGGTGTGGGGGTAGTGGTTTAGGGTAGGGTATTGTAGTGTAGGGCTGGGAGTAGTGTGGGTAGTGTAGTAGTGTTTTAGGGTTTAGGGTAGTGCAGGGGTGGTTGTAGGTTGGCTAGTGTAGTAGTGTTTTAGGGTTTAGGGTAGTGATGGGGTGGGAGTAGTGTGGGTAGTGCTTTAGGGTTTAGGGTAGTGTAGGGGTGGGAGTAGTGTGGGTAGTGTTGTAGTGTTTTAGGGTTTAGGGTAGTGTAGGGGTGGTTGTAGGTTGGCTAGTGTAGTAGTGTTTTAGGGTTTAGGGTAGTGTAGGGGTGGGAGTAGTGTGAGCAGTGTAGTAGTGTTTTAGGGTTTAGGGTAGTGTAGGGGTGTGAGTAGTGTGGGTAGTGTTGTAGTGTAGTAGTGTTTTAGGGTTTAGGGTAGTGTAGGGGTGGGAGTAGTTCGGGTAGTGTTGTAGTGTAGTATTGTTTTAGGGTTTATGGTAGTGTAGGGGTGGGAGTAGTGTGGGTAGTGTAGTAGTGTCTTAGGTTTAGGGGTAGTGTAGGGGTGGGAGAAGTGTGTTGTGTAGGGGTAGGGTTGTCACTTACCTTGCATACTTTTACCACGAGTATAGCTTTACCACGCATGCCTTTGCGTTGTAATGGCATGCACGGTAAAGGCATACTCGTGGTAAATGTATGCGATGTAATGGCATGCGATGTCATTGACATCGCGTAGTAATACCCACGTTGTAATGGCACGCGTGGTATTAGTATGTGATGTAATGACATACATCCCACACAGGTAGATTTGCCAAATTAACAGGCTAAGGAACCGAGGCAGGGATACAAACTTGGTTCTCCATGTTACATGGTTAGCATTTGTAGCAATTAAACCACTTGGTCTCCTGAGAAAACTTGGCTCGTTTTGGACTTGAGGTTTCAAGAGAATCTCAAAATGAGCCAGAGCCAAGCATCTGGCATGAGTCTGGAATCTCAAGATGAGCCAGAGCCAAGCATCTGGCATGAGTCTGGAATCTCAAGATGAGCCAGAGCCAAGCATCTGGCATGAGTCTGGAATCTCAAGATGAGCCAGAGCCAAGCATCTGGCATGAGTCTGGAATCTCAAGATGAGCCAGAGCCAAGCATCTGGCATGAGTCTGGAATCTCAAGATGAGCCAGAGCCAAGCATCTGGCATTAGTCTGGAATCTCAAGATGAGCCAGAGCCAAGCATCTGGCATGAGTCTGGCTCAAGCTTTCAGTGGCTCATCCCCCTCTAATGAAGGCCGGCCAACACCAGCTGGGCTCGCTTAAGAAGAACAGTCCGCGTGGGTAGTGATCGCCCTTGCTAATATTAACTGCCACAGTTCCTGACTCCCATCACCACCACAGAGAGACCCCTCCCCTATTTTATGGCGTTAATATCCAACAACATTACCCATCCTCTACACGCCTGCCTACGGGATGTGGGCGAGACAACAAATTAACAGGAAGAGCCAAGCCAGAGTTTAGCCAAGGAATGGCTCTAAGAGCGTTAAATAAAACAAGCCCTGACATGTATGCCATGCAAATCATGCAACAAACATCATGTGAAGTATGATAAAGTCTCTTCGAAAATCAGAAAAGCACCTTTCTTTAACACGTGGACACTTTGATATTAATGCATTACTGTTGTGTTTATCATAGCGCGCAGCGCAAGTGCAGTATGTTTTTAAATGTAAACTTGTTTGGGCACGGACCCTGGTTAGACTCTATAGATGTTCTAGAGTCTGGGTCTGTGCCGGGGAGAGTTCTTGGGAGACAGTTACGAACCTAGCTCCAGTCGTTGGTGGACGTGTTTTCTTGTGGCGCTGTTCTACAATAAATCTTCGAGTCATACGTCTTGATTACGAGCTTCATTCATAACAAACTTGCCGACGAGCGCGATTTTAGCAGCACCACTAGTTATAAAAAAAACAACAAACTCGCGTATGAGGTGAGAAGCTTATCTTCGATTCCAAGTGTAATCTTCTACACCGGCGCAAGAATATGACCTCGGACCCCTTTTCTGGAAGCGCCTACCTTGCCCAGGTACATTTTTAGTGAATTAAATACTAATTCATCATTTCTTCAAAACTTACCGTGTGCACAGAGTTCCATTGTTGCTACGGCTTGCGTCCTCATTAATGTGACGTATTACAAGTGTTTGTGCGCACGCTCGACGTCTCTGGGAAGCGTCAGCAACGCTCTACATTCTACACTCTATGGTCTACACGCACGCAAGCAGCGTGCCGCCATTTTCCTTCTAATTTATCGGAGCAGGCATTCTATCGCCTAGCAACAAGAGATCGGAACCGGGATTTCAGATTCACAGTCTAATTTCTCTCAAGGTACTGTTTATTTACAGAGCGGATTCATTTTTTTTAATTAACACCATGTTTTGGAGAATGAGTGAATCATTTTAACTGATATTTTGTTCTATTTCCACTCGTTTTTTTAATGATATTTTTAAAATTCTTATGACATTTAAGTCATTTACGTTTACTGTTTACTGAAACATCTTCACAGTTTATCCTTTTACAACTCATTTGAACAATGTTTTAGACAATAATGGCTAACGCCCAAAACTACAATTTAGCTCCGCCCCAGTGCTTTTGGCCAGCTGGAGGTAATCCCTGCATGGAGTGGGCAGAGTGGAAAGCCTATTTCATTAACTATATAGAGACATTGGATGTAAAAGGAAAAATGTCGCCTGCAGAAAAAAAGGTATCTTCCTACATTCAGTGGGTCCAGAAGGTCTCAAAGCCTACAACCAAATGTCTAGAGCTACGGGCGGCACTGATCAAAATGTTTTCACAGCATTTGTCAACGATTTTGACCGTTACTTCTCACCTAAAGTATGCATTGGCATACTGAGATATAAATTCTTTCAGAGGAAACAGAATTCTGATGAACCCGTGGACAATTACGTTTCCGCTTTAAGAACTCTAAGCATTAGTTTAAACCACAACTAAAACATTATGAATGTAACACAGGTTTGTTCAGATGAGTAATTCCAGACGTCATGTGTATTTCCTATTTTATTTTGTTCATCGTCTAGATAATTGTTAAAATATGGCATTTAAATGCATTAACATGGTTTACATTTCTAACACACGTGTTTGCATGAAACATGATTATATGTGGGTGCGCTTGACATGTGATTATAATGCATCCCATCTAGTGTCCAAGTTTACAGCTACTTTTTACTCATTCACAGGGGCAATCGATTGACCCAGTAACTGGCAGAAAGGCCAGCCAGCATCACTAAAAGACTCAAAGCACTGCCCTTCTCCATCACACCACTTGGATCACTAGATCATTTTCTGTTATACAAAATGAATACAGTTGACCAGCTACTCCTCACACCATTTTCTAGGCTGAAAGAAGAAGAGAAAATGCAGATCAAAACTTTAGGACCAGATAAGCCTGAAATCAAGCTTGAACAGTCTACAAAAGATCGTGGAAAAGATTACACTAGAAAATTCACTACTACATGGTATACAAAGAAAATGTGAATTACTGCTAGCGCTACTAAAAATTCGCTGTTCTGCTTTCCCTGCTTACTGTTTGGTGGTGAAGTACCATGGACAAAAACAGGAGTTACGGATTTGAAGCATCTCTCTGAAAAAATAAAGAAGCACGAATCATGTAAATCTCATCTAGATAGCTCAATAAAGCTTGCCATGTTTGGAAGAATGAATATTGCTTCACAGCTGGATGACGGCTATCGCATTGGCATAAGGAATCATAACCTAGAAGTTGATAAAAACAGGTACATTTTATCTAAATTGATTGACTGTGTGCTTTTTTGTGGTGCTTTTGAACTGGCATTACGTGGTCACGATGAGCAGGAAGGCTCTCCAAATAAAGGAATCTTGAGAGGCCTAGTTGATTTTGTTGCCAGCTTAGACAGTGCAATGGACACTCACTTAAAATCAGCCACAGTTTTTAAAGGCACTTCCAAAACCATCCAGAACGAACTCCTGGACTGTATGTTGGAAGTAACAAGAGACGTCATAATACAGCAGTTACGAAGCTCTGAATTTGTGGCTATTCAGGCGGATGATACTACTGATGTATCCACACAGACTCAGTCCGTACTGGTTTTCCGCTACATTAATGCCAGCAATAAAGTTGTTGAGAGATTCTATTGTTTTAATCAACTAAAAGATTCATCTGCTCATACAATTGCCACAACTGTGCTTCAGGAACTTAATAATATTTTCCCAGAGACCAGTGACAAAAAAAAAGTCATTGCTCAAAGCTATGATGGAGCTAGTGTGATGAGTGGCGGCTCTGGGGGAGTCCAGAAAAAAGTTAGAGATGTTTACCCCAATGCACATTATGTGCATTGCTATGCTCATCAACTTAATTTGATTATGGAGCAAGCAGTATCGAGGATCTCAAAAGTAAAAAAATGTTTTGCTATTCTCGGTGGCTTTCCTGCTTTTTTCTCACGATCTCCAAAAAGATCTGAAGTTCTCCAAGACATCGTTTCTAGAAGACTCCCAAGAGGGGCTACAACTCGCTGGAATTTCCACATACGCACTGTCAATATGATCTATGAGTACAGAAAAGACTTGAAAAAATGCTTTAGGGCCATTGAAAGTAGCGGTCATTTTGAATCAGTTGCTGTGCGCGAGGCCCATGGATTCATCAGAACATTGGAAGACAGAGAGTTTCTTTTCTTCCTTTTTTTATTTCATGACATAATGCCCCATGTGGATATTTTGTATAACCAGCTACAAAAGAAGGCCATAGATGCCTTATATGTGCAAACAAAAACAACAGATTTTGTCACCCACATCACCCATGTAAGGGCATCTGTTGACAATCTTGATGCTAGATTGCCGGTGGAATCTGTGTTTTCAAGCCACAGAAGTGATATAAAGGTCTTGGTCCAAGTTGCCAAAGAGGTTTGTGATACTATCATTGTCCACGCCAAAGAACGCTTTGAATTTACCAAACATCTTGTCAGTGCTACTTTACTCCAAAGTGACCACTTTGAAAAATATGACAAATCATTTCCAAATCAAATACTCAATGAAACTATAAAGGCATATCCCATGCTAAACAAAGAAAAATTGAACTCTGAACTATCAATCATATATGGGAGGCATGAATTTCGAGGAGCTAGTGGTGCCATTCCCTTATTCGGTTTATTTGTTGAAAACAATTTACAAGAACCATTTTCAGAGACTATGAATCTGTTGAAGATTCTGATTACCACACCCATGACCACAGCAGAGGCCGAGAGGTGTTTTTCAACTCTAAAGAGAATAAAAACATTCTTAAGGAACACTATGATAGAGACTCGTCTGAATGCATTGGCCATGTTGTCTATGGAACAGGAACTTATCAGAGACATTCCAGAATTTAATAAGCGTACTATAGAGAAGTTTGTCACTCTTAAAGATCGGCGTGCAAAATTTCTGTACAAAAAGTGAACATGGTTGACACCCAATAACCTTTTTGGAGGGGTTTGACTCATACAGCTACATCACAATGATACATTTTTAGCATCTTCCTAGTGCTTTACAAATCGCATTCAGTTGCTGTCATAAGCTTTTTGTATTCCTCAAAAAGATTTGAGCACTTTTCATTTTTCCGTCTTTTGGATTTGCATAGTTATTTTTCTGTGTGTGACGTCTTTATTTGCCGATGCTGCTTAAAAGTTTACATTTTATAAATTACTGTTACTCGTTAAATATTTTTGTTCCAATATAAAGAGTGGAAACCAAGCTTTGCCATTTTAACATATTTGTGTTTATTTAATAATATTTTCTTAACCATGTTAACCACTTGGTGTGGTTTTATTTATTTGTTAATGCCAAATTAAAGTTTACATTTTATACTTCACTTTTCTTTTGTACATTATGTTTATGAGGCCCCTTGTGCTGCTGCAATGTCTCTTTTTGTGATGTTCCGTGGTGCAGGATTTTTATTTACGAGGCAGCACTAAGCCACTTTTTTTGGCTTAATGCTGCCTCGTAAATATGTTCTCCTTTAACGCAGTTTTCTGCGTGCAATGCGTGTTGCTGGGGGCGTTCCCAGCAACATCCATGGCTTTTTGACACTGCCCCAGATTTACGAGAAATCGGTTATCTGAAGCAGCACCAAAAACTTACAGAGGTACAACGCAGAGAAATCTCTTTATTTCGCCTCATTTTTCTTCTTTCTATGCATATTGCCTTCTGCAGCACACAGGAAAAGAGGAAAACGCCTCTTGTAATTGCCCGCAATGCAGGCACCAGTGCACCATGGTGCAACAGTGCCTGCATTGGCGCACAGCAGCTTATTGTGTGCCGGTGCATGGGGAAAGGACAGGAATGCGCCGTATCTGCTGAAAGATACGGTACATTTGTGCCCTTTTCTTTTGCTGTAGGGCAGGGCAGCAGGAAGGCCTACTGTTCTGTCCTACAGCAAAACCTCATAAATGAGGCCCTAAATGCAAACTACTTTCTTCACTGATTTCAATTTTTTTCTTGTAATGCTCTAGATTTATATGCTTTATTATTTATGTTTCAATTTCAAAATTAAACTTATTGTGTTAACTCCTTTTTCTCTATTGTAAATTTTGAAACACTTTATAAACCATATCTGTCTTTTTCAGTATATCTTTGCTTTCCACCCAATATCTTGTCGTCAGGTTTGTATGTTTTGCACCTCAATTTGTGTTATGTGGACTTTCTGTCAGTGTACATTTATAGTATATAAATGCTATATTTTGCAAAATAAACACAGTTTGCTGAAATATAATTTCTGTTTGTCTGGCTAATCTTATGCAATCCTGGGATGGATCTCTTTCGCCATCTAATTTTCAAAGTATTTGCAATGTACGGTCTTACCAATGGTGTGAGCCTTGATGACTTCATTAACCAATACAGTAAAGAGGAAGAGATGTGTTACAGGTAGAAAACACTTAGAGGGCCTCTTCCCATTGGCTGTGTGTGCTTTGGCTTGGGGGTCGTTTTGCAAGCAGACCAGTTAGAGGATTGGGCAAATTTTTGATATGTTTGTAATGTTTTCTTTTCACTTGTGCTTCAAAATGCTATATTTGGATCCCGTTTTTGCAATAATTTACAGTAAATATGTGGTGTAAAATCCACCATTTGAATACATTTTACTCGCACATTGTACAAGGATACAAATATTTCGCCCCACCAGTTTCAAAATCCACCAGCCGCCCCTGCACTGCACTAAGATGTGCTTATTAAAAACGAACCATTCCTGCATCAGTCCCTTCCAGACTGCTATTTGTGAACTAACAGGCAAGTTGAGTGCACAAGACGTAGACCAATAACAAACAATAACCAATAACACTGGGCTAACTGCCGACTTGGGTTTCGGATCAGCATGCTACCTGGTGTAAAATCACTACAGCGCCTGGTCAGGCGTATTAAATGCTATATAAATACAATTTTAATACAGTGTAATGCAATACAATCAAAGACACAAAGTTGATAGAAGGATGACTGTCACCATTATTACAATGTCCCGCAAGAGTGGCTGATTTAATGGGATTTGTAAATTATGGTATGTGGCTTATAAATTTGATTTCCAGTTTTAAGTTCTAGTGTTTACTTCATTTACCTACTTCTTTTATTTTCTCTTCACAGTAAATATAGTTTATTTTGTAATGCTTTATTTTCCTTTTATAGCTTTCCTTGCATCACTTCTTTTCCCCTCCCTGTGCCTCCTTTTTTAGGTCTGGATTTTATAACAAAATCACCGTCTGACCTGGTATTAGTTCTTTAAAATATACATAGAGTGGGTTTGGAGTGCCAGTTTCCCAACTCATGCTACTGGAAGTTTTGAATATCATTCCGACAGCTATGGAGTGCTTGCATTGCAGTGCACAAGGGCCTATTTTACATAGTAAAAGTACAATACATCTTCACTTATTAAATTAAATATATCATAGACACATTGTTTAGAGAGAACACATTTTTGTTTTGTTTTTTCCACTGCAGCTCTTGAGTCAGGATTCAAAATGTCACCCAGATCATATGGCTTTCCGAATGCTTTTTATGTACTCGTTTTGCTACCTTTCTTGAGCTCGACATTTTCCACTGCACTGCTCCCTCCTTTTTACTTTTCGGTTTCTAACACACACACACACACTTATTGTTGTTATTGTTTAGGGCTGGCAATGGCTAAGATCTTTTGATTTTACCAAAACGAATCATATAGTATACTTACTCATCAGAGCGCTCAGCCAGTCCTCTTCATCAATTGGTCGGTTGTTGTGGCATTCACATCTTTCTTACACACACACGTCACGAGGTCCCTAATGTCCTGGTATATAATGACCCCGAGAATGTGGAGACTGACCTCTTACTGGCTCATGCTTTGCCTTTTCTTATGTTGCAGACTGCTTCTGCCCCACACGGGACGAGCTACGGCGGTTCCTTTAAGGGGGAGGGTTTCCTGGATTTGCCTTCAGCCCACAAAGAGGATGTGGCCACCGCTTTCCTGCCAATAGGAACCGAACAAGTTCCTACGGACTAGGAAGACTGTCAGTATCAGAGGAGACACCGCCAGTCGCGTGGAAGGAAACCCGCATCCCAGCTGAATCCTGGTTTCGACATTGGAAAGACGACTCCGGTCAGAGGGATGCTATGTCACACCTCTCAAGCCACAGTGCGCAGAGATTAGATGGCAAGAGACGCCGATGCGGTAAACGACATCGCCGTGTCTCACCGAAACTACATTTCCCATGATCCTTGTGGCTGGGGTAATACGCGCGCTGGAATGACGTGCAGTCCCGGAAGCCACATAAGCAGGGCGGAGGCGCTGGTGTGGTGCTTCGTATTCAAGGGAAAACAGACGCCGGAGCTGGAGTTTGGAATCTTATAGAGGGATCTTGGTTTGGAGTTTCAATGCTACGAGGGCGGTAAGGGTGACGCTGTCACCATTCTTGAGAGTCCAAACTGTACTGCAAAATACTAGTAAACCCAGGAGTCTTGTGGGGGTTTCACAAAGTCAACACCCGAAGGGGGTAATCAAAGTGTCTCAGTTCCCAGAAGATTCTATGTGTGTTTGTATCTGTTCCAACAACTATTAAGCATTTGCTACGTGACTTATGTGGTATGACCATGGAAATATGGGCCTGTGATTTAACAGTCGGTAATGTGATAGGCATGAGCTGTTAATGCCAAATCAAGTATATACATTCAAGAGGCTTGATTACGTTTCGCTACTGATTGAAAGGAGTTTCTATTTATGTTTAGAGAACCTTCAGCTGTGAAGGTGTTCCAAACAAGAATGTTTACACAACGCCAAGTTATTTTTCTTCACAGGTAATTATCACATTTAGTATATTGGGTGTGTATCAAGGTGATAAGATATTGGAGGTCGTACTATCTTCTCACTGTGGTTTATTGTGTTGTAGATCTCCCTCCCTGCTTTCCCCATCCTTTCCTTCTCTCGCTTAATCATTCCAACCCTCTACGCTAATATAGCATCAGAGAGTGGGGCGATTGAGAGGTGGACCCATTTGAGCAACGTGCCGATCCTGGGAGTTTGGAATAAAACCTTTACATGCTAAGAGGAGCAGGCCCAACTCAGTCCCGGAGAAGACTACTGTGGATGCAACGGCGGTGGACGAGAAAAGGGAGACACACACAAGATCCCATGCAGAAGCAAGCCACACTTCAGTAGGAGTGTGGCTCAGACAGGTACGGAACCGCTTAAAGGATTTAGGGGGAGGCAGACTTCTAACGGGACATAAAGCCTAACTAGAGGGGGAGGATGGGGATGCGAGTTACGAACTCAGACAGAAAAAAAACCTGTCACTGGTGAAAGATTACTAAGGTGTAAACCCCTTCCATCACTACCCGCTCAACGACCCCAAGCCCAACGAAAAAGGCCATTCACCCATGTCTCTCTTTTTCTTGAGGTTCTCCCGCCCCATGGAAGATTCCAGGTGACGACCTAGCGACGCCAGTCAAAAGGAGCAAAGATAGACAAGACTCTGTATATGCACTGCTAAAAATCACTATGAAATAAAATAGTGAACAAACCCAGATACTCCTTGTTATTTAAGTCAATTCCCGACACATAACCACTTACAACGGGGACAGTGGGTCACCCCCCGTCAGTCATTGGCTAACTTCACTTTGAGTGACAGCATTCCTCCATTTTACAAGGAGCATATCTGGTCATCCCCACTCATAAAAAACACCGGACTGGAGGAGGAAAGTTCTCTGTCACTGCCCCTCGAGCATGGAATACCCTACCATTGGAGATCAGGCAGACCCCCAATTACATCAGATTCAGACAACTCCTGAAGATGTGGCTCTTTAAACAGGCTTACTAGTAACGATGGATCAAGGACGGATCAGCTACCTAGCGCCAAGAGACCTCTCTGTGAAGGTACGCTTTAGAAATTCTCAGTAATGTAACAGCACATCCACACTCAAAGTAGATCCCTTCACTGCCAGGGACTACTATGGCAATGTGTGCTTTTTCAGACCAAAAAAGTATTTTGGGCTTTGTCAGTGTTCGATTTTTTAATGGTGATGGTCCTGCTGCTCCCTATACACCGCTGCTGTTCCACTAACGTTCCTCACTGCAATTCATTTTGGCAAGGGCATCTCACTCAGCCAGGACTTAAATTGATAGTCCTCTGTGGTTTAAACATAGTTTTTCACTGGTTTCCTGTTCCAATAAGCGCCAATGTGGAAACATGTCAGCCATTTTGAAATAGTAAACCAATGGCTAGGTTTTCCAAAACAATTAAAATATATTTTAAGGGTATGTTACTTTGTGTTTGAAGACTGCTTTGAGATCACAGGGTTCAAGCAACTTTCTGTCCCTGGCTGTCAAAGTAACTTACCAGCTCACTCACAGTCCTTGAACCAGGTTTTATCCAGTAGTCCAACTTTGGGCAATTTAACTTGTCAACCAGTAAAACATGCCACTGAAGAGTGGATGTTAGCAGTCCCTTCCTGAAACCAGTGTGAACAGCAAGGGTTGCTGGGATATTGGCTTCTAAATAGGAAGAGCAGAGTCTATTCACACTCATTTACTATTTGATACCATAGCAGCATTTGCATTTCTTTCCAAGTCATTGATGTTGCATCTGCATATATGTAGCGTGTGTAACATTACTAAGATGTTAGACTCATCCCAGAGCAGGCTTGCAGTTCCCATTCTCCAATGGGATGCACATCCTAATTGTAAGCAGTGCCCAAAGCACTTCAGCTTTGGGCAACTTAACTTGTCAAGCAGTAAAATATGACACTGAAGGGTGGGTTGTTTTTCATTGACCAGTCTCTTCCTGGAACCAGAGTGCGCAGCAAGAGCTTCTGGGTTATTGACTACTAAATAAACATTCGCTATTTAATGATACCGTTGCACTTCTTCCCGAGCCCCTGATGTTGCATTTACATATATTCAGTGTGTGTAAAAATCCAAGGATGTTAGACTCAACCCAGACCAATCTTGCAGTTCCCATGCGCAATTGGGGTGCACATCCTAATTGTAAGAAAGTGTATTATTTTTGAAGTGGACAACTGCCCACTTCAAGGAGTAATAACTCTTCTTGTGAGGGTGAACCCTCAAAGTTACTAAATTACCTGAATTAAACCTCCTGGTAGCTCTAGCACAAAGCAGCCAGGTTTAACATAGGTTAATGTGTAAAGTATCAATATAGTGCCAAAAAGTAATTAAGTTAAAACACAAAGCAATAAAAATCTTAATTTGTGTAAAATTTAACAAACAAAGGGCCAGATGTACGACCATTGGCTTTTGCAACTCACAAATTGGGAAAAATTGTGAGTCGCAAATTGCGAGTCACAAATGTCAATGTACAACAGCGTCAGAGACACAATGCGAGGCTCATGAATATAAATGAGCCACTCGCAATTTGCGACCCCATTGGGAATGGCTGGCCCTCCCAGGGATGGTGGCATGCTGGGCTCAGCAGACCTCCATGTCTGGGACTGCTTTTCAATAAAGTAATTTTTTTTTAAATGCAGCCTGTTTTCTTCTTCCCATTTGCGAATCCATTAGCACCCTCTTGATGAGGGTGGTAAATTGCGAGTGTTTTGCAACCGCAATTGCGGTCGCAAAACATTCATACATGGCATGTGAGTCGCTATTAGGAAGGGTACGCCCCTTCCTAATAGCGAGTTTCAAAACACTATTTTGCGAGTCGCAATTTTTTGCGACTCGCAAAATAGTGCAAGTGCATTGGTCATAAAGGTTTTTTCATTATGCGTAAACGGGTCGCAAACCCCTTTGCGCATGCAAAAACTAGTCGTACATCTGGCCCAAACTGTCACCAAAATGGCAAGTATCCAATAAGGGGAACTGAGATTTAAGTGAAATTAGCGCAAAAAATAATACTACAGACCAATGATAGTCAATGAAAGCGGTAGACAGGGACCTAGGCACGATTTGAGGCCGACCTTAATGGAGCCTGGGTTGGATTCACCATGTTGCTTTGTCCCAGTGAAAGTCTGGAAGTTAAAAAGTTCCTAAGTCTCAACTCAGAATAGGATTTGGTCATTTTTTGAGATGAAAAATCTTCCCCTTGCGGGACACATCTTAAACTGTAGCTGTCGCTGAGCAGTCAAAAGCTGGATACCTGAAGAAGGTTGGTCCCACTAGAATGCTTAAGCTTTGAAGATTTCCCGCTGAAAATGTTCTAAGGCCCAATGCAAAATAGGACTTTGTTGTTTTTTTCAGATGTGTGAAGGTTTCTGAGCGTGACAAAGCTGAAATTCAATCTGACGCTGTAGAACTGCCGTTCGGATATTTTTCCCAGCAGGTGTTGGTGAAAAAAAAGTTTTCAAAAGTTTCTAAACTTTCTTCTGGTGCCCTAACAACCAAAAGCATACACTTCAAAGGCCCACAGGACCTCGGCGGGGGGTGGAGGGGGGGTGGCAGAGACTCTCCAGGTGTCAGGCAGAAGCCAACAGCAAAGTCCTGTCCAGTTCCAGTTGCCTCTGGGCAGCTGGGGGGTTTAGGGAAAAGACAACTTGCATTTTGTTGGGGCCTTGTAGCCATACAGAAGGTCAGCCAACTGACCTTTGAAGTTTCCTTCTTTATCCTATGTACAAAATGGAGCAGGTCTTGTCCTAAAGGGCTCAGACAGCAGGTCCAGCCCTCTTTTGATCTTCTGCAGGCCCAGAAAGTGTTCTAGGGAGGATGCCTGAGAGTGCCACTTTTATGGTTGGCACTAGTTGGGGTGGGGGTGACTCCTTTGAACTACCTAACCAATGGGCCCTGGCCAACCTACTTTTGCAGTAGTTGCTGTTTGCCTTACTGTAACAGGCCCAAAACTCAATGCATCATGACAGTTCAAAGACGGCCCAAGTCTATAACCACCTAAACTTGGGATCTGAAAGCTGGGGGTATGTAGAGGTGTGTACTATGGAAATTATTTGGGGTCTTCCACACATAACACTTAAATCCAGCATGAAGCTGGCCCTGAACCCACAAGAAAAATGAGACAGAAGACCGGTAAGACAAAGCATAGTCCGTCAGACAGGGGATACAAAAGAATTGTGACCTGGTTGTTTGATCCCTTTCGAGGGAGAATTTATTTTACAGGTGCTTCAGACAGGTCTTTCAGGCAGGATTTTACACTCTTGTGTTTAACAGGAGGGACAGAAGCCCTACCTGGAATGTTCAGCTGATTTCAGATGAGTCATCCCTGACAATTCAGTTTAACCTGTCAATCAAAATGGCCCATTGTGTAGTTCATGGAAGTAATCTCACACTTCATTAAGGTCAAGTACTTGATTGACAGTTACTGGAGAGCTAACGTAAATTAGCAACCAGGAGCTTCACGCAGAGAAAAGGTATCATTCTAAAAGTAACTTGTCCTAAATACATATTAAAAATTCATCTTCACCATTGAATTGGGCTTTTAATAAATATTAAAAATACTCTTTCAATGAATGGTTTTTGTACCAAATCCTGACAAAAGTTGCACATTGAAGTTTATAATCTGTAATTTGACATTTTCTAGGATTCAGCCCTGCCAGTGAAAATAGCGTTTATGTCTTAGTCACTGGAGGTACATGCCAACTTTAATTTTACACATTTTACACTTTTACATATCAGACTCCCTACCTTGTGGGCAACAAGGTGAACTCAGGGGTGACTTAATAATATTTAAATGCAGGGTTCCCCGCATGTCAAAAAGGGTTTGACAGCATGTTTTTAGTTTGCTGCTGTCAGGCTACACTTGGCAGGGCCCAAGCTATATTTTCCAGGCCCACTATGTGGATGTGGTGCTGCATTTCACAAGTGGCATTTATCTTCCAGGCTCTGGGTACATTTTGATACCATATACTAGTAACTCATAAGCAAATTAAATAAGTCAGTTAGGGATCATCCAGTTTAACCACGTTTAAAGAGGGGACACAGGCACTTTATGTTTAGCAGGGGTAACAGTGCACAGGGTTCGAAGTCCATGTTTAGGTGGCTGCAGTCAGGCTACACATGGTAGGCCTGTATCCATATTTTTCAGGCCCACTCTGTGGATGTGATGCTGCAGTCCATCTCCAGTCCCCCATCTCTTATGAGGACATCTTTTGGTTTTCGTGTTCTCTCCAGTGAGAATATCTGTTGGCTGTGCAGTGAAACTTTCACTTTCAAGCATCTTTGTACTCTGTGGTAATGACACCTGTTGGTAGTTTAGTGGAACAGCAGTTTTTCTGTTCCATTGTATGGCCCTTGAGGAGGTCTGTCTGCAATAAAATGCGCATTTAGCTTTCCTGCTCCATTGTAAGCTCCTGAGAAGAAATCTGCAGGCCAGTGAGGTCATCTGTAAACTGTAACGCACAACTGCAGCTTCCAAGGCCCTAGATTGGTGGCAATAGATGCGACTATATTTGTATATGCATTTTCCTGCCAGAGTAATTCCGGAATCTCATGTCCCCAAGTCAAGACACCAATAAAAAAAGCAAGGATTAGCAGTTTGAAACGCTCACTCACTTAATCGATGACCAAATCAATAAGAGTAATGCTTGCTGCAATGCAAAAAATGTGCTTTGTTTATAAAATCAATGGATAAGATAACGTATGAAATGTGTGATGGCAAAGTGTAGTGACTGTCTCTCTTCTTCCTTGCTCTTCCACTGTGTCATCTTTTGGAATGTTTACATTCATTGATGATGTGGTAGAATGTTTGTTTCCCTGCTCTGAAGAGTTCAGTTGGGAGCTTGGGGCTGAGCTGAAAGGAGCTTGCTTCTGGTGGGGTTTTTGTTCTTATTTATTATCTTTAAATTACTACCTATGGACATACAACCTTGTGCCATCTACTTGAAATAAATATATACTTGAAACTTCATGAATCCTGGTCATCCTTCACTATACAAAGTCTGCTGTCCAGATCTCACATGTTCCAAAAGAGATGGAGGGACACATCCAAGCACCCAATAGAAAGAAATCGAGACTAAAATGCTCCTACAGGCTAATCCAAGATGTGATTGACAATGTCTGAAGCCAAGGGCTGAAAGAGGTTTACCTGAAGCTACATTCTGTATGTACGGAGTATGTATTGAATACAATTAGTTTGTCATAATGGAGCAGGCTCCATTACGAGTCAAAACTAATACGGTTGCAAGCACTGTTACAAACGAAAGCTAAAAACATGCACACATGTCCTCTCTGGTAGTAACCTGAAACCTTCCCATCTTAGGGTGCATATCATTGATATACATGCAGCTTTCAAAAATCGTTTGTGGCTACAGATGGAGAAAGGTGGAGGTTGCCAGCCAGAAATGACATCTCTGCCACATGTGAAAAGCATGCTCGGCATGAACGTGGGGGTCCTGGAATGTTTACAGACTATTGAAAGAACTGTAGAACCCCAGATTTCTTGGCGACTTGGAACAAAGCCCCTCACTCGCTTGACCCCACCTCTTTTTTAGGTATGGTGTTAGCCGACAACTTTTGATTTTACCAAAATAATACATATAATATACTTATTTATATGTGCTTTCAGCCTGCCCTCTTCATCCAATGATCTGTTAAGTCATCCACATTTTTCTTTCACACACTACAACTTACAGAATGGACCAATAGGTCAGCCCAGAATTCTCTCTTTTCCCAGGAGCACATCCCTCCCCCTCAAGTAGTTCCCTTCAGTGCTTCACTATGTCCCGTTTATTGCTTAACTATAGCGATGTATAAATATTTAGACCAACAAATTATTTTTAATTTTAGTAAACGTATTTTCTTGTATTGGCAAGGGCCTGGCTGCTCCTCCAACACAAACCTTTAACAAAAATAATGACAAAACCATCACTGACTAAGCCAGAAGGCCGACAGCCAAAGCCAGATTTATTGACTTTGACAATACGTATTTCTTTTTCACTTATTCATCTTTTTTTGACGTATTGTTCTTGATTTCCTATTCTCCAACCCACTCTTTTATTCTATTTTGGGAATTCTTCTTTCTCTATGGTGCCGATTACCAGTGGCTTTGTTAATTCCAAAATGTGTAATATCTTCTGTTACTACAAATATAGGGATTATTTGGGACGACGCGTTTCATAGTAATCACCACACCCCAATAATTTTCTACAGATAAATTCCCGTAGGTCAAATTTGTCAATATAAATTGGTGAGAAACAATCCCGGTAAAAACTGGGACACTCAGATTTTGGTGAGGAATTCACCAACACCACATGTTCTGGGCCATTTTTCAGGTCAAACTCCGAACAGGAGATCAGTACCTGCTCCATTCCGTCTACCTCACTGTTGGATTTATCAAGATCCATAACCATTGTTGCAGGGATTCTGCTTATGCACAGAACTATGCACAGGAAACCAGGACCTCAGTGAATTGTGGTGTACCAAAAACTCACCTCAGAACCCAGAACCCCTTATCCGACCAGCATCAGTGTCCCATTCGTTATCCGAGTTTTATCTCGGCGGTCCCAATGTATAGACAACCCAGAACAAGCGACTTAGGGTATTCTCAGGAATGGTGGGAATCAGAAATACCTGTTCGTAATTATTCTCATATCAGTCCACAACAGAATAAACAGAGACACGGTAAAGTTTAAAGAGTTTATTTTATAAACCTCGTGTCCTAAGATGCAGTACTTTGGCTAACATTAGCAGACAAATGATTAAGATCAAAACCATCAGCATAGTTACAATACCATAGAGAATGAAAGGAGTAATCATGCTAAAATGACAGTGGATATCAGCCACCTTCCTTTCGCTAATAAACTAATATTATTATTATTAGACTAATAAAAGGTCTCTAGGCTTGACTGGGGAACCCCATACCGTAAAGATCAGCTTAGTGAGATCACATCACAGGATCAGCTAGACTCTGCTCCTGGGAAAGCTCTTCTTCCGAATGTAATGAAAAACATGCAACACTGCAATATTAAAAGCACCCGACTTTCAGGTATTTGCAGCTGCGTGCGTGTTATGGCTAAATAGTGGCCCGATCAACCTGAACCCAACAACATGCACCGTCTAGCGACCCAGACTGTTTCTTTACACGATGTTCAGACCAAGGTCGCTACTCACTGTTCGAGATGTGAACAACAGACAGTTCTCATGTGAAGCAAAGTCGAGCAAGCATTTCTCAATTAATAACATGTGACTACAGTGTCGTGTGCAAAAGCAGCAAAAGCGGCAAGATGGCTTTCTAGCATCTAACGCGGTTGTGCTAACTTAGCATTGTACGTATATAGATAACAATCTTCACTACACCCCGCCTTGATCGGACCACTAACCAGTAGGGGCGCACTTGCAAGAACGCAGAGTTCAAGTTTGATAGAACGGAACCAAGGGCATGAACTGTAAGTCCATATAAGGTAAGTGAAAAGTTCGAAGAGAAAAAAACAAAAATAAAAAAAATAAAAAGGATTGAAAAAAACCATTTAAAGGATAAAAAAAAACATCATTGAAGGAGGTATGACAAAATGAAGGTGCAAAAAAGTCAATCCATCAATGTATACGCACAATAAGTTGCAACAGCTTCCAAGAGGAAATCATTGGCACGTTCTGCAAATTATCTGCCATCCAGTTCAGCAAGGGGAAGGAACACACATGTTCCTCGACAACCGGAGCCTCTAGCACCATTCGAGGACGGATGTATGATGTAACAACGCGTACCATTACAACGCGGTATGTTACATCGCGGTTTTAACAACGCAAGTCGTTACATCGACTTGCGTTGGAGGGCGCTGGACATAGGAATAGTGTGAATTACTATTCCAACTCCAGTCTACGTACAGTAGGGAAGGTGTTGGAAAGTAATTCACACTATTCCATATCCTACAGCGCCCTCCAGTGCAAGTCGGTGTAACGACTTGCGTTGTTAAAACCACGATGTAACCATACCGCGTTGTAATGGTTGCGTGGTAAAGGATGTTTCCCTTCGAGGACAACTGGCGTGTTCTTCAAGATAACTTCTCGCTAAGAAGTCAGCTGCAGCCGTTCCGATGTCCCAATTCCCAAGGACTCCGTGTGCTGCTCCACAGGCCATAATCCTGACGCCAGAACAGTACAACTCATGAACCACTAAGGGGCTCATTAGCCGATCATAATCTGGGGCAGAAGACACCGAGTTCGACAGGCACAAATCCAGAGCCCATTGGAATGGACAATCTAGGCAATGAAAGACAGGCTGCACACAAGTAAAGTAGGTAAACCGGAAGGATAATCCATAGGCAATGCTTAAAGTCGCCAGTGGTAAAGTGCCATAGTATTCAAGCATCCGGTTACGAAGATGGAGCAGCCGGGACCTGCTGTCGTGTGACACAAGTTGTGCATCCATAGCGTAGTACGCAGATCAACAAAAGCACCCCAGCTACGAGGGCGAGAAGCAAAGGGAGACCACCGAAGACGCTGGAAAAAATAGAATGAAAAAATGCCGGGATCACACCAAAAATAGTTTGAAAGGAGGTCACGAGGCCGGAGCCCACAATTTTAAAAAAATGAGCCAGGCCACTTGTTGACGAGGCATTAAAGATAGTCTGAATCAGGGCCCCAAAATGAAGTGGGAGATCAGTATTCAAGAGCGCTTGCACCTCTGTGCGCGTATTTGCTACGTGAAGGACAAATGTTTCCCTGGACGAAGTCAACACAACTTCTTTTTGAGACAATAGAGCCCTTATTCTGCTCATCTTATTGAACCCTGCTTTCAAGGTTGGAATGGAAGGCCAGATGGATACATCGAGCTGTCCATGCGGGGGTGGGAAAAGGACGTTATTACAGCAAACTACCCACTAACATCCCACAGCAAGCTTCATTATTCAACAGCAAATAACTACCGTTAGCAAGCAGCGTAAAAGACGGTGTTATAACTGGCACCGGGATCCCTTTCAGGACGCAAGCTAAATCAGGAGCGTGCACATTACATGCACCATGCAATTGAATGTGCCTACACACTACAGAGTGTTCCGGAGTGGAAGTGCACTCTTCACCTTTTAAGTATACCTCTTTTCCGTCCCTCACACATCTATACGTGAATGGGAGTGACCAAACTTCGTGCAGGAAGGCAGTACCAAGTTTTTCATATCTGCCAAGGGCATAGTGTTTCATGCACGAACTGAACTTAAACAGGGGGAATGGTAACGTTATCAACCCGTGGATAAGCCACATAGCGGAGTTTAATTCGGCAACAGAAAAAGGTAAATGTTCTAACTTTTCAATGTGCAGCAATGAATACGTCGCATCCTTCATGGACATAAATTGTTGTTTCGCAGTTAAATTAAAAGGGAGGAACAAAGATGAAGTATTCATGTAATCCCAAGGGACTTTCCCAGCCTTTAACGTTTGCAATGTCCATGCAAACTGCATTATGGAACGCAATTGATTCTGACCATGATACAAAACAGACAAATCATCCTGCACAATGTCCACCACAGATGAAACAATATTATCTAGGGTATAAATTCTGGAAGACAGGGTGTTAATGCTATTATCTATTACAGCCAATACCTTTTCCATATTGGCTTGATCAATAGCACGTAATCTGGATGCAGCCTCAATCTGTGATAGCTTCCAAACTTCGTTGTAAATAGCATATACCCATCTTTTGGACCTGCCAACCGCAGGACCCTTAACAAAATCATTCAAATCTATTTTGTCGTTTAATTGTGATAAGTGAAGTTTAACAGATGCTAAGGTGGAATGTTGCAGCCAAGACTGGCATAACTTCCCTACTGAGTAGGTAGTTATAGTGTGAGAAGACTCAAAACGGGGGTCTACACGAACTTGTGTATACCCCGGTGCTAAATCCAGAAACCGATGTTGACAGGAATCTGAACTCGTTTGCCACACCAACCAGGATTCAATTCAGAATTATTGAAGGATGTGTTGGAAATGTATGACTGCAACGTAGCAAGGGACAGATCCGTATGATTACCCCAATTAGGATAAGCACCCAGACCCAGAATTGAGGGAGAATTTAATTTTTTAGAAGTAGCCAATCCAAAACAGGTGGTCTGAAAAATTGACGAATTTAAAAATAACATGTGGTTCGGGATGAGGCAGGCACGATGCAAAGCTTCTGTTACCTGTACCTGCCACGGTTTAGAACCCCAAACCGATTTAATATCGATAGTAGCTTTCCACAGATCATATCCTCCAATTGCCAATTTGTCCATAAAGGACTTGGAATACAACAATTTGGTGTGTGTCAGTCTTACCTTAGAAGCAGACTCAGCCGCAACCTTAAAATAAAAGGAGGCCGGATTCGACACACTAAAATCAGAAAAATATGTGAATTTGTTCACTAACATGGTGGAGCTGCCCAGCCTAGGGGCGGGACAGTGTTCCCATTGTGTATAATTTACAAAATTTCTAAAGGTATTTGCTTTGTGTAGGAAATGCGTGCCATAATGTTGATAGCAGAATTGCTCATCATAATTAGCAGTATCTAAATACAAATCTTCAGCATCAAATGCAGCATAATATTTCAAATCAGAAAACAGTGCTTCTATTGCTTGTACATCCCAATCATCTGAGTGTATGTTCTGTTTGACTACATCACCCATAGAAACACGGAATACATTTGGCACATTAATTACTTCAGTGGGGCCATGAATTTTAAATTTTACAGCATCCCAAGCGATCCCATCACGTACAGGCCAGGCAGTAATGTTCACAAAAGTCTGGTCCCTTTTCATGATATGTGATGAGGAGTGGGGGGCCAAAGTTCCATCAATTAGTCGAATTGTAGATCTTTCTTTCAGGTAGTGTCCGTTGATAAGTTTAAAAAACAATTTAACAAAGCCAACGGACATAAACAAAAAAATACATATGAGCACCAGCCAAATGTAAGTCCAAGGGGGAATTAAAAAATGTCTTTTGAACCAGGTGACAAAAATCGAAACTTTGGACGGGGCAATGGAAGTCATTGAGTTAGTGTCAAAAGAGTATCGTGACTGGGTAACTGTGGTGGATTGTAAAACAGGCAATGGAACATCCGCAGGATAAGCATACTCAATATCTTCAGGTAGACCACCAGGTGTTGGTGGCAATAAAGGACCAGTAACTGTATGCATCTCGACGGCAACATCAGGCAAGGTGTTTGAAGCTGGGGCCACAACCGAATTTCTCAGCATCGAAGGGCAAGAAACTGCCGGTGTCATACTAAGAAGAATCGGCCACTCGCTGTAGCTTGACATTGTCAATTGAGATGTACCTGTTATCCTTACGACCAGGAAGTGGAAGTAAAATGACTGTACGTGTACCCTGTACTCCAAGCACCGGAACTGGTGCACTATAAGAGGGGCCGAACTCCTTCTTGTTCTCCACCTTCTCACGGACCAGATCACCAAATCGAGGTAGCCAGCCGACTACCGGAATCTGAAGCGCAGCATCAGATGTGGAGGGTACGTGTTCCTTCGCTAGACTATCTCTGGCTTCTTGAAGATTCTGCAATACAGCACAGTGATCATCTACGTCAAAGGGTGCAGTCGACGCCGCCATGTCTAGACCATCAAGGTTCGGGACAAACATTCGTATGCCAAAGAGCATCATGTATGGGGTCCGCCCACCCAGAGACCTTCTAGGGAGATTATTAAGTGCACGTTGCACATCATATAAGTGGGCTAGCCAGTTCCGGCCAGTACCTAAAACCCTGGCTGTAAAAGATTGCTTTAAGTCACGGTTCATTCGCTCCACTACACTATTACCCTCAGGTCGGTATGGAGACGAAAATTTGACTTGGACCCCCAAATTTCTCATGGCTTCTTTGTACGCCTTAGAGGCGAACGCAGGGCCCTGATCAGAATGAAAGGTACCACATGCAAAACTTCCAACAAAGACACGCAAATCCTTGATGACAGTACGGGCATCAGCACTCCTTTGTGGTCACACCCACAGAAAACGTGTGCACGAATCCACTGCAATCAAGATGTATTTGTACGCAGTATCTGAGGTAAATGGACCGCAATTATCTAAATAAACACAACCCAGTGGTTTATTAGATATGTACAACTGAGTTTGTGGTGGGCGTGCCGCAGTTGAAGGTTTTATCTGCTGGCAAATGTCACAATTAAGAACATAAGCACGGGCTTGTTTATATAAACCGCACCACCAGTAACGTTGTTGTAACAGAGATACAGTAGCTGCAACGCCGGCATGCGCGGACGCCATGCCCTCGTGAGCTGCTAATATCAAAGATGGTCTGCAGTCCGCGTTGGGAATCAATCTGTCACCAACGTCATTAATCCTCACTAATGGGACGTTATCAGGACTTAAGCGATAATGGTAACGAGAAGGGAAACCTCTTGGATATTTTGTTCCCTTCTCTGTAGCAGCAATAGCTGCCAAGATGTCATCATCGATCTTACTTTTGGATCTTGTTACTGCTGCTACTAAGTATGTCGCCACTGCTGTTTTTGCTGCCTCGTCAGCCAGGCTGTTGCCGACAGCATGGACACCAACTCGTTGGTGAACAAGAGTGTGAATAACATTCACGAGAGGCAGATGTTCTTTAAGTTCTGCCACTCGAACCCAAAGCGTTTTATGCTTAATTGTGCTACCTTTGGAATCATGGTAGTCATTCCGAGACCAAAAATGTAGATTGTCGTTGTAAGATTGGACACAATAAAATGAGTCACTCACTATAAGAGTAGTGACTTGAGGATCAGAAAACTCCAGTGCAAGCACCAGAGCACGAAGCTCCGCCAACTGTGCGGTACAATCACCCAATGACTGCGTACGCACGACATCAGACTGGAATTCACCATTTACGAAAGTACCGACTACAATTGCGCAGGCCGCTGAATAGGCATGCTTCGATCGAGTAGCCGGTTGCGCAGAACCATCAGTGTAAATGACACAATGGTAATCCTCGAGCGGGCGCAAAGACAGAGGAGCTGGATGAACGAATTCATACTGCAAAAACTCCTGAGTCTGAAGTGCCGCGTCAAAGATATATGTGACATCAGGCGATGTCAAGGAAGTGGCCCATTGTATCCACCTTGGATGCAAAGCTTTAGAATTAGGTACACTTGCTTTTGTCACCGCCTCAAGGGCAGGATATGGTGTTACCACCAACATGCGTTTACCTTGCGATAGCGCTCGCTCTTTCAGAATCGCCATCTGTACTGCTGTCAGTTCAGCCGAAGTGTACAAGTGTGATTTGTAGGCAATGGGGACGGTGTCGCCCTCATTGAACGTTAAGTATGTGAAACCCACTGCGCCTGGCACAATTCTTAAAACCAGGTTAGTGTGGTTATCACGCGTCAGTAAGTATTTTGAAGCAAGAAGATCGGCTTGCAATGATTGCAATATAGCTGAATGCTCTGGCAGCCAACATGATTTGGAAAAAGTAGGTTGTACCAAGGCATAAAGCGGCTTGATACGCTGGACATAATCAGGAATGTACGTTCAACCGAAAATCAGAAAACCCAGCAGAGATTGTAATTTCTTCAGTGTCGTAGGAGGACGTAGGCATGCGCATTTCTCTAGGAAGTGCAGAGCCAATCCTCGACCTTCATTGTTGAGTTCGTATCCCAAGAACAACACTGTATATTCCGCAATGTGAGACTTCGCAAAGTTAAATTTGTAACCGAAGTCCGCAAACAAAACAATAATGCGATCAACGCGACGGAGATGCGGTCCCAACTCGTCATCAGTGAGATAAATATCATCCATATACGAATACGCATCAGGGTCTAAGCTCTCCAACAGAGAGACAACGCGAGCGGCGAAGACACCAGGGCTGTTTTTATAGCCCATCGGTAATCTTTTGAAATGTTTTTGTTTGCCACCCGAGGTAAATGCCGTCCACTCACTACTGAGAGAGGACAGGTTATGGCTGTAAAAGCCGTTCGAAATGTCAAGTGTGGTTTTAAACCGTTTTCTCACGAGACTATCGACGAGAGCCGAACTGTGGGTATTCTGTACTGCGCATGTCCGGCAATGAGAGTTTAAATGCCGGTAATCAGAAACCAGGCGGTACGACCCATCAGGCTTCGTCACAGTGAATAAAGGATTATTCATTGGTGACACACATGTTTCAATCACACCTTGATATTCCAATTGTTCAAGGATAGCCGCGACGTGAGGTCTTGCTTCGCGACGCATGAGATATTGGGGTTGTGGCTGGGGCGTGGACCGCAACGGAATTTCATGGCTGGGGGATAATTTATCCCAGCCTACCTGATTACGATACAGCGCAGGTGCAAGCACCAGAGCCCACTCCTCTGCAAACTTTTTAGCTTGGTCCTTCGGCACTGTGTGCGCAAAGGGCAGGAGGATTACCTCCTCCCCTCTAGGAGCATCTAAAACGAAAGCCACGGGCCAATCTGCCTTTGCCAACAGAATATCATATGATGTGGTCAGATGATCCCAAAAAATCCCCTTAATCGTGCGTTATATGTCACCTTCAATTCAAAGGACTATGTTATATAGTCTGTCAGGGGGAGCCACTCTAGTGTCAGCAGTTTCTACAGTTATGAACGTATCAGTTGCTGTCGCCACCAGACATGGACGCAGTGCTTGTCGCACTACTGTAACTTCTGCCGCGCTGTCGAGCAGCGTTAGTGCCCATGTCAGGTTCTGAAGCTGCGTCCGCACCATCTGTGGCATACCTCGCTGTTAGTGCAGCAACTTTCTTCTTCTGAAACAGGGGTCGTTGACGTGCAGACTCGTCCTGCTTGCCTTTGCCATCAGTCTGGCGGGGTTGCTCACAACTTTGGGCACCCCTTCCTTTCCCACGGTCTCCGCCACCGGATTGTAAAGCCGATGTTTCCTGTGAAGAACGAGGAGAGCGTTGTTCAGAAACCTGAAATCTGTGACTTAATACGAGATCGATCGCGCAGATCATATGTGCGTTCGCTCGACGACTGTACGGGCGAGGCAGGACGAGACCCCTGTTTCTGTTGCTTCTTCCCCTGTTTCTTCACTCGCCAACTTTCTTTAGGAAAAGTTGGGCGTTCGTCTTTAGTTGACGAGCTCACCTTAGTTTGCTGTACAATATCAGGAATTATTACGACTGGTTTAACACCCAATGCACTACGGCCCACTTGCCTGCAGGCTTGCGCAATTATTTTTGCGAACTCCTTGGGCTTGTCGAGTTCATCCACGCTATCCAACTTATTTAGTACTTGGAACTGCATGGCATTGCCTTTGAGGTTGCCCATTACCATGGAAGCCACCACATCGAACACTCCGACAAGCCTCATTCCTAATTCAGCAGCAGCCTCCGCAACGTGATTCTCTTGAACACGTTTGATGACGGAGGGTAGTACAGACATAGACGGAGTGCCGAAGCACTTCGAGTAGGTCGCGGCAAAGACCTTGCCCCAGTTTGTGCAATCGGCCATATCTGGGACAAAGTCTTTCGGCAAACTAATGGTGAGAATCCTGTGTTTCTCCACAGGAGTGGTATGCGGAAAAACCGCCTCCAGTTGGTCAAATTTCTCAGCAAGCCGAAAAGGAAAATCATCCTTATTTTAGGGGCGCTTGCCCATCACCGAATTAACCATAACAGGACTAATAACCACTGCATGGTGGTCCGTTGGTTGTCCCGCAACAGCAGGTGCCCCCACCTGCACATTGCGTGACACGTACTGCACTAAAGCCCTTTGAACTGTAATCAGGGCTGTGTGTAGTACCCGCAACTCAGCCACCGCCACTGTGAGATAGCGGGGATGAGGCGTAAAGCCGGCCAGCACCGGCCATGTGGCCCCTGAAATAGACAACGGGCCCATTCTCGCCGGTGCAACCGCATGGGGAAGGGCACCATTAAACCAAATGGTATGCTGCCAGGCAGAGATTGGAATTTCTTGTGTCCTATACGGGGTATAGACCGCGGGTAGCTGTGTGGGTGTAAAGGAGTGAAACGTATCATCGTCGTCCACCGCCGCAAAAGTCACCCAAGAGTAAAACAACTCATACGGGTAAGACGTATCAGCGCTCACCACAAAAATAACAGCCATCCCATCATCTGGCACCCCATACGTCGTCAAATGACGGCGTAGAGGTGCACGACTATGCGCGGCTATGTCAATCGCCATTAGGACACACTAAAGAGTATCAACGATATCAACAGTAGCACTGGGGTTCAGTAAAAAATAACCTTTTTAATGATCAAGCTTGAAAGAACCTATTAGTCAAAACACAGGTAGGTTAAACCGTCACTCCCGTCAACCGGAAACTAGAGTGAGGGTGTTGTGGACTAATATAAGCACTACTAAGGCGTTTCAAATCAATAGACCAAACGTTAGGTGCGCCATGTTGCAGGGATTCTGCTTATGCACAGAACTATGCACAGAAAACCAGGACCTCAGTGAATTGTGGTGTACCAAAAACTCACCTCAGAACCCAGAACCCCTTATCCGACCAGCATCAGTGTCCCATTCGTTATCCGAGTTTTATCTCGGCGGTCCCAATGTATAGACAACCCAGAACAAGCGACTTAGGGTATTCTCAGGAATGGTGGGAATCAGAAATACCTGTTCGTAATTATTCTCATATCAGTCCACAACAGAATAAACAGAGACACGGTAAAGTTTAAAGAGTTTATTTTATAAACCTTGTGTCCTAAGATGCAGTACTTTGGCTAACATTAGCAGACAAATGATTAAGAACAAAACCATCAGCATAGTTACAATACCATAGAAAATGAAAGGAGTAATCATGCTAAAATGACAGTGGATATCAGCCACCTTTTTTTCGCTAATAAACTAATATTATTATTATTAGACTAATAAAAGGTCTCTAGGCTTGACTGGGGAACCCCATACCGTAAAGATCAGCTTAGTGAAATCACATCACAGGATCAGCTAGACTCTGCTCCTGGGAAAGCTCTTCTTCCGAATGTAATGAAAAACATGCAACACTGCAATATTAAAAGCACCCGACTTTCAGGTATTTGCAGCTGCGTGCGTGTTATGGCTAAATAGTGGGCCGATCAACCTGAATCCAACAACATGCACCGTCTAGCGACCCAGACTGTTTCTTTACACGATGTTCAGACCAAGGTCGCTACTCACTGTTCGAGATGTGAACAACAGACAGTTCTCATGTGAAGCAAAGTCGAGCAAGCATTTCTCAATTAATAACATGTGACTACAGTGTCGTGTGCAAAAGCAGCAAAAGCGGCAAGATGGCTTTCTAACATCTAACGCGGTTGTACTAACTTAGCATTGTACGTATATAGATAACAATCTTCACTACACCATCACATACGACAAAAGGGTACTCCTAGCGAAGACCTTAGAAATGAGATTGGACAAGGTTTTTGGGGGAACTGATACCTTCAAAGGGCTGAATTTTGCAGTGACTGTTTCTCTGGGTTATGGTAATACCAAAGCATAAAATGACACGCGCTTCCTGGTACTAACTACAGGTTACCAAAGAAAGATTTGCTAGTAGTGACCACTTTTATGCTCTAACTAAAGGAAAAATAGTTACTGTAAGTTGTCAAATAAAAGGGTTTCAATATTGTGCTGTGAGAAACTTTCTTGCCACCTTCAACTTTTCAATATGGGATAAGTTAAATGCCTACAGGAGGCCAGTCCAATCACCTTTAAAGCATTTTTTAATCCCCCCCGGATGAGACAAAGCCTTTATATAGCATAAAAGACAAACAGAAGGCTTTCAAACTGAACCTTCTTAGTAAAACTACCCAATGAAAAATGGTCTCATGAGAAGATACATGGCCACGTTTTTTCAAATCCAGGACAAGGCGCGCAGCAGTATCTTGAAGCAGCTGAAATCTTTTGAACATTTTGGCAGATTCTAAATTGAAGAAAATATCACAAGTAATGTAAGTCAGCTGCCAGAGCAGCATTAATCATAGCGTTCTATCAGTAAGAAGAGGTAGAATTTATTTGAGAACCATCAAAAGCGAGAGCATGGCACTGACTGTGTAGAGTTAAAGAGAGCAAAGACTCAAAACAGACCCTCAAAATGCTCAAAGAATCATCTCAGGTGCAGAACGGACCAGTGAAAGAAGACCAGAAACACAATGTCCAAACACAAGCCAAAACTAATAAAGCCACCACCTCTAACTTGTCGAAACTGAGTTTTATAGAACTAGCCGACAGAGGTGAGTCTGAAAGCAAAAATATTAATCTACCACCCCAGCTCACGAAACTGTTGACAGATGGCCTAGGTAATCAATCAATCAATCAGGGAATTGTAAGCGCGCTACTCACCCGTGAGGGTCTCAAGGTGCTGAGGGGGGTGTCCACAGAATTGTTTAGCCAAAGAGCCAGGTCTTGAAGGTCTTCCTGAAGGTGTTCAGGGCGGGGGGCACGTCTGATGTCTGATGTCTGCTGGTAGCTCGTTCCAGGTCTTGGCTGCAATGTGGAAGAAGGATCTTCCGCCTGCTCTTGCTCGGTGGATGCGCAGGATTTCGGCCTGTGCGAGGTTGGAAGATAAGAGGTTTCTTTTGGGTACGTGGAAGTTGATTCTGTCGTTGAGGTATTTGGGTCCCTTGTTGTGTAGGCATTTGTAGGGGCAAGTGAGGATTTTGAAAGTGACTCTTTTCTCCATGGGGAGCCAGTGGAGACTTAGTAGGTGTTGACTGATGTGTTCGTGTCGGGGGATGCCGAGGACGAGTCTGGCGGCAGTGTTCTGTATTGTCTGGAGTTTGCGGAGTAGGGACTTGTTTATGCCGGCGTAGAGTGCGTTTCCATAGTCCAGTCTGCTGGTGATGACTGCGAGGGTGACTGTCTTCCTTGACTCAGGGGGTATCCACTTGAAGGTCTTGCGGAGGATGCGGAGGGTGTTGAAGCAGCTGGAGGTGACAGAGTTTTGACCTGATGGTTCATGCTGAGTGATGAGTTGAGTACGATGCCGAGGTTCTTGGTGTGGTCTGAGGGGGTAGGTGGGCTTCCGAGGGCAGTCAGCCACCAGGTGCTGTCCCATGCAGAAGGGGTGGTACCGAGGACGAGGACTTCTGTCTTCTCTGCGTTGAGCTTCAGGCAGCTGTTGGTCATCCAGACTGCGATGTCTTGCATTCCTTTCTGGAAGTTGAGTTCGGCAGTGGTGGGGTCTTTGGTGAGGGAGAGGATAAGCTAGGTGTCGTCGGTGTAGGATACGATGTTGAGGCTGTGTTGTCGGATGATGGCTGCGAGGGGGGCCATGTAGATGATGAAGATGGTGGGGCTCAGGGATGAGCCCTGTGGGACTCTGCAGGTGATTTTTGTGGGGTCGGAGAGGCTGTTCCTTGTATGCCTGCATCGTGTAGTCTGGCGACCAGTGTGCGGTGGGAGACTGTGTCGAAGGCCGCTGATAGGTCAAGTAGGATGAGGGCTGAAGAGTGGCCTTGGTCCAGGAGGGTGCGGATGTCATCTGTGGTGGCGAGTAGGGCGGTCTCTGTTCTGTGGTTGCTTTGGAATCCGGATTGGGAAGGGTCGAGGACGGCATTCTCTTCAATGAATCGTGTCAGTTTCCTGTTGACTGTTTTCTCTGCAACTTTGGCTGCGAAGGGGAGGAGCGAGATGGGCTGATAGTTCTTGGGGTCGGTGGGGTCAGCTGTGGGCTTCTTGAGCAGAGGTCTGACTTCTGCACGCTTCCAGTTGTCTGGGAAGGTGCCTGTTTTGAAGGTGGTGTTGATGGTGCGTTGTAGTTTGGGTGTGATGGCAGTCGCGGCTCTGTGGTAGATGTGAGGGGGGCAGGGGTCGGTGGGGGCTCCCGAGTGGATGCTTTTCATGGTCGAGGTGGTGTCTTCGGCCGTGATCGGTGTCCAGTTGGAGATGGTCAGCTGGCTGGTGTTTCACGGGGGCGGGGGGCCATCTGTGGCACCTGGTGGATGGTCGATGAAGTTGTCGTAGAGGTTTTTGATCTTGAGATGGAAATAGGTTCCAAGCTTGTCACAGAGGTCTTGGGATGGGGTGATGTCTGTGGCTTTGCTGCGTGGGTTGGTGTATTCTTGAATGACACTGAAAAGTTCCTTGGAGTTGGTGGAGTTGGCCAGGATTTTATTGTGGATGAAGTTCCTCTTGGTGGCTCTGATCTGGTTATGGTAGTCCGTCATGGTGTCCTTGTAGGTGGTGTGGTTTTCGGTTGTCTTGGTGTTTCTCCAGTCCTTCTCCAGGTGTCTGCAGGTGCGTATGGCTTCTTGGAGAGCGGTGGTGAACCAGGCGGCTTTCCTGGGTCGTTGTCTGGTGGGGTTGTATAGCGGGGGCAAGCTCGTCGGAGATCCAGGTGTGGAGTTCTCTGACTGCGTCGGGTGCCCAGGTGTGGTTGTTTTGGGTGAGGGTGGAGTTAAGTTGCTCGTCGGTAACCTTGCTCCAGTTCCTTCGTGGTGGGCGTGGGGCTGGTTTGGGTGCCTTGGGTTTGATGATGGCGAAGTGTACGCAGTAGTGGTCGGTCCATGGCGGCTGCGTTGTGTGGCTGAATTGGATGCTGTTTCCTGCCGCAAAGATGGGGTCGAGGGTGTGTCCTGTTCTGTGGGTCGGTGTGTTGATGAGTTTTTTAAGTCCGATGCTGGCGAGGTTGTCACGAAGAATAGTGGAGTTGGGGTTTCTGGGGTTGTCGAGGTGGAAGTTCAGGTCTCTAATGAGTATGTCGCTGACAATAACATCTCCCAGGCCCTTGTCCTACTAGATCTCTCGGCGGCTTTCAACACGGTCGATCATACCATCCTGATCGACCGTGTCCACAATGCCGGCATTCAGGGAGTGGCCCTTGACTGGCTTAGATCTTTCCTTCACCAGCGATCACAGTCCGTTCATCTTTCCACTCTGTCCGCACCCTACACATCCCTTCCCTGCGGAGTCCCAAAAGGCTCTGCACTTTCCCCGCTTCTTTTTAATTTGTATCTCCAACCCCTTTTAGCCTCCCTTCGCAACTTCCCGGTCACCATCTTTAATTACGCGGACGACCTTCAGTTAATTTTTCCCATAGACTCCCTTCCTTCCTCCCGTTTTAACTTCCAGACCACCATGTTGACCATCGCGGAGTGGATGTACCACAGCCACTTAAAGCTGAACCCTACCAAAACTGAGCTCGTCTTGGTAGGAGGCCCCAATCACCCATGGAATTCCACCTTCTGGCCAACATCTCTGGGGACAGCACCCACTCCCGTGCGCTCAGTCAAAAGCCTGGGTGTGATCATTTCTGAAGATCTTTCGATGAAACCGCAAATCAACTCGGTCACCTCAGCCTGTTTTTTCCACCTCAGGCGGATCCGCAAGATCAGCAGGTTTCTCACCAAAGAAGCCCTGACCCAAGTTGTCATTGCACTCATCACCTCCAGGCTCGACTATGCCAACATGCTGTACGCGGGTATCCCTGCATGCTTCCTTCACCGACTACAGCTGGTGCAGAATCAAGCTGCCCGCCTGATTTTCCACCAGCCTAAACATCAGCACGTCACTCCCCTCCTCCATAGTCTGCATTGGCTCCCTATTTCCAAACGTTGCATCCACAAACTGGCATGTTCCACCTTCAAGGCCCTCTCGAATGCAGCCCCCGCGTTCATCTCTTCAGGATTGATTCGTTACATCCCTTTTAGAGCTCTCCGATCAGCTTCTCTTAATCTCCTTGAGGTCCCCAAATTTAAAAGGAAAAAGCACGGTGGCTTAAGCTTTTCTGTCCAGGCTTCTTCCACCTGGAACTCTCTGCCACCTTCACTCCGTCTTTGCCCAAAGTACAACTGTTTTCGCAGACTTTTAAAGACCCTGCTTTTTCACTCCGCATATGACTAACCCTCTCATCCTGGATCACGTTACCTATCAATGAGCGCCAAGAAACCTATGGTGATAGCGCGCGGTACAAATATTTTTTTAACATAACATAACGTATGTAGTTTGTTGAGGCGATGGCGTGGGGTGCGATGAAGTCGGTGATGGTGGTGGCGAAGGGTGTTCGGGGGCCAGGAGGGTCTGTAGAAGAGGGTTCCTCGGAGTGTGGCTTTGGGAGTGGTCTGGATCTGGAAGTGCAGGTGTTCGGCGGAGGGGAAGGCTTCACTGGAGGTGGTGAGGCGGAGGGTGCTCTTGTGGGCGATGGCGAGGCCCCCTCCTGGGTGGTTGGGGCGGTCTTTCCTCTGGATTTGTATCCTTCTGGGATAGCGGTGCTGATGTCGGGGGCGGAGGATGGGTTGGTCCAGGTCTCTGTGAAGAAGGCGATGTCGAGGGAGAGAGAGTCGAGTAGGTTACAGATTTCCATGGCGTGTTTGTGTTGGAGCGTATATTGAGGAGGGTGCATTTTAGGGTGTCGCCGGTGCTGACATCGGCGGTGTTAGAGGCCGGGGTGGCGGTGAGGGTCTGGTGGCAGTGGAGGCAGGAGAACTGGCCGTGGGTCATGTTCAGCGACGACTGTTTGCATACTCTAAGTCTTCCAAGGTTGAGTGCGAGGAGGGTGGTGGTGACGTAGCGATGGGTAGTGGGAGGTCCAGGGTTGCTGGCGCTGGCCGCGGTCGGGTCGCGGTCGGGCGCAGACGGGCTTGCCTTTGGTGAGCCTTCGACACGCCATCGGCGTGACCGCGCAGTGGCCGCCATTAAGTAGGGGAGGTGGGAGGGAGCAGAGAGTGGGAGGTGGGAGCGGGGGAATTCTGGGGGGGAGGAGCCGCAGGGGCAGCAGTGGCAAAAGGCGAAAGGAACAGGCAGGCACGAGAAAATAAAAACAGTGGTGGAATTAGAGCAAGACACAGATGGGCACAATAACAGTGGCACAACAGGGAAAAATTAAGAAAAAAAACGGCTTAGAAAGGTTACGGTGGTTGCAGGCAGTCTGGTCCCAGTTGGAGCGGGCAGCAGGCGCAGGAGCGGACAGCAGCCTCGAACCTCCCAAGGAGGAGGTCAGGGTCTGGAGGCAAGAGACGGCACAGCAGAGCTGCGGGAAGAGAGTGGACCTAGACCGAGGTAAGATCAGCATACTTAGAGAACTTAAAATAGAAGGCGCAAAACAGAAAAGTTGTACAATACAGAACTGGTTGAAGAGGCCTTCAGCAAATGGAAGGAAGAGGTGAATGGGGAAGAGATGTTGCATTGATCCTGTCTGATGGAAAAGAGGCTGTTCAACCCCTAGGGACAAATCCTGCTTCATAAAACCAACACCCCCTTGTAAGTACAGCCCGAAATGTAAGATGGAAAGCGCAATAAATTCAACAGTAACAGGACCCTCATAATGCTGACATCCAGGGCACAAGACAGACTTTGGGACTTGGATAGATCAGAAGCCCACTTGGACAGGGACAGGACTTCTAGATATGCAGCTGCTGAATGAGGGATTTTTTAAAGGGCTTAGCAGGAGCAATGAAGACATTGTCTCTAAATCCATTAGGATAGAAGTACCAGCTGAAGGCTTCTTGAGCAAAAGAGATACAGTAGATGCTCTAAACACTGCTGGTAGATTCCCTGTTAAAATGGAAACTGTTCAAGATATAACACAGTGACTATGGGACACAAAAAAGTGTTGGAATGCTATCTAGAGGGATTGCCAGTGGTTAGACTATTTGCAAATATTCCTCCCATCACCCTGTGTGTGTTTTTTGGGACACAAAAGCCAGCTTCTTATGATGATTGGCCGGGCACAGGTCCAAAGTAGGTCTAGCATTAAGAGTGTTAGGTGCTTCTTTGATTTCATACATTTTCCAGGAAGCAAAGACACAGAGTTTGGATGAACCCTTCAGACTGGGGATCTTGTCCTTTAGGACCTGACCTTAAGGTTGTATATCAGAATATCGAGGGAAAAAGACACAAAAATATTGTAGCCTAAATGTAGATTACACTATTATTGTCAGGGTCTCTATATTACAGTAAGTACAGAAGAAATATTCTTAACTTCATATCACATATCTTGAAGAGATATATACTGTCAAGGCACATATACTGAGAGCTTAGAATAGTAAGCCTATACTTACTGTTAGACCTGACACCCTTAGGGTGGTCTTCCACCCAAGCATTTGCCTACCTCCTTCACATTTAGGACCTCGTTTTTGCTGGTTTTACTACTCTGAACACTTTACCACTGATAACCAGTGCTAAGATGCTAGTGGTCTCTCCCCTAAACATGGTAATATTGGCTCATCCCCATCGGCCATATTTTAATTTACGTATAAGTCCCTAGTAAAGTGCACTACTTGTGCCCAGGGCCTGTAAATTTAATGTTTTCTAGTGGGCTTACAACACTTATTGTGCCACCCACTTAGCATGACTCAGGCCTACCATTGCAGAGCCTGTGTGCCATTTACACTGCCATTTTAAACTAGCAAGATAAGCCACTTGCCAGGCCCAAACCTTTCCTTTTTCTACATATA
Source organism: Triturus cristatus (assembly GCF_964204655.1). NCBI lineage: Eukaryota > Metazoa > Chordata > Amphibia > Caudata > Salamandridae > Triturus > Triturus cristatus. The sequence goes on along the minus strand of NC_140590.1, from coordinate 138,437,436 downwards.
CATCACCCCTAATGTAAGCCCTGGGTAACCCACAGGGCAGGGTGCAATATATTTAAAAGGCAGGGCATGTACTTTTACGTTTTAGATGTCCTGGTAGAGAAAAACTCTCAAATTGGTTTTTCACTACTGCAAGTCCTATCTTTTCCATAGGATAAGATTGGGATTAGCTTATTACATTTTTTTAAGTGTAGTTCCCAAATGATGAGAGATAAGTTGGTGTCTCTGGGATCCCAGTTTAAAATCATAACCCACCTCCGGCTGACCCAGGACCATTTCGCCTTCAGGAAACAACTCAAGACCTGGCTGTTCGAGCAGTAGCGACCCCCCCCCCAGCGCCTTGAGACCCTTACGGGTGAGTAGCGCACTCTACAAATTCCTTGATTGATTGATTGATTGGTGAAGTCAGATTTTAAATTGCAATTCTGAAAATGCCATTTTTAGAAAGCTGTACCAAACAAAGTTGTTGGGCTCAGATAGTCAGTAAGGCGGAGCCACCTAAAAGTCACACAAATGCCAAAACTGACTCGACCTTTTTAGTTCAAAGTAATCCGTGGATGCTATATTCAATAAAAGCGATCACCATTTATTCTTTTTTGAAACATCATTAATTTGCTTTTGTTGTTTGTCACACACAGAAGACCAAATAACACATTGAATCATAAATGTTCTTCCATCTGAAGGTCAAGTCAGTTTTGACATTTGTGTGTTTGCATGATTTTTAGAAAGTTCGCATTTTCTTACTTTAGCCATTTGATACCTGCTGCCTGTCTCTGATACACATCTGGGGAGGATGACATCTGTAATTTGTGTGTACCCCCCACAGCCACACACAATAGGAGCTTAGGTGTGACTTGTTGGACCATCCAGGGTGGATGGGAGGAAGGAGTTGGACCCAGCCTCACTTACACCTGAATAGGCTGTGTCTTGTCCCCACACAGAGGGGCACATACCTCCCTATAGTGCGTCTGGACCCATGGCAGGAAGGGAGGACCTCTGTGCACTTCAAACATCTGTCTTTGAAGTCTCCCCCACTTCAAAGGCAAACCTGGGTATAAGTACTGGACCTCTGGCACATCACTTCAGTGCATAGTATCCGTTTCAAATTCCTTCATTTATTCTTACGTAGAGATCATAAATGTGCACAGTGCAGTCATCATAGCAAGTTTATAATAAAAATATAAAAAATGTGCACCAATATTTGTAGAAACAGATGACATTTTTATACAGAGAGGCATCCTTATCCTAATACAAAGGCAATATCTCAAGCTACTACCTCATCAATACATTCCCTTGTGTGTTCAGCTCAACAAATAACAAAGTGCAAAATACAAGTCATCACTTATGCACAGAACATATTATAATATAAAGACTAATTTAAACACTAGTATAAAAGCAATGATGAGATATGTCACATGAAACAGTTTACAATAAACTGTTGGTGAAGTGTATTTAACAAAATATATAGCTGCCTTTAGGCTCATCACCCCTCCATAGTTTTCCTGCTGTTTATAGACATTTTAGGAAAGCAGCAAACACTTAAACAGGTATGATGATCAGCTAATGTCTGGAGATATACAAGAGCCGTGTGGCACTTTTTAGAAGTCAGAGATTTCATATGGTGCTTAAGACAAAGTTGGAAAGATTCACGATAAAATTTACAAAAGAACATAAAATGCAGCAGGCAATGTTCTGCAGTCCCATCACAGGGACAAGGGGGCAAATACTATGACACACCTTTCCACCCTCTGAAAAGCACACTAGACGCCACACAGTGCCTGACCTAAATCTAAAAAGGAGTTACCATTCCCAGTGAGTAAGCTCCAGAGTTTGAAAAAAAGGTAAATCTCCTGTTGATAGTGAGATAAAATAAATACAAGTAGAGTGTATACTGAAAGCTGCCTCTGTTCTTTGGGAGGAAATTAACTCAACATAGAAGGATTTGACCAGCCTTTTGTCAGACTTACGAAAGGTCTTGGGTGAAGTTAACTTTTCCAAAATACCAATTTCGGCGAGAGACTAATTAACATAATTCAGCCAGGGAATGTATAAACTCTCGCCCTGGCTAAGACAGTCTTAAATAACATCTCTATTTAAACTTGCCTTACTATTCGCCAAAACACTCACCCAAAGCAGAAGGGGTGCCAGTTTACAAGAGTCTGTAACATATTCCAGGTTGAGTTCAGAATGTAAAATATACGTAGAACTAAATGCTGGAACATTAGGCAACCGCCTACCAATTATATTTTTCCTCTACCTATATACGGGAAACATTATGGTACCCCCTACCCATGCACCATGGGTTGTTGTAGGGACACACTGTAACCTATAAATCTTAAGATAGGGAGCAATAGTACCCCTTCCATCCTTCTGGATGAGGTTGAACAAGGCATTAGCCACCCTCCTCAACTTGGAGCATGCTGTGTTCACTTGTGGTTACCATGAAATACTCACATCAATCAATCAATCAATCAATCAATCAGGAGTTTGTAAAGCACAGCTACTCACCCGTGAGGGTCTCAAGGCACATTAAATGTGAGGCCCAGGTAGCAAAAGTTCTGAACAGTGCACTGATGTCCCTCTTGAAATTTTAGGGATGCCAAACATTTCCTACCAGGCCTGCAGGACATTATATGGGATTTCCCAAAATTAGTCATCATATCAAGATTAGTCATAAATGCCACAAAGGAATCTACCAGTGTACGCAGAGCACAGGGCGTGGTTGCCATTAACACTACGTCATCGGTATATAGTAATGCCGGAACAGGGCAATTGGCAATTTTAGGCACGTCCTGGTAGTGATGGAAAATCGGGTGCTAAGTTCATTGATGTAAATAATAAAAAGCAGGGGTGCCATGACAAACCCCAGGCGCACCCCTCTAGCTAGAGGGGAAGACATCAGATAATTTTCCTGCCTGACCGTATGACACCCGAGCCCCCAGATTCTTATGCAGAGAGTGTAGAAAATTAACTAGGCAAACATCCACCCCAAGGTTAATTAAAATCATCCACAGTTTGCTCCCGTTCACATTGTTGAATGCAGAAGACAGGTCCATAAAGGCGAGGTAGAGTGGGTAGCGCCTGGCAAAGTTATACTTGCTCACAATCAAATGTAAGTTCAGACACTGTACCAAGCCCAGGACGAAATCCATACTGGCATAGAGATAGAATGTTATTATCACTTGCCCAGGTCTGCAGAGGACTGAAGTTAACTCTCCCAAAACTTTTATGGTACTATCGATAAGGGAAACTAGTCTGTCTATAGTATTTGGGGGAATTTCTATCACCTTTTTTGGAGATTGGTACTATAGTTGAAAGCCTCCAAGACTCCAGCATCAAATTACACAAAGACTTATTGAATAGATTAGTGAGTAATGGTCCCCACAAGCCCAAGTTACATTTATATAGGTCCAAGGGGTTCCCGTCAGGCCTCGGAGCTTACCCAATAGAACCAAGCCTAATTGCATCCTCCACATCTTGAAGGGTAACCTGGAAAAGAGAGGCGTGCACTAGAAGTTCACGAAGCCTGGCAATACACATCTTATCTTCGGTTAGATGGTACATGGAGCTAAAGTGCTTCACCCACTCCTCCCCCGAGATGTTACATATCAAGAGTGGATTGGGGAATGAATACCACTGTCGCAGCCTACTGATGATATCCCAGAAAACCTTACTACTGTTATGGGCAGCTGCATGCTCAAGAGTTTCCCAATCACTTTTGTACAGGGAGCATTTGTGTTCCTGTGGGCACATTTGTAGTCTAACCTAGCCCCCTGGTCCATCCCAGCATCCCTAAGGGCCCCCAATACTGCCTTCCTCAAACAGCAATTAGCCGCAGAGCACTGAACATCAAACCAGAGTAGGAACTTCAGCACAGAAACAACTGGTTTCAACAAGTGAGTTTTAATACGGATACACAGGAGTTGATATTAGGCAGCAAGGGCTTCCCCCGAGTCTTCGCCTGAACACCCCAAAAACACTGACAAATTATTTTTTAGAAGCAGACCCAGTGTGGCATTGGAATCATTAAGGCGCCAGACTAGTCTGAGCCCATCCCTAGTTGTTTAATTCCATTGTGAACTAATGGTGCTCTATCCATATGCAGTGGTAAAATACACTCGATCATAAGAGCATTATGATCTCCCCACTGGGTTTCTAATACTGCGCCATTGGAACACCACTGCAGAAGATGCTTAGAGAAACATATATAGTCTATGTTCGAAGACCTTCCTACGCTTCTCTAGGTTGGTTTACTTGGTCCTAGGCCCTGAAAAACGTTGATAGTATCTACTAAGTCTAGAGAGGCAATGGAATTCCTCAGCTCCATCTCCCTAGCTGTCCAAGGTGCCCTATCAGCAGCTGAGCTTAGACAACCTAATTCTATAGGGTCTTTGCCAAGCTTAGTGTTAAAGTCTCCACAATATAGGAGACAAGGTAGGAGTCTTTTGCAAGGACCCAGTGTTTCCAAGACCATAATAATAGTAAAACAAGGTCTTCAGACACGACCACTTCAGTACACTTCTGGACCTGTGAAGACTCTGCCAGGAAGACGGACTGCTGTGCTGCTGAAGGATTGCCACTCTGCTGAATGGCTGCTTTGCTGGACTCCTGCCTTGGTGTGCTGCCTTCCGTTCCCCTGCCGGGGTGAAAAAGGACTGGACCTGCATCACTTGAACCCAGAGTGACTCCAGAGTGACTCCAAGGGCTTCCTGGCATGCCTTCTGATCTGAAGTCTAAGCGGCATATAGGACTTCCAACTCCTATGCTGCTGCACCTGGACCTGCCCATCTGTGATTCTACCCTACCAAATGGTGCCACCCTAGTACTGGACACTTGTAAGTGAGGCCTAAAGTGCTTGCTCCAGCGAAACCATGTATCTGCTCTCATACCAAGGCATCAGCATGGTTGCATGAATGGGAACCAGCACATGGCCACTGATGGTGTGATCTGTGTTGCAGGGGTCCTAAATGATTCATCGCTGCCTTTGCACCGATCGGAGACTCCGCTCTGCCTTTGGGACCTACACTGAGCGGTGCTCTTGTCTTCACATCTCCATTGACAGTGACCTCGACTGCGCTGAGGACTCCACATCTTAGTCCCTGCACCCATCGGAGGCGATGCATCATTGTTGCTGCGTGTATCTGGACAGCCCTTCGCCACCACTGCGAGGATCGACATCAACTGCATTCCGCATCTTCTTTGACGTCGGCGCAACCCAGATCAAGGTACTTTTGTTCAGTGGCCTCACTAGGTCCTTGTATCCAGCCTGCACTCCATCTTGGTTGGCCTCAACTTATGACTTTAGCCCGATCCGGCACAACCAGATATCCCAAGTAAGCCTTTATTGCTTCTAAGCGGTATTTTACCATTTATTCTTTAAAAATTAATATCTCAAGTTCTACTTATTGGATTTTTGACATTTTGGTCTTGCTTATTTATTAAAATAATTTATATTTTTCTAACCTGGTGTGAAATATTTTTGTGTGCTGTTTTCATTCGTTTACTGTTTGAAGTGTTGCACAAACACCTTACACATTACCTCCAAGTTAAGCCGGACTGCTCTGTGTGAAGCTACCAGAGGGTGAGCACATGTTAATTTAGGAATTGCCTGCTTCTTACCCTGACTAGGACTGTGGTTGCTGCTTGACTAGGGCCCATACCCCAGTTAACCAACACTAGCACTTACCTATATATAGTTACCTTGGCAACATTTTTCTATATATTTAGTCCATGATATTTTTGACCCACAACATACCCATATAGGTTAGTGGAAAGTTTACACGATCCAACCCATTGGTGTAGCAAGGACTCCAATGGTGCCGTTGCAAGCAAGAAGCATTTGCAAAGTAAATAGGTCTAAACTGCGTCGTCAGGTATATATCTAACATATTGGCTTTGCTTTGGCCATAATGTGCTAACTTGTGCATGTTTAGTCCAGCAGGTGCATTGTCACTAGGGCTCACACTCTGATTACCTGCTGAGTTGCAGTTGGTTGTGATGGATGGGGCCGTCCTCTTATTTATAGAGCAGGCACGACATCAAGGCATCCAAGCTTGTCATCCCTCCAAAGACATTTGTCAAAATCTCCAATCAAAAAACACCTTGGTGAAGGTGGATCTCAAAACACTTCAAAAATAGAAGCTCCCTGACAATATATAACCCGAACGATATGGCTGAACATCTGGCAGGAAGCTGGGGTTCCCACCTGATCAGTATTGTACTGGACTGAGTGGATGCCAATATAAATTAATCTTTTCTGGAAAATAATTAAAATCAAGTAGTTTCTCCCCTTTTTAAAACATAAACGTATAGAAACAAATACAAGATAACAACAAACAGTAGAATTGCAATGATGCCTAGATTGTTCCTAAATGATTTTGGAAGCAACTGGAAGCTAGATTACTGTGTGAAAACAAGAATTTGGCGAAGACATTAGGTCTGTCATCGGCTGACAGCCTTCTCACAGCGGCGGCTCCTTCGATAAGGCGGGGGAGCACTGCCCCACTGCTCTTTGAGCAGTGCAAAAAGGAAAAATAAAATAACAACACAATGTTATTATAATTTTATTTTTCCATACTGAGGCAGTTTAAAGGGGGGCTGTCATCAGTCAGCAAGGGGAGGAGTTTTTGTTTGGTGTACCTAAGTGTCTTGGGCCGGCCAGTCATGCTCACTTAACATGTTCTCCACCTGGCTGTATTGAAAAGCCTGGGGGGGGAGAACATGCACAGGCTCTCAGTCCCTCTCTGAGCACCGAACCAGGGCGCTCAGACCAATCACGACGCTGCTGTCATGCTGGTGACAGCAGCGTTGTGATTGAGTTAGGGGAGCCTGTGTGCGTCCCTACGTCAATTGAACAACAGAAGAGGACAGAGGAGAGGCAGCAGCTGGCAGCCAGGTAAGTGATTTTTTTTAACGTTCTACCCCCTGCCCCACCCGTACTATTCCGTGGTAGCCGCCAATGAATTCTTATTTTGTTCTGCCATGGTTAGCGCAAAAACTGTATTGTTGGGGAAGCAGCCAGGCTTTCATCAATCTAAAAAACATCATTGGCTAAAAGCCTAAATATTTTTAGGTTTAAAAAAACACACTCAATATCATAGTAGTACCTGAAACAGAAGGGGACTACTTTGTGTGTGTATGTGCTCTTTGTGAAATGGCAGCATGCAGAAACTCAAAGTGAAGCCAGCCATTATCTGAAGTGAGCTGACCCATTGCCACAGGACGCTTGCTGTAGTGCAGGGCTCTCCAACCTTTTCTACAGAGAGAGCTACTTCTTACCAATGGAAATCCTCCAGCTACTTATAACAGAGATTTGATTAGGGTACATAAAGGCCTAAATGTTGCCCCAGAGTACCCAAGGCCTGCTACAAACAGCACACTGCATTAATGGCATAAAATCTGTATTAGGAAAGGTTTACATTCAGAGTCCACAAGGACCAGTAATAGTATTGTTTATGAATCAGCACTTTGAGATGAGAATATTCGTGGGGCTTGTTGTTTGTTTCTTTACCATACTAGCACAGAAACATTTCCATTACCTAAACAAGACCCTAAAGTCCATTTGTGTTCATTGACAGAAACAGACTCTGCCTTAATAGCTGAAGATTAAGATTAACATATCCTGGTGGCAGGAGTGGTTTGAGGATTATTGGCAAGGTGGGCACTAGAGTTCTTGCTGCCCTCTGGGACAATGCCCATGGTCACACCTCCCCTTTCCTGGTACGCCCCCACACGCAAACAAATCAGAAATTATTTTTTTTACTTATTCATTGCACCCCTAATTTGGACCATGACCAATAATACATTTTTCAAGGTAAGTGCACACTTTATAGCTCTCTACAATAAATATATATCGCTAACCTTTGAGGAGTTAGGTAAGCCCTGTGGATGGAAAAAAAATGATTCCTCCTTAGCCAGGCAGTCTTAACCGTGAGGATACTTGCCAAAAATCTTCCCAGGAGACTTCCTGTATGCAAGCACCCCATAGTTCTTCTGGTGGTCTGAACTCTCCATCTATTTTTTCTTCGATCTCCCAATACCACCTGGAGACTTCCTTTTTTTCCCTGGCGTTTTTTCCACCATTTGTTTTTCCAAGGAGTTGCACCCACCCAATGGACCCTTCAACTTCTTCTGCGCCCAACTCTTCACCTGGATATATTTGCATCTGGAGAGTTCTCCTTTCAGAGTGGCCTGTAGTGTTGACCATGTATGAATTATGCCCTCTTGTGCGTGATCTCCCGAAAACACTAAGCCCCACTTTCCTCATTGGCTGTGCTAACTTGTCTTTCATACAATCCGGTGTAGAGGGGCGAGACTGGAATAATAGCTAAGTCCCATCAACTTTCCGATACTGGCCCAAGTTCTAGCTGCTGCCTGTAACACCTTTAGTCTTACTTTTTTAAAGAACTTGGGATCCCGGTATTTAAACATGAATCCCTCTTTGCGCAATTTAGCCCCTGCAACGTAGCTGAAAACAAGGAGCCTACGCCAGAGTCGTCAGGAGAACTTAACAGCATTTTAGAGTGAGTTCGCTGGAATGACCATGCGTAATACTGTAAATCTGGAAGGGATAACCCCCCCTTCTCCCTTCTCCGTTTTAGCTTCTTCCAAGAGATTCTAATCCCCTTATAGGCCCAGATAAAGGAATTTATGGCCTGCTGGAGTTTATCAATTAGGGTCTTTTCGATATGAAGAGGGATAGTATTAAAGATGAAAGTGATTTTTGGTAAGATTATCATTTTAATCAAATTTACCCTCCCAAAAATCGACAAAGGGTGGTGAACCCAGATCTTCATAAGCCTCAGGCACTCATTTGTAATGCTAGACATGTTGACTCTGGCGATTTCTTTCACTCTCATGTACTATTTTCACCACCAGATAGCTCATCTCCTTTGAAGTTTGGTATTGAGTTGCCTCTAAATTCCAAGTCATAACCTCGTCTTCCCTGCGTTGACCTCCGGTGAAATGCAAGAAGTGTGGACTAGGGAGAGCTTCTGATATCCACATGTTTCAGGAATGTCCAGAAATGTTGGCGTTTTGGACGAAGGTCGGTACAACTATCTGTGCTATTCTGGGGGCTCAAGTTAAGGTAAGGCTCTCTATGATTAGCTTCGGAATCTCTAGCCAAGTTACAGGCCCAGCGAGAGCCTTTCTCTTCTATGCAATACTACTAGCAAGAAGAGAAATCTGTCGCAGATGGGTGGACAGCTGGCCTCCCCAACACTCAGACTGGTTGGAATCTGTCATATCAACATCAAAGATGGACCTGAGGGGGAAGCAATAAAAGAGGAAGACAGCTCTCTGGGATCCTCTATTAAGATGGGCGGACTCGGATGCTAGGCAGTAAAACAGGGCCCCCCACCTCCAGATATGATCAAAAAAATCTGCCCTATGATCATAACCTCTGGATCTCTCTAGACTGCGATGGGCCCCTCCCAGTTTTGACATCATGAGACATCTAAACAGTCACCGGTGTATATCTGATGAAATTTGGAGAGTGACCTTTTCCCATTAGAGGGGTGATACCTTCCAATACGTAGGTCTACCCGCAGGAAGGGAGGTCGCAAGTCCGTCCTTACCTGCTCCCAGGGTCTGATGGGTACCAACGTTTGGAGCGGCTATTGCGGTCTGAGGTGAATGAGGACAAAGAAAAGCTTTTAAGAAATATATCTGGCTGAAATCACTGCAGGATGCTGTAGAAAGCTAAACACCATTGAAGAAAGGAGAGTAAGAAAGAAAGAGAAAGGTAAAACATAGAGAAATAAAAGAAGGGATGAAGAAAGAGGGAGGGACCAAGAATGGAAGCTCTGGAATGAAGGATAAGGGATAAAGGAGGGTAGGTTGGAGGGATATAGGAGCAAGGAAGGAATATAGGAAGGTAGGAAATGAGAAACATAGAAATGATAAAAAAAGTACAATGGTATATTTGGGAAAACATGTTCACTGGGTTCCCTGCTTTAGCTGTGCCTTAGTTCGTAGGTCACTGTGGTTATCTCTTCTTCCTGTAACCAACCAAGTCAGTGAGCAAGCTTCCCCCTTGCACAGTATATCAATCTCTCAACGAACATCAGAAGTTAAGCTTAAGCCATCTAAGTCCATACCCACTGAAACATAAAACCCAGCCACAGGTACCAATGAAACCAAATTACTGTTAACACCAGAGTACGTCTCTCAAGGTCCGCATGACATATTAAACCGCGGGGACATAGTCCGGCTTTTCAAATCGAATCCGGACCTGTGCAAGCTGGAATCAAAAGATATACTCGCCATCGAATTTAAACCCAGTATTGGCCCCCAAACTCTAATTGCACTAGCATCTAAAGCCACAAGGGAACTGGTTCAATCTAAAGCTGACCAATTAAAAAACTGGGGAATAATTATAGCAACGCCCCGAGTTCCCCGATACCCTTCAATACTCGTACCTAGCCAGGCCCCAGCTTCAAGTATAAGCCATACCCCTTTTCCATTCTAAAGTCAGCCAGAAGCCGCTCTCCAGTCGGAAATGACGAGTGCAGTGAAGTACAGCAAACCATCAGAAGTGCAGACTGGTCATGGCTGCCAGCAGCCCTATCCCAAAGTAGGATCAACTGTAATAACTTGGAACACTGTCTAATAATCTGCTCCTGGAATATAAACGGTCTTTTGTTGAAACTGCAATATCCAAACACACATTATCCTTCTCCAGGAAACCTAGGTACCAACTTGCAACCCAATCGAAGGGTACCTGGAATTTATATCGCCCGCCACAAGACAGAGCAAGTTCGGCAGATTGTGCGGTGGGCTGTCTATCTACGCGGCTACTAGACTGTCAGCACGTATCAAACAGCTAAAATTTGAAGTTGACTGGGTCGCTGGCATTTTGGTCAAAAATTTCACATCAGGGTGCAAGCTACTACTGCTATATGTTTACATTTCTCCATGCACCAGTGAGAAAAATCTAAACTGGACAGCCTGTTCGAAATTTTATGCAACATCTTAAGCACATATGGCAGAGTACCATGTTTAATCTCTGGAGACTTTAATACCAATCTCTTTCATAACCAGTTTGAAGATTTAGGGATCATCCTTCCAGTGGTCCCCTCACATCTTGCCACTCAAACATTACCACTAGGACTCAGATCGTCTAAATTGGGCGCATATGCTGTCCTTCAATTCAGCAGAATAGGCTATATAGTAATAAACGGTCGCTCATCCACAGATATCCCCCCGGCCTGGACAATAACTAACAGCCGAACCCATTCATTTTTGGACTTTACATTAGGAAACAGTGAAATGCTCACCTTAATTGAGTGCCATTACATCGCAGCACAGGGGGAAAGTGACCATCGACCTCAAATAATAACATTATCTCTCAACATGCCTCACCATCGGGCACTCGCCCACACGACATCAGACAGCCAGTCGGAGAACCTAAGGCGAATGAAATGGTCGTCCAGCATTGTCCCCACTGTTATGGGGAAATGCGGTGCCTTTTTACGTTTACAATCCGAAAAAGATGTGCCTATCATCGACGGCTGGGAAGCGCTTGTGATCAGTTTATTAAATGAATTTCCATCTAAAACTTACCCCCAGCAAGACCCACCAAAACTTCGCATTTCATCTGCAACAAAAATGTCAAAATCACAAAGAAACACTGCTCTACGCCGGGCCAGAAAAAGCCCGGGAAACGTAATTTTATTCAACCGCTGCTCAAAATGCTTTTAAGGCATCCGTGCACAAAGAGAAACAATCAGCGTCAGATCAGTTCTGGTTGAAGTTATTCCACGCCAGCAAAATGTCTAACACAAAGTTATTCTGGTCCCTTGTGAACAGAGGCCCATTAGGAGGCAGAGGACACAGCAGCGCAAACATAAGTGCTGACGACTGGACTGAGTTTCTATCCAATCACTTCAGTGAATATTTAAGCAGGACAGAGCACCCCAGCTCCCATTCGACATCCAAATCTTGGCCACCATTCACTGAAGGCCCCTGCACAGGCAACACCGGGTCCACTACCATAGTTGAAGGCGCCCTGGATGCAACAATAATAGAGAGAAAGGAGCCACGAAACGATATAACCCCAGAGACGCTGACGACACACGGAGTTTTAATAAACACTATCGCCCGGATAATTAGGAAAGGCAGGTCAGACGGAGCCCCTGGCCCCAACGGACTACCTCAGGGCTTGTTCAAGTCAGACGAAACGTTGTGGTCAGATCTCCTCGCACCACTGTTTTTACATTACAGGCTCAATGACCACATCCCGGATTCCTGGAAAGGCGCTATCATTCATCCTATTTACAAAAATGGTGAAATGACCCAAAAAATTATTGAATGATAGCCCTTCTTGATATCGAATCCAAATACTACGGCAGCATTTTACTAGAAGAACTGTCAACCTGGGCCGAATCAACACAGCGTCTCCCCTACAACCAGACCGGCTTCGTAGCTAATTCAGGCACAACCAGCAACCTATTGACATTAACTGTTTTGATGGAGAAGGCAGAGGTTCGTCGTATGCTGCTTCATCGACTTCAAGGCGGGTTTTGACCGGGTGCCACGCGGCTGCCTATGGCAAAAATTAGATCACTGGGGTATACCCCCGCCCTCTTACAAGCCATAATCCAACTCCACACACAGACCTGGATAAGAATAAAGCTGGGCGATGGGTCCCATGTGTCAAAAAAGATTGAAACAGGAAACGGTGTTAAACAAGGCTGCGACTTGGCGCCAATTCTTTTTAACCTGCTCATCTCGGACCTCTCCCCCATACTTGACAAGGTTAACTCCCATCCGCCTCAACTGGACGGAACCCCCATCAGCAACTTGTTATATGCTGACAATCTTGTGTTACTGAGCCACACAAAGGTAGGCCTGCAGAGGCTTCTCGACAAACTCCTTCCCTACACACTTGACAATGCTCTCGAATTGAATCTGTCAAAAACAAAAATAATTAATTTCAGCAAACAGAAGTAGAGGAACAGCCGGTGATTTTTCAACAATAAAAGCATCGATACAGTGCCACACTATAAATATTTGGGAATTTTCCTTGACTCCAGAGGTTCCTTCACCAAACAAAAAGATGCCATCAAGGCTAAACACTGTCGCTTGAGGTTGTGTCAGCCAAACTCTCAAAACATCTACAGGGCCAAGCCTAACTCCACTGCTCTAGGTGATGAAGGCCAAGATCACCATTTCCCTATCATATGGACACGAGATTATGTTGAGCTCAACAAACATCTTATTAAATAAATCAACCACCAGAATCTTTAAGCGAGCATGGAGCCTGCCGAGGTCTTCATCTCCGGCACAAGTCAGATTAAAACTCTGCCTGCTAGATCACAATGGCGTCGAGGCCGGCGCTTTTATCCAGTTCTGCAATAGACTGCGCAACTTTCGGGATGGCAGTCTTGAGACCAAACTCTGAATTGAAATATCGACCAGCGCATTCAGCCAAAAATATCGGCACCACTCGGCCCACTCCCTACAGTTACTCGGAGTCACGGAATAGTGGGGAACAAATCCATCACAACAGACATTGAAGACCGTAATTAAGTGAAGTGTTCGACTCTGGTCTTTCCACTCCAACAGGGTAAAATTATCCAGAAGGAATCATGCCTGGGCTGTTGTCTCCGATTACAAACTGGGGGTTGACTCATCCTACATATCAAGCACATAGTCACTCTTTTGGAAGGTTAAGTTCATGGCCCTAAGGCTAGGCGAGTGGCCCTTTTTAAAGTATTTGCCACAATGACGACGCTCCAGTCTCAATATCGAATGCAGGGAATGCGGCTACCACTCCGAAAGCATGGAGCACATAGCCTGCACATGCTCAGCTCTGCTTAACGACAGAAGGAGTTTACTGCAAGAGGAGTGGAACAAACTAGGTGTGCGCACATGTCTCCACGCTATAATAGCGGCTATGAACCAAGAAAACATAAAGCTGAACATTCGGTTCACCAAATTTGTCATCAGAGCTGCTAAAATGCTGGGGAAAGAGAAAGCAGCAAATCTTCTGCTGGTTGGCCTTGCCACTTCTTTATAATAGAAACTCTAGCGGCCGCAGGCCCCCTTCAGCGAGGCCTACCTGGACACAGTCTTCAGTATTTTAAAACTAGCTGTCATATTTATTTGTCCCTTCTTTTAGACTTTCTTAAAACCATTCCGTGACTGTTATGTTATCCAATGACCTTGATCCATAACAGACAAATTAATATTCAGACAATTTTTAATTTCAACCCATTTTTATCGCAAGATTACTGCACTGTTTTTGCACCAACCGGGGTCCTTTTCAGTTTCTTTAAAAAAATTTTTTAGATGTATTCATGAGTCACACGGTTTTAACATTTTGTTATGTTTTTTAGCAATCAAACAATAAATTTGAATTTAGATGCTCTTTAATGTCAATTACACAGGGTGAAAATAGGAGGAACACTGACCAACACACTCTGCTTTTGATCCCTGATTACACAACCACATAAAGATCAGAGCCTTCTTTGGCTGATACAAAAAGGAAGGTCAATAGGTGACTTTACTTACTTTGTCTCATGGCCTTCGCGCCTGTAATAGAAGGTTTGACTTCGAGTCTCCAAGCCACTTTACATTTAATAATGGCCTGTATGAAAGTGTTATTAATTTTTCAATTTGTTGATGTCCAGTATTGGGGAAGGATTCTAGATTTGAAAGTCGAGTGCCACCCAGAAATTGAGCATGATCTATTCATTCTTTCCCTTGAAAGATGTACCACTTTAAAATGTTCGCACTCTGTTTTTTAATACAGTAAGTTATTGGTAGGGACTAATCACATGAAATTTCAGTTTGGAGAATTTCAAATCTAGTTCTACTATTCTATTGTTAACAATTGTTTCAATATGTAGTCATTGATTTATGGGCGTCAAGAGTAAGCGCATCATACTCAATGGTGTCATGTGGCTGGGTAGCTTTATTCCACCAACGACCTCATTTTAAAACTATGACCTATCTGGTTATGTATACAATTATGAAGCAGAAGCACTATCACTACAGGTCCTGAGGAATGCAGCAACACCTCATTTGAGGTTTATTGGCTGAAACATGTTGACCTACCCTGGTAATACAACTCAGCAGGTTTAATCTTTCCTGCAGTGTCCTTCAACTTAATCCTGACCCAGGACGCACGAATACAGGTGTTTGCGTACCCTGTAGTCATTTATAACCATCACACCTTTTCTTTGTATGCCCTGCTTAGCTCACTACCCTATGCTCATTAAAGAGTATTTATAATACCTCTGAAAACATCTGCTGTGCTCCGATCTCTCAGTGAGGGAATTGTAGCCCGGAGTGTGACTCAGCAACTATTTACCCGGCTGCTGGCTAAAAAGCAGAGGTTATGTATTATTTGGCCGGCAACCATGGAAATATGCTCGCTCCTTCTTACAATACAGCCGGTGTTATTATTCCTACCTGTGGCGCTTTCCAGGGAGCTGGCGAGTCCTTAGCTGCTGTCCTTCTCCTCCCGCTGTCGCTGTGGGATTGGCGGCGACCGCTGTGTGGAGGCTTCGCTGAACTACGGTGCCCAGGCTCCCTTGCACCAACTTCCGGAGGCGGACACCCTGCATTTCGCGCCCGTAGGCGCTTTAAAAATAACTCTGCCCCCGGCTGAGCGGGTTTCTATGCTCGCTCCTTCTTACAATACAGCCGGTGTTATTATTCCTACCTGTGGCGCTTTCCAGGGAGCTGGCGAGTCCTTAGCTGCTGTCCTTCTCCTCCCGCTGTCGCTGTGGGATTGGCGGCGACCGCTGTGTGGAGGCTTCGCTGAACTACGGTGCCCAGGCTCCCTTGCACCAACTTCCGGAGGCGGACACCCTGCATTTCGCGCCCGTAGGCGCTTTAAAAATAACTCTGCCCCCGGCTGAGCGGGTTTCTATGCTCGCTCCTTCTTACAATACAGCCGGTGTTATTATTCCTACCTGTGGCGCTTTCCAGGGAGCTGGCGAGTCCTTAGCTGCTGTCCTTCTCCTCCCGCTGTCGCTGTGGGATTGGCGGCGACCGCTGTGTGGAGGCTTCGCTGAACTACGGTGCCCAGGCTCCCTTGCACCAACTTCCGGAGGCGGACACCCTGCATTTCGCGCCCGTAGGCGCTTTAAAAATAACTCTGCCCCCGGCTGAGCGGGTTTCTATGCTCGCTCCTTCTTACAATACAGCCGGTGTTATTATTCCTACCTGTGGCGCTTTCCAGGGAGCTGGCGAGTCCTTAGCTGCTGTCCTTCTCCTCCCGCTGTCGCTGTGGGATTGGCGGCGACCGCTGTGTGGAGGCTTCGCTGAACTACGGTGCCCAGGCTCCCTTGCACCAACTTCCGGAGGCGGACACCCTGCATTTCGCGCCCGTAGGCGCTTTAAAAATAACTCTGCCCCCCGCATCGCGGGACCGCGCGCGGGCGGCGCCGGGCTAAGCCCGGGCAAAGGGCGGGCCCTCTGTGGCCCTCAGTAGCCGAAGGAGGCCGGGTCGGGCTCACCCCATTTCCACTTTGATGTTGAGACATTGCTACGCCAGATTTGGTATGTGTGGTTATAACAACTAATTTGGCAGTAACTATCTGGGTGTTGACACAACCTGTATTGTGTCCTGTACTGTTTGCCGGTGAATAGTGATATCTTTACACCATGAATGAGCAGATGAAAAAGGGTACCCTTGATAGCTATTTTAAGAAACCTAACACAGATTCTGCCCGGGAGGCTGCTCTTGCAGAACTTAGGGCTAGACGCCGCTGTTCAATAGAACTTATAAAAAATATGGCAACAGCCTCGCCATTTTCTGAGGCTGCATGCATGGACAACGAGGTTTCTTTTTTTCAAGATTCCACGCTACCCCTGGGTATTAATGACTCTATTAGGAGCTCTGTTACGTCTATTGTGCACGAACAAAGTACTGATATGGACTTACCTATTTTTCATTCCCCTATCCCTTCCCCCGATGACTCAAATAATATCTTGGAAGTCCAGCATGAGTTATCGCCCCAAGTTACTGAGTCGTTACCCACCATTGATATCACACTTAGTCAGACCACACTGACCGGTCCATTGCCCAGGAAAAGAAGGAAGATAGTTTCTGAGAAACGCAAAAATAAATGTAATAATGTTCTTAAAAGTAATCCTACTGCTACCTGTTCTGGGAAAAATGCTACCCCCTGCACAGTGAAACAATCTTCCATTAGTAGCACTGCATCTTGCTTGAATCAAGTTGGTCCTACTGGGGAGTTACTGGATGAAATTGGCAAATTGATGGAAAAACTTATGCTGCCAATTGTAGAAAGTCTTAAGAATATCGAAAAAAGGTTAGCGAAAGTTGAAACTTTAGTGGGTAATAAGATGGAACAAAACACGACCCCACCTGGCCCTCCACATATACCATCCACCGCCTTGGTTTCTGCTATAGGCTCTCCTAATTCATCCCCAGAAGAGCAAGCGTCTCAAATGACTACATCTACAAGTAAGGGAGGGGTTAGCCATTCAGATAGTACCATCACCTCCAAATCATCTTATTCAACCACGGCTAGGGATAGGACCAGTGCTGTAAATACCCCAATGAATGAGGGTCATTTGTTTGACAAACCGGGGCATAATGCAGATCCCTCGACTAAACCACGAGGTCCGCCATCTATTAACTTACCACCAGAGGCAGTACCCCTGGTAGTTGTGCTCGCAGGGGTTCCTATGATAAAATCTGATGTTGCAGAAGGATATCATCAGCTAAAAAATAAAGTCATCCATTGGTTGGGCCAAAATCGCCCTCTTCCTTCTTATATTAATGGGGAAATTTTACATGTAAGACGCCTGCCTTGGTTGGGTAACACGCCAAAAACTATAAACGGGGATGTCATCCTCATCAACTTTAGGGACCCAAGAGCTGTTGCTCATATTTTGAATTGGCAAACGCTGTATAGGAGATCCTCCATCACAACATGGGAACTTACCTATTTTTTTCCAAGACCAAAATCAGCTGCCACCTCCGTTCTGGGGGGATACATCCAATACTCAACATAATCCTATGATCCCCTTGAGAAATAGATTTGAGGTGTTAGAAAGCTTGGAGGACGTTGATTGACTCAACAATCATGAGTCTATGAGAGCATTACCTGAGGCGCCCGAGAGGAATACAAATATACATTATAATGAGCCCAGTACTGTATTATTTGCAGCAGAGGCAGAACATACTCATGAGCATTTGGTCGATCTTGCTCTGCCTGCTCCAGATAAAGATAGGGTTACTACCCAGGAATCATTGGGCAACCTATTTTCATGGAATATTGCTGGGCTGACCTCCAAAATGGAATCAATAGAGTGGGTGAGCTTTGTCAATAAATTTGACCTTTGCATATTCCAGGAAACTTGGGCCTGTGAAGCATGTTTCATGCAGGGGTATTTGAATTATTTTGTCCCTGCGGTAAAAGGCCCAAGGGGCAGACCTATGGGGGGCCTAGTAGTATGGATTCGTCAAACTTTAAAACTGGGCATTAAAGCTCTTGACACAAGAAACAAGGATATCCAACTAATCAGATTAGACTTAGATAAGCTGGGTAGTGTAGATATTTATAATGTATATGTCCGGAGGAAGAAGAATGGGAGGTCAGAGGTACTAGAAGATCTTGATAGCCTCATTGACATACACTCGTCGACCAACAATATTATCATTGCGGGTGATTTTAATAGTACATTTGAACCCTTGATAAGCAATGATGATTTGTTTGGAGAGGAGGAGGACCGACTATGGGGCGTGCCTAAATTAGAGTTGCCTCCAACAGTGCGATGGTCTGCTGATACCATTGGTTTAAATGCTTTATGTTATGGAAAAGGGCTAAGAGCACTGAATGGCAGGACTAGTGGAGATAGAAAAGGTGCAAGCACATTTGATAATGGCAGATACAATAGCAGAATTGATTATGTGTTATGCAGCCTAAAGTTATGGCAATCAATTTGTGACATGTCTGTGAATGGAAGGTTGGAGAGCGACCATAATCCTCTGTGCCTTTCACATAAGTGGTGGCCACACACTGGCTTGCCTGTGGGACTTCCTGTGCTCGTACCACCCCGGATTGTTCCCACTAATAACATGAGGAGGCTGCGCTGGGAAAAGGTAGCAATCAATCAACAGGCTATTGTTAGTATGAATACCCATGTTGACCAAGCCATATCAGACCTAGAGGACTGTAATATATTGAGCAATGGTCTAGACAGGGTCGAAGGAATTCATAATTCCCTTTTTGATATAATCAAGGGATACTTCCTTAAGCCTGTCAAGGACAAAGGTGATAGGGTGCCAAAGCCAGCTAACTGGTACAACGATGAATGCAGGGAGTGCAGACTTGCACTGGGTAATGCTATCAAGGGAGGGCAAACAGCTCTAATCCAAGCTGCCAGGAAAAATTACAAAACTAGTATTGTGAAGGCTAAGCAAGCTTGGGATGACCAACACTGGATTGAGCTAAAGGCAGCTAGCGATAGTAGGGATTCTCGACAGTTCTGGCACATTGTCAGGTGGGGAAAATCAGGTGGTCCTGAACCCCCTCAAAACAATGTCCCCGAAACTGAATGGGTAAAGTTTTTTAAAAACCAATATGCTGTTTTTAACACTGCCGAACGGCATGAGACAATCCGTGTAGACCTCCCAAAAGAAAACCTTTTTTGTCCTAGTGAAATCATGATGGCTTTGGATGCAGTTGCCTGCGGACGAGCCCCTGGCCTTGATGGTGTGCCAGCGGATCTATTTGTTAACGATAAAGAGCGCTGGTGCTCATACATCCACCATCTTATTAATGCCATTGCCTTGGGCGCATCAGTACCAAAATCCTGGCAGGGTGCAGTAATTATCCCCATTTTCAAAAAAGGAGATCGATCATTGCCATGTAATTACCGCCCTATAAGCCTTATAGATACCATCCAAAAGGTAGTGGGGCGTGTGATCGTCAATAGGCTCCTGGATTGGGCGGAAGAGACCAATGCTCTTTCATCCTTCCAGGCTGGCTTTCGACGATCCACAAGTACGGTGGATCAGGTCTTTCGTTTCACCATGATTCAATGGTGACGGTGGTGCTCGGCAAAGGAAGCTTGTATGCGGCCTTTGTCGATTTACGGGCTGCCTTTGATCTGGTCCCTCGACTAAAGTTATGGTCGGTTTTACAGAAGCAGGGCATCCCAAACGATCTGTTATCCATGATAATGAGACTCCACGAATCAAATTATGCAAGAATACAGTGGGGTGGCTTAGGCTCGGTTACCTCAGACTTCCCAGTAGAGAGGGGCGTTAGACAGGGATGTTCGATGGCCCCAGTCCTCTTTACACTTTATATCAATGATGTTGTAGCACGCATGACTTCCGCCCAAGTGGATGCTCCTTTTTTAGATGGTATTAAAATTCCTATTTTAATGTTCGCGGATGACACGCTCATCCTAGCTAAAACGCCAAGTGGATTGCAGTGTGCTCTGTCAATCTTTGACCAATTTTGCAAAGAGTATGGCCTTGAAGTAAACATTTCTAAAACTAAGCTGATGACTTTCAATCCCCATCGCAGTTTTAAGACAAAAATCACCTTAAACAACCGTCCGCTGGAGGTAGTGAACAATTTCACCTATTTGGGTATGCATATATCCAATGTGAAGGCCTGGCGGCACCATATTGAAATTGCAACAATTAAACATAGGCAATTGGCAGGCGCAATCAGCTCAGAGCACAGAAAATCCTTCACTAAACCTGTGGAACCTGTTTTACAGGTTTATGAAGCTAAAGCTCTGGGTTCTGTACTTTATGGTGCTGAGCTGTGGGGGTTTGAAAAAATGTCGGCTCTTCAACTCGCAGAGAATATATTTTTTAGGGCCATTACAGGCGTCCCCAAAAGTACCCCGCTCCTGCCCCTTAAGTATGACTTGGGTAGAAGAGCCATTTTAGATATGGCACGGCTCCGCCCAATATTGTACTGGCGCAGGTTATGGACAACGCCTGCGCTTTCTCACTATGCTGGGGGCTTTCTAGACATCATAAGAACTGACCTTCACCATAAAATAGGCTGGTTAAAAGCGCTTAGGGCATCCTTGCTTGAGCTTGGTCTGAGCACACTCTGGGAAGATCCTGCAGGTGCAACCTTCCCTTCTAAAAGTATGCTCAAGACCATTTATTGGGAGAGGGTTGCCCAGCAGAACTGGTGTAGCTCCAGTGCCGGCAATATGACCAGAGAGTTCCTAGAGGCCAAGATGTACCCCCATCTTGAGCCTTACTGGGATATCATAACCAAGCCAAGAGATAGGAAGCTTCTTTTCCAACTAAGAGCTGGAGCACTTCCCCTTAGATCTTTAACAGCAAAATGGGAAGTGGGAACTAGTGCTGTCTGCCCTGCCTGTGGTACAAAAAAGGAAACTATTGGTCATCTTTTGTTTTCTTGTCAAATCTATGCTGCTCCACGGCGTATATGGCTTACTCCAATGTGCAAAAATTTAGGAACTACTAGCGGCACTGTTGCTTTACGTATTATATGCACCAGCACATTGCCTTGGATTTCAATTGCCACTGCAAAGTATCTAGGATGGGCGTGGATGATTAGATTGAGACTGCTAGTCACTTGACTATTCTCTTGAATTGGGGGAGACTGCTAGTCTTTTTACTATTCTCCCCCTTGCTAACTTTCAGCATTTTATCGTATGTAATCTGTTTTAAATTTTTTTTTAATTATTTAAATGTTTTTGTTTTAATAATAAGTATCCACTGTTATTATTGCGGAACGCTCAACCCAGGGCTTCAATTATGTCCATCCGCATGTGATTTAAACAATACCGCTGCTAAATGAAATAATGTCTCTCATATGGATGTAACTTAATTAGAATTTGTCAAAAGTATGTAGTATCGAAAAGTACTGAATTTAATAGTTTTTTGATGTATTTAATGAATTGTTATTGTATATTGTACCTTGCTTTTATGAATATTATTCCAATAAAGCATACTTTGACTGACTGACTGGAAATAGCAAAGAGACTTTACTATTTACCTGTTCTGTGGCTAACTGACAAATATTATGTACTGCTTGACAAGCGGTCAAGCAAACAGCAAAGAAACTTCACAAATTACCCAGCTACTGGCAAAATTGCAGAGATTATTTACATTTTGGCTAGTAGCCATGCAAATAGCAAACACACTTCATTATTTACTAGGGTGCAGGAGATTATTTACTATTTGGTTGGTGGCCTTGCAAATAGCAAAGAAATTTATTTGCCTACCTGGCTGCTGGCTAAATAGTAGAAAGGATGCAAAGGTGGCCTAGCAAATAGAAATGCAACTTTATTATTCAGCTGTCGGCTGGCTAAATAGCAGACACTATGCACAACTTGGCAGTAGTCATGCAAATGGCACATAAATGTCACTATTTATCTGGCTAATGTCTAAACAGCTTACATTTTGTATTATTAAGCCTTATGCAGATTTCAACAGTCATTTACCACCCTGTAGAAGTGCAAACAAGGAGTGAACACACTTGGCACCCATCTCTTTTTGCAAGTTAGCATCCTGTTATATTATTATTTCTTCATGAAAAGTGGCCTTGAATTGCACACAGACCTTTTGCAAACAGAATAGTATTTTTGCCATCCAACCTATTGTCAGAACTACAAGAGAGGGGAGAAAGGCCCCTATCCCTTACTCGCCAGGTATTAAGCGTTGGTCAAAAGGTGCTGGTTCTTGCCCGATGACAGGGGGAGACCCTATCCCCCTAATTTTAGCAAAAGTTCTGATGGTTTGTCTAGGCAAGATTGATATATTTTAATTCTTGGAGGAACAAATTCCAATTCAAAACAAGTTGATCCAGAGGTGAACAAGTCCTTTATTTGCACTCTCACATAGGAGTGGGTATGAAGGATGAGAAAAAGAGGTGGCACAGCCAACACGTGTTTCGCCCCCTACATGGCCTATAGGCCTGGGGCTTCTTCAGGGCTGTACAGTAAGTGTAAATAAAAGCCATTTGGGAGTATGCAGATACATACAAAAGTATATAGCACGAGAGTTTAGAGATAACAAACCAGTGGGTCAAGATGTGAAAGCGCGTTGGGAGGAGAAAGCAAAACGAGAGGATGAATGAACAGGGTGATAGACATTACAGAACAGCGAGTATATAGTTGACAGCGGAGAATTAGTGAGGGAATGGATAGTGCATTACAAGGGAAAAACAAAAAGGGGGGGTTTTGTAATGCAAAGGTCACGTGAGGGTTAGAGAGGGAGATGCAGTAAGTATCAATATGTATAAGTTTAGATACAGTGTGTAACATATTATAGAATAAAACACGATAATGATCATAACACATGTCCATATTTTAGAACAAAGAAAAAAAGCAGTACGTGATTATAGGTCACCAAAACCGAAGACATCAAGGGTTCCATAGGCCACAAGTCATTTAAGTGTACGAGGAAAAACATTGTTATATACAGTTGGTATGTCAGTAAGGGCCATAAAAAGAGATTGAACACGTGGTTGTTACAATATACAGGGTAAATGGAATGTGATCCACATAGGCGCAACAACAAAAAAATTGAGAATTTCGACAAGTCATGGAACATGGAACATAAAGGTGAGGTAACGACAATAACGATGCGTATATAAGACATTGAGGGCCAACAAGACATTATTATATGGAATATAGATAAGTAAAGGTTGCATATTTACAAGGTCAGTACCGGATCACGGGCAGCAAGGTGATGAGTTGGTAGTGAGTTGGTAAATGGTTATCACGAGAGAGAAGATCAGAATTAGTCTTAATAATGGGTCTGGTCGTTGCGCATGCAGTGCGAGTCAGGTGATATCTCGATGCTCGACGAAAACAGTGAATATGCTTAGAGCCAAGTAGTGGTGATCTGCGGTCGGGTGAAGTCAAGTGGCGTGGTTGCTGGGCAATATCATGCTCGAAAGTGAATACATTCGTCAGTTAATATCAGGTTGCAGGCGTGATCGCGATTCAAGTAACCAACGCAGTGTTTTCAAGGATTGTTTCCATTTAAAGTAGGTCATTAACGTGTACATGAAGGTTCCATGCGTGAACTATTAAAAGGTGATCATGATTTCAGCTGAGGTCGGCAGCGCGGCAAAGTGCGGTCCCAGGCGGGATGGACGTGTTGAGATATGAGTGGCGCGGTATTGGAAAGATATAGGTTTAGGTTGAACGTGCTCATAACGGTTGAGATTTATTTAATTCTGACAATGCGGTGGTGTAAAGACTTATCGTAGTGACAGCAAAACGTGATCAGAAAGGCGTTTACCGGGTGTTTTTAATTTAGGTAAATACAACGAGATACGAGTGACGTGGTCGTGCGAGTATTTATTTAAAGTGAGGGTGTTCGTAACAGGTGAGGTTTAAAAACTACAAGGTAGGCTAGTCACGGTGAGGCGTTAAGGCAGTAGAAGCAAGAAGCAAGCAGAGTAGGGCTTACCGGGTGTTTCTGTAATAGGAAGTTTCAACGATGTGCTAGGTAAATTAACGTAGGATTCTAAGGGGAGGGGATCAAAAGGAGAAAAAGATTTCCTTAGCTCGTGGTGAGAGGTAAAGCCAAAGCGAAGTATCAGCTATGTTGCATTGCTAACCTCAAGTCTTGGCTAATGCCCGATACGAGCTTTCTATTCGGTTCGGTTCAGTGTTCGATGTGTGCCCTGAGAAAGCAGCGTTAACAACGGGGCTCAGGGGAGGACATCCGGGTTAGGACCCGGAAGTGGCCTGATTCGCGCGGAAGCGCCATTTTGGATTGGGAAGGGGACGCGGGAGGGTGATCTGCTGCCAATTGTCATGTTTAATCAGAAAAAAGAGACGGATAAAGTTCTGATTTGAATTGTAGTGGGGATTTGAGAAAAATATGGGGAGAGTAGTTAGTTGCATGTCAAAAAAGATGCGTAGAATTGTGCAACGAATATCTGGGGGATGCGAAAGGGTCGGACCTAGAAGGAAATCTAGGTATATAATGCAAAGTGTTCTTAACATTACTATCTAACTCATTCCCAAGGGGGATGAAAAAGGAAATTAAAGAAAGGAAATTAGGGATGTATTCACAGGTGTATTACAGGCAAGGGAGAAAAACAATCAGAAACAGTGGAAACACAGTTGATGAAATTAATCTTCTCCCAGCCATACATGCATTTCTGCATCTTTGTTGAGTCCTAGTTCAGTTGTTTTGAAATTCATGATTAGCTCACTTTCGCGTCTGCGAAGTCTCAGTTCCCGGTTTCCTCCTCTTTTGGTCTGGTGTACAATCTCCAGTCCATAGAAAAGGAAATCCTTTTTATGTTGATGTTTGTCGGCAAAATGTTCTGTCAGGGGGTGACCAGATGTGTATTTATGGATATTGCGGTAGTGTTCTTGTATCCGGATACGCAATGGTCGGATTGTACTCCCAATGTACGGTAGGTTGCATGGGCAGAGGATCACATAAATGCAGAATTTGCTATTGCAATCAATCCATTCTTTTATGGTGAATTCTTTTCCTTGTGTCATTGGTATCTTTTTGGTTTTGTTGCGGCTCAGTTTGCAGACACTACAGTTTTTGCATGTATGGTATCCTGGTGGTCTGTCCAGAAAAGTGGTAACTTGTTTGCGTTTATCTTCGAATTCTGATTTGCACAGTATGTCTTTCAGGTTCGGGGCACGTCTGAAGGTTATCTCAGGATATGTTTTAATTTCATCAGCTAGGTTCGGAGTATGTTGTAACAGGTGCCAGTGTCTTTTCAGTCTTTGTCTTATTTGGTGATGGCCATTGCTATAATCTGTGATAAATCTTGTTGCTGAATCGTTCTTTTTTTCTCCCCTTCCATTGGTTGTAAACATCCGTTTGCGTTCTAACTTAGATACTGTGGTCATGGTGTTTTTAAGTATGGACTGCTCATATCCTCTTTGGGATAGTCTTGATATGATCTCTTTCCCTTTGGTTTCAAAAACTTCATCCTCGCTGCAGTTTCTGCGGGTCCTCAGAAATTCTCCTTTAGGGATATTTTTAATGTTGTGACGTGGGTGAAAGCTATCAGCTCGCAGGATGGAATTAGCTGCAGTGTCCTTCCTGTAAAGTTTGCTATGTAGGGTGTTATCTTTGACATAAAGAGTAACGTCCAGGAAATTGACCTCCTTCTTGGAGAAAGTGTGAGTCGTTTTTATTCCCCAGGGGTTTTTGTCGAGTTTTTCCAGAAATCTTTTTAGGAGTGTTTCATCTCCTTGCCAGATGCATAAAATGTCGTCGATGTATCGTCGCCAAAGTATTATGTGGGAGGTGAAATCGGCGAAGTCATGGTCCCACAGCCAGAATTTTTCCACGTGGCTCATAAAGATACATGCGTACGGCGGCGCGAATTTGGCTCCCATAGCTGTACCGCGTCTCTGTCTGTATATCTTCCCATTGAAACTGAAGACGTTGTTTTCCAAGCAAAAGTTCAGCATTTCAAGAGTCATTTTATTGCTTTCCAATAGGTTGGCTGATTGTGTCCATAATGAGAGTTGTGCTGCAGTTAATCCATCGCGGTGTTCGATGGATGTGTACAGGCTAACAATGTCAATAGAGACTAGTATGAAATCTGATTCCCAAGTTATATCTTGGAGTTTATTAAGAATGTCTTTTGTGTCTTGGATGAAAGACGGTATTTCTTTCATAAGTCCCTGTAGTTTTCTGTCCACGTACTCTCCTATCCGTGAGCAAGGGGAATTGATTCCTGCTATGATAGGTCTTCCAGGTGGGGGGTAGATGCCTTTATGTATTTTGGGAAGGAGGTAGAGGGTTGGCATGGTGGGGTATGGTATATATAGGAATGATTTTTCTGATTGGGATATAAGTCCCAAGGTATACCATTTGTCAAGTCTGGTTTTGATAGATTTGAGGATATCTGTGGTGGGATCGCTCGTGAGGAGTTCATAACAGGTGTTATCCCCAAGTTGTCGATTTGCTTCTAGTATGTAATCATCTATGTGTATTGTGACTGGGTTACCTCCTTTGTCAGCCTCTTTCACTATCAGGTCTTTCCTGTCTTTTAGTTGTTTTATCGCTCTCCTTTCTTCCGGAGTGGTGTTGTGTGGGAGGTATTTTAATTTTCGTTGGTGTTTAGTGTATTCATTTGCCAGATCGCGTGTAACTGCTAAATGGAAGGCATCTATGCTGTTCCCTGCAGGTAGTTGTGGTAAGAAAGTGGATTTTTTGGTTAGTTTACTGTCTATGGAAATGTTGGTTTCTATTCCTAGTTCCAGCACAGTTGTGGTTAGTGTGTCTGAGTCATTTTCTTCCTCGCTCAGGTGAGTTAATAAATCCACATTTTCTAGTTCTTGAATTGATAGTTCTGAGGTTGTGGCTATGAGTGGCGCTTCCTGTCTCATATCCCTGTCTGCAAAGAAAACCTTGAGTTTTAGTTTGCGAATAAATTTGAACAGATCTATTTGTGTTTTGGTCAAATTCCATTGGGCAGTTGGGCAGAATGAGAGTCCCTTGTTGAGTATACTGGTTTCGTGTTCGGATAGTTGGATGTGGGATAGATTTTTTATTAGGTTGGTGGACATTATGTTCTTCTTTCCATCTCCTTTTTTCTGGATCTCGTAGTTACGCCGATTGTTGGGGTCTGTTGGCGTCCAAATTGTTGGGAACCTCCCATGGTTGAAGTATTTGTGGTGTTTGAGGTTTTCATACCGAGTCGGTAACGTAGTACTTCCTCTAAAAAATTGACCTTGCATCTTGGATTTTCGCCTTCCGATGCAGGTGTAGGTGAGTCGATGTCAGAACTAGTAGTGGTTCCTGGGTATTGTTCCGAATTGTTTGTGTTTGAAGTGTCCTGTGGTTTTGTGTCGTACTTTTTGGCGAAAGTATAGACTCTTCCGAACTGATAGTCAAGTTGGTCTCTTCTGAATTTGCGATTCTTCCTTTTTATAATATCCTCTTCGTATTCGTCAATTATTTGATTAAGGATCTCGTAGTTCTTATTTATGAGTTCTCCCCAGTTAGAATCCTCTATGTGTTTACTTAAGGAGTCAACTTCAGTTTTTGCTGTATTGTATTCCTCTTCTGCATGATCTATGAGTTGTCTGATCATGTTATTAGAACATTCTTTTAGGTTCTCCTCCCATTTCTTAATGTATTGGGGGTTGGTGGAGTCTGAGGGGGGAAAGATTAGTATTCTTAGTCCCCGTGGGATTCGGTCAGCTTCAAGGTATTTTTTTAAAGATTCTGCTTCCCACCATTTGCTGGTTTCTCTTTTTACTGCGCGTTCCAAGTTTTGGAATGTATTTCTTGCCGATGTAGGGTTTGGTTTGGACGTTGTGCTCCTATTGGTTAAAGGTTCCGTTGAAAACGTTTCCTCAACCCTTGTTGAACGTTGTGCTCGTCGGTCTTGGCACGATGCCATGAGATCTATATCTAGTGTATATTGCAAGTTTTTCCGGTGTCTTCTTACAGGTGGTGTTTGCTAATATCTTTTCACAATTGATGAAGCTTGTCGGTTTTCAGGGATAAGGCCTTGTGGTAAGGTTTCTTCAAGAGAGGGGAGAAAGGCCCCTATCCCTTACTCGCCAGGTATTAAGCGTTGGTCAAAAGGTGCTGGTTCTTGCCCGATGACAGGGGGAGACCCCTATCCCCCTAATTTTAGCAAAAGTTCTGATGGTTTGTCTAGGCAAGATTGATATATTTTAATTCTTGGAGGAACAAATTCCAATTCAAAACAAGTTGATCCAGAGGTGAACAAGTCCTTTATTTGCACTCTCACATAAGAGTGGGTATGAAGGATGAGAAAAAGAGGTGGCACAGCCAACACGTGTTTCGCCCCCTACATGGCCTATAGGCCTGGGGCTTCTTCAGGGCTGTACAGTAAGTGTAAATAAAAGCCATTTGGGAGTATGCAGATACATACAAAAGTATATAGCACGAGAGTTTAGAGATAACAAACCAGTGGGTCAAGATGTGAAAGCGCGTTGGGAGGAGAAAGCAAAACGAGAGGATAACCCGGATGTCCTCCCCTGAGCCCCGTTGTTAACGCTGCTTTCTCAGGGCACACATCGAACACTGAACCGAACCGAATAGAAAGCTCGTATCGGGCAGTAGCCAAGACTTGAGGTAAGCAATGCAACATAGCTGATACTTCGCTTTGGCTTTACCTCTCACCACGAGCTAAGGAAATCTTTTTCTCCTTTTGATCCCCTCCCCTTAGAATCCTACGTTAATTTACCTAGCACATCGTTGAAACTTCTTATTACAGAAACACCCGGTAAGCCCTACTCTGCTTGCTTCTTGCTTCTACTGCCTTAACGCCTCACCGTGACTAGCCTACCTTGTAGTTTTTAAACCTCACCTGTTACGAACACCCTCACTTTAAATAAATACTCGCACGACCACGTCACTCGTATTTCGTTGTATTTACCTAAATTAAAAACACCCGGTAAACGCCTTTCTGATCACGTTTTGCTGTCACTACGATAAGTCTTTACACCACCGCATTGTCAGAATTAAATAAACCTCAACCGTTATGAGCACGTTCAACCTAAACCTATATCTTTCCAATACCGCGCCACTCATATCTCAACACGTCCATCCCGCCTGGGACCGCACTTTGCCGCGCTGCCGACCTCAGCTGAAATCATGATCACCTTTTAATAGTTCACGCATGGAACCTTCATGTACACGTTAATGACCTACTTTAAATGGAAACAATCCTTGAAAACACTGCGTTGGTTACTTGAATCGCGATCACGCCTGCAACCTGATATTAACCGACGAATGTATTCACTTTCGAGCATGATATTGCCCAGCAACCACGCCACTTGACTTCACCCGACCGCAGATCACCACTACTTGGCTCTAAGCATATTCACTGTTTTCGTCGAGCATCGAGATATCACCTGACTCGCACTGCATGCGCAACGACCAGACCCATTATTAAGACTAATTCTGATCTTCTCTCTCGTGATAACCATTTACCAACTCATTACCAACTCATCACCTTGCTGCCCGTGATCCGGTACTGACCTTGTAAATATACAACCTTTACTTATCTATATTCCATATAATAATGTCTTGTTGGCCCTCAATGTCTTATATACGCATCGTTATTGTCGTTACCTCACCTTTATGTTCCATGTTCCATGACTTGTCGAAATTCTCAATTTTTTTGTCGTTGCGCCTATGTGGATCACATTCCATTTACCCTGTATATTGTAACAACCACGTGTTCAATCTCTTTTTATGGCCCTTACTGACATACCAACTGTATATAACAATGTTTTTCCTCGTACACTTAAATGACTTGTGGCCTATGGAACCCTTGATGTCTTCGGTTTTGGTGACCTATAATCACGTACTGCTTTTTTTCTTTGTTCTAAAATATGGACATGTGTTATGATCATTATCGTGTTTTATTCTATAATATGTTACACACTGTATCTAAACTTATACATATTGATACTTACTGCATCTCCCTCTCTAACCCTCACGTGACCTTTGCATTACAAAACCCCCCCTTTTTGTTTTTCCCTTGTAATGCACTATCCATTCCCTCACTAATTCTCCGCTGTCAACTATATACTCGCTGTTCTGTAATGTCTATCACCCTGTTCATTCATCCTCTCGTTTTGCTTTCTCCTCCCAACGCGCTTTCACATCTTGACCCACTGGTTTGTTATCTCTAAACTCTCGTGCTATATACTTTTGTATGTATCTGCATACTCCCAAATGGCTTTTATTTACACTTACTGTACAGCCCTGAAGAAGCCCCAGGCCTATAGGCCATGTAGGGGGCGAAACACGTGTTGGCTGTGCCACCTCTTTTTCTCATCCTTCATACCCACTCCTATGTGAGAGTGCAAATAAAGGACTTGTTCACCTCTGGATCAACTTGTTTTGAATTGGAATTTGTTCCTCCAAGAATTAAAATATATCAATCTTGCCGAGACAAACCATCAGAACTATTGTCAGAACTAGCAACATAGGCTCTAACCTTGTCAGCCACACAATGTGGCTTCGCGCAGACGATAAGGACCCACCTTCTGTGCTCTAACTATCCCTTCCTGAGACTTCAGTTGAACTTCAAGCAGAGGGATTAGAACCTGGGAAAGGGGCTTGTTCTTGGAGATTTTCTGCAGTTGACAGCCATTAACCTTCAAATAAAAACAAGTATAAGTTATTGTGTCTATGATGTGTGCACCCTCAACCTCCACTGACCAATGATATGAGACTGTATTCTACCTGCGGAGCAGCTGGTGTCAAGGAATAGGTGCTTGTTTTTGCATCCGTGAAGTACTGCAGCTAGTTCTCCTGTTAATCCAATTGGGAGATCCTGAGAGATTCTGCTAATGACTTTCCCCTGTATGGTCACATCTGGAATACACATTAATTAATTGACAACAAGGTTCACCAAACAACATATTCTTAATTTACATGAAGGATTCTCTGCTAGATTTTAAATATTTTATTTAGCATGAATGTTTAAATATTTGGGTAGGGTTGCATCACACAACGGATACAAGAATTGTCTTTGTTATGCTCTCGGATACAAGATATGTCTTTTTTCCCCACATGGATAGCAGAAATGTGGGAGGCGGACCGTGGCCAACCCTGGACCGACAAGGAATGGGATAATATCCTGGCCTGACCCAATCATATACCAAGAAACTCCAAATTCAAATTAATACAAACTTACATCTTACACAGAGCGTACCTCTCCCCCGATTAAATTAACAGGTATTTCAAAATTACTACCTCCGAGTGCCCGCGCTGTAGGCAGACTGACGCAGATCTACTGCATATGTTGTGGTCCTGTGATTCCCTTCAAAGATGTTGGCGCGGAGTCACCACATCCCTAGCGCTCTGCACAAACACGCCCCTGCCGCTGTCATGGGAGGTTTGCATTCTGGGTATTTATGTGAGGACCAAGAAGATCAAAGTAACATCACGGTTTAGAGATTTGGGGTTGATAGTTGCGAGGCGCCTGCTTACAAACTAATGGAAACACTCAGACCTCCCTGAGCAGATTAGCTGGAAGAGATCCCTTACGAACTGGGCTCAGGCAGAAAGCACAGCGCTACATAGGGAGGAAACAGCAGGACTACGCAAATTCCCCATTGCGCAATACTGGGACACTATACTCTCAGCATTTAACAACGAGGGCAATGAGGACGCGGATGGCACCCACCTGGGTTGACACATAATGCGCAAGTTAGTGGCCCTAGATCACGGGGGATATGATATTAGTAGAAGGGAATTACCAGTTGTTAGGAACTGCAACATAGTTGTAACCTGATGTGGAGGACCCCACACACCCCCTTTTGCCTGCTAGAACGTCCACCAACATAATGCTGCCCCTTAGAAATGTTATGAGTTAGAGCCCCGCCCTGACGCGCTCCCTCTCTGGGAGGGTGGCAGCCCACCGTCCTGCACACAGTCCAGAAAAGATTATTACAATTCTTATTCAATGACCGCCCCCTTATTATTTTGCTTTAAGTATCTTGTTAGGAGATGTTTATTGGATAATATATATCTTATTGGTGCACTCCCATCACTTCTCCTTCCTTTCTATTGTGAAACACTGCTGTTGGGTACCGTAGCGACTGTACACGCACTTCCACTACCTCTACTGACGGCGTATAAGTCATGCATAATCCTATTGTTTAGAACCAACCATGCTGATGCATGGAGCTAGTGATTTCAATTGTACACTGACAACAGTGCTACAGGAATGTGAGCAGGCGATCACGGCATTGCGCGGGTTACCATTTGCTGAAGCTGCATGTGAGAACTATGATGTACATTGATCATGCATCTGCAATGTATAACACTAATCTGCACATTGATGTCATATGATTGCATCACGCAAACCTGCATGTTGCTTTGACTATTCTATGTTGTTATGCAAAATGTAATGTGAAGGAGAATAACTACAGCAAGGAAAACAAAAATGAAACAGAAAACCAATAAAGATATTTTTTTTTAAAATGGATAGCAGAAATGTCTTTGTTAAGCACTCGCTGCCCTCTTAAACGTCTTGGAGGTCTCAATGTCTCTGCAACCACGAGGCAAAGCATGTGGTCGGAGCTGGGTGCAGTTTAAATAGAACTGCGCCCAAAATTTGCTGTAGCCTCGCGGGAGAGGAACTGGTGCAGGACTTTGGGAAATTCTGCACTAGCACAGTGTGTAAACAGTATATGCAGCACACAGATCTGTAAACACAAGAGCGCAATATTACTCGGGCGGAGGTGATAGATGAGCCATGTGTGCTGGTGCTTGAGGGCTGAGAGTGATATCACTAGTCTTACAGTGCAAATCAAGCTAGGAACACAAAGGAGGGAAGGATGACTGCAAGCTCTTCCTGCTTTCCACAGAAGATCCCTGAGCTTTCTGATCTATTTTAAGGCGATTTCTAAACTACTTTAATGCACAAAGTGAGAATTTCCCAATATTTATCTTATTTCATGGTTATAACTGCTTTATTTAATTCACGATAAAGTGTCACTCAGGGTGTCACACATATGGCCTTAAAATGTCACACATAAGCAAACCAATAACTGGAAATATCACACATAAGCAAACTGGAAACTTGGCAGCTATGTGTCTGTCTGTAAGGGCTTAGACAAGCAACAAAGTTGCCATGGAACATTCCTATCCATTAGAAAGATCATGAAAGATGACTTCCAAGACCTGTTGGTGAGAAAAATCACACAGCTAACCCACTGCATAAGAAACACGTGGGAATTGACAACAGAGAAATGACCCTTGTATAACAGAATTTCTGCTTTTGCAAATCCACAATTATGGTAAGGTTTGTGGGCACCTTTGGGTGAGAACAACAGCAAATGCTATTCAACACCCACCAGTTTGTAAATTTGTGAATAGCTTTAAACACTTAACAGAGATTTTTCAAGCCTGGAAACCTCCAAAGAATAATTCCTGGCAAGGGCAACAGTAAGTGCAGTTTCAGAGTGGAGGTGAGGAGGTAAGGAGGTAACACCCCCAAAAATATTGTAGGTGTAGGGAAAACGACACCTTCTGAATGGACAAAAACTGCCAACTTCACAAGCACTTTTGCATCAACTGCCTTGTGTAGCATATTTCCAACTTATTTCAAAGAAATGCTTGGCCATTTTGAACTGTACAGTGAAATAGTAGCTAATTGTAAATTCAATTATTAAGAGGAGAATATTTCCAGGAAACTCTGAGAGAGGTGTCACCTGAAATGTGAGTTAGGAGTAACATTCAGAAAAGACAGGTGCATACATGAGAATTCCTCAGAACTACATCACTTATTAAAGACAGATAGGTTCCTGCTGCCTGCAGGCATGGCTGTTATGTAAGAATCACCAGGAATGTTGTGGTTCATCAGGGATTTATTAAGTAATCAGCAAAAAAGCTTTTGCAGCATTCACAACGCGCACAGTTGTACTCGGCTAGAAGTCTCCAACTGATCATTGATGACACCTGGGGATTCCACGTGTCATCAATGATGTAATTCGTGGAATACTAACATGCAATTAAGAATAGTAATAAAAGAAAGACACAACACAGGCATGCCAAGCCAAGATAGCTCAATTCTCAGTCTTCTAGTGACATCAGTGTGAACGGTCACAAAGTAGCCTGGATTGTGAGGTCATAGAATATGGAAGAATTCTTACAGTTCCTAAGGTAACGACAACATGTAGATCTGACCAGAGTCAGGAAACAAGCTGGAAAATGTCTTCAGCCATAGATGGGAATCCTCAGACACCTCACAACCCGCTTCAAGGTATGTCCGCCAAGTCATCACTTGGCATGGCACATGGCATGCCCAGGATTGGGTGTTCTAAGCGCTAACTGCTCTCAAACCAAAAGGGATAGCGTTACAGTTTTTTTCTGGGGAAGGAGGTAGAAAGACCCGACTCTGAAGGCAGTGCTTAGGTAGAGGACAAATTGAGTAACAAGAGCCCAGCACGGGCGCTCAAAGGCCTTCAAGGAGAAAATCCTGCAATGATCAGTGAAGAAGCATTAGAATTACTGAAGTAAATGCTCCTCCCTCCTACCCTGGAGACAACAGATAGGGTAATCAATTTCACCAGAGGTTTAACATGGTACATACATGAGACAGCACTAGGTTACCACTGGAACATGTAGCGGAACATCAATGGAACATGGGATAACACATCACTCAAATGGGTATTTAGAAATCTGTGGCTCATATGACAGATAGCAGGAAGGAGGCAGAGACATTAGCATCAAAATGATTGCAAACAATACAAGTTGTTCCTTTGTTGCCCTTTACTTGCTCCTGGAACTGGTCTGTGCTGCCATTTTTGAATTTTACTCATGCCATGAGAATCTCCTATCACAACCATCATCTTTTAGTGGTATCTCAAGGAAGTGGGTGGGCATTCCTTTCAATGTTCAAACTATTAAATGCTGACAACAGCGATGAGGTTAATTGTGAAAGTGATTAATTAGGGCCACACACATAAAGCGTAAGAGGGAGAAGTCTGGTGAGTGTCTTACCAACTGGTAGAATACACAAAGCACAACATTCTATTATCCAAAAGGAACATTTTCCCCTTCCAGACCTAGCTCTAAGCATTACAATCTGTGCACATACCAAGGCATTGCAGACAGTGCAAAATCAACACCAGATCCCATAGCCCTTTTGGCTGTTCCCCAACCCTGCTGAAGTAAGTTTGACTGTCTGATGAAATTTTAATCTGGTATTCAAGCTGATGTGGGGGGGGGGGGGGGAGGGCAGAGACTGTACTTGCTTGGGATGTAAACATGGTCTACAATGTAATTGGTGGTATAGAGTGTTGGTGATGATGTAGATTGTAGATGATAGTGCAGTGGGATATAGTTGGTACTGCAGGCTTTAGATTGTGGCATAGGGTTGGTGCTAGTTGTGGAGTAGGAGGTATGGATGATGTAGGGTCTATGTGGTGGTATAGAATGTTATGGTTGCAATTTAGAAGATGGAATGTGACGGAAAGACCAATGAGGAGAGAGTGAAGACAAGGTAAAGAGTGGCGGTGAGAAGGCAGAGTCAAGTATCCTAAATAAAGGGGTTTAAGCGCTCACCTTGTTGCGTGGCCACTACACACTTGACAGCTGTACAGGATGTAGGTGGTGGTTCATTGTAATTAGATGGGGTATCAAATCTAGGTGTAGGGAATAGGCTGTAGGAGGTAGCGTAGGAATGGCAATTCTCAAATTAACATGCATAGAGAATCTGGATTTTATTAAAGACAAAGGAGACTAACATTATGCAAAAATCCTCTATTGCTGCCCCAAGATACATAAAGAACATCAACACATCACAAATCATTTAGAATGTTTATTACACATAAATATCCAGTGCACGCAGACATCCTCCTCTTTTATTCGCAGCTCCGTGACAAGATAAGTGCTTGCTTGTGCCTTTTATTATATTTTCTCCTATAGCTCTATGCTTGTGAGTGTGTGTTTTCCTATTGTGCCCCTCCAATTAATGGTTGGGCTAGGTAAGTATTGATTTTTGGTTATGCATTTCCATTTAGTAGTTTAATTTGCTTCTTTTACTTACAGTGTGAGTACATTTTCTTACCAGATTGCCCTTTGGTCCTTGAGCGCTGTGCCCTGACCAAAAGGCCCTCATGAGGTTTTTTTCACAACTTGCGGCCCTTTGCGGCCACAGCCACTGCGTTGGGAGTCAAAGGTATTCTTCGAAGTGCCCCTCTTATTGCTGTAGCCTCCGTCAAATTAAATGTATCGGGAGACCGGCGCAGTCATAGAGGCCTTTGCACTGCTCTTGTGTCTTCCATTAAAGGGGAGTTTCTGCCTGAAGTTCCTTTTTTCCCTCTTTAGGGGCAGCCTGGCAACGTCGTGTCTCGAGATCAATGCCAGGCAAGTTTCTAGATGCTGGCAGCTTCCTCAATGCTGCTGGGGCTGCGGTCTGTGTCTTGTTTTCGTCTGTCAGATGCCTTCTGACAGTGGTGAGTTTTTGGATACCGAGGCGGTAGCTTCATTACTCCACATTCATTTTGAGTTTTTTAGTCGCTGTTTAGGTTGTCTTATTGATGTGTGACGCTTTGTCACAGTTGAGGTTGGATCACAAGGTCAGCGCTGTGATAGGCCGTGGGTTGCGGTCAATTTGGTTTGCAGAAGTGACAGCAAGTTTTATCGCAGAGTCTTGTTTTCGTCTGTCAAATGTCTTCTGACAGTGATGAGCTTTTGATGGCTGCCGCGGTGGTTGCCTTCTGACAGTGATGAGTTTTGGGTGCCTGCCAGGGCCGATGTCTTCCCTTTGTTTTATAGCCAGGTGATGCGCTAGTCTGTGCGTTGCCTGGAGACCACTACAATTGCGGTTTTGAATGTCGCGGCCCGGCAGCGTACGAGGGTAGGAAGGGATGCAAGTACATTTAGGTGCATTTTCTATACCAGAGCTTCCCTGCTGTTTTCAGGTGGCATTTTACAGCAGCATTGTTTTTTAGTAACACAATAGAATTGGGTGTTATCATTTCTGTGCCGGCTGAGAGGGTTAAGACCTCTCTACTATCATTTACAGCCCGCAGTTAAAATAGCTTCTTTAGCTCTTTAGTAATATTTTGCTGCAAGCTGTACCTGATTCTTTGAGTCCCGGGCATTTTTGTGTTTCGGCAAACTAAACTAAATTAAGTAGTATGAATAAATAATAATATGGAGGGCTCTAATCCTCAGGCCGTCCTGTAGCAGATTTCATAGGGGAATCCATAAAGAACAACTTTGGATGAGGTACTTAGGTCTTCTGTGAGGAGGCGGTGGACACTGCACTGGCGAAGAGGAAGACGGATGACCCTGCAGAGGAGAATGTGTCCCCCTCTCAGATCGGTAATCCTCTTCTACCTCTGAACCCCGTGGAGGGGGAAAGGTTTCTCACAAGAGGAAGCATACTGAGAAGGCGTTAAGCCACGCCTACGGTGCAGGTAGATTTGCGCTACAATAGAGAGTGATGCTCCTAGCAGCACAAAAGGAAGGGGCCATCTTGACGGGGCACAGACAAAAGGTTGCCCTTAGCGGCATGATTGGAAAGAGTGGCGTCATAGCACAAAATATTTGTGGGGCACTTTAAACTCCACTGAGGATAATACGGACTATGATGACATGGAATGGAACTAATATGTTTTTGACTCGCAAGGCAGCTGTGATCTGTTGGGTAGCCTGGATGATGACCTGGAGCAGGCTTCTACCTCCAATAAGGTGAAAGACCCCTTCAGGGCAGAGATGTTGAATCCAACCATGATAAAGCATCTGAGCAGTGTGGAATGGTGGCCGATGAACCACATTGCTAAGTACTTAAAGTATTGGGTCAGAAATTCTCTGAATAAGTAGACCTGTAATTTCCTTTGGGCAGAATGCTCAAGACCCTCTACTGAAGATAAGATCTGTAGAACCCATAACTTGGACCTGGAACTGATAAAATGTTTGTTTACATTCGGGAAGTTAAGAAATAAAAACCTTCTAAGGGGTTCACTGATAGACCTGGTCCTTTAAACCAACAAAGAAGAGATTGGCACGGAAGCTGTAATATCAAGAAAACATTTTTATTAACCTCACATGAGGGAGACTGCGTCACACAGTACCCTCAGGCCACTGTAGGAGACATTCTAAGAAGTACAGAGAACAGGAGCCTTATATATGCATAGGTTACATAGTCAGCATAAAACCAAGGGGAGGTCCTGGCACATACAAGCATGCTTATTGACTATTATGGGTATACAAAATTTGCTTGCTCAACAAAGTGGGAGGGGAGACTAAACTGCTTATATCAGTAAGAATAGCCTGACAGTTCTATACTAGGAGGCCTTTCTGAGCATGTGCAAGACTCTGGAAGAGGGAGAAAGCACATGGCTAACTAAAATGGCTGCCTGGAACAAAATGGCTTGTAGCTCATGCTAACAGCAATTCCTGCCATCTTTAACAGAAGGACCCTAAAAAGGGAATTGAAAAATGCCTTAAACAGTGTCAGGACAAGGTCCTTGACATTCTGGGTATGCTTAACCGCATTCTGGATACAGCCGACGAGGCCAGGGCCAAGAGTGGGAAAGTTATTCACGATCTTTTGAGGGGTTGGGCACAACATACCATCAGCATGCTGGGTAACGCCAATGCAAGTTTAATAACAGAGAGGCAGAAGACAGTACTTATGCTTATGAATCGTAAATTAGCTGACCTATCCACTAGAGAGGACATGGAGGATCCCAAAGGACTCCTGTTGGGGAAAGTTTCGGAATGTCCTTAGGGAAATATGTTTCTGCTTCTACTGCTTTCAGCAAGACACCAACTAACATGCAAAGAGTCTTTGGCACCTGGGCTGTTTTTGGATGGGCGGACAGGAGGGAACTGGTTGCCAGCCGTAGAACCTACAAGTCCCAATTTTATACACAAGTACCAAGAAACTATGGTAGCTATGGCAGAGGGTACCGTCCCAATTCAAACTTCTATCCCCAGAGAGGGAGAAACTCAGTATCCCATGGGGGAAGGTCTAGACCTTCAGGCTCTAGATCACAACTACTGCTGCCTCTGGATCTCGCCTCCAACTGAAGTACCTGAGAACCTGGAAGGTCAGCCTGCTCACAAACAGATCTATTTGAATTGGGACCCATAACTCCTGAATCAGACTGAATACAACTGGATTTAACTTCCACTGACTAGAATCCTGGAGAGATCTGGAATTCCAATTTGCTCTTACATTCTAAAGGCCTGGAACAAACTCCCCTCTCATTGCAATCTTTTGATCCCAACAAAAACGACCAAATTTGCCTCACCCCTTCCGCCAGAGCTTTTGACCTCACACCGCCCAAACAGTTTAGATATGAGACTGCTGTGAAATTGTATAGCAGAATCAAAGTGAAAGAGTTTGCCAATAACTTCCTGAAGCTCTTCAAAGTATTCAAACCTGCAACATCTCTAAGCAAATTTTAAGGAGTTCCTGTTCCTCCCTTCACCATCTTCCACCTGTTTCCAAATCGTTTAAAGTGCTCCCTGGCCCAAATTGCTGGCATCTGATTTTAAGGCTAGTTCCGGCACATTTCCAAAAATAGTCTTGCTGTTCCAAGCCTCAAGAGTCCTCGACCTCCAGTGTCAGTCCTCTTGTGCGTCCACTGAAATGACAAGGGAGTCCCCATACCATAAGCCTTTCTTTAACCCCACGCCTTGAACCTCTGGAGGCCCCTGTAGTGTAGGGGGCCAGGTGAAATCACCTGAATGAAGGATGAGAGAAGTCCCAAATCTCTCGCAAGATCTTTTAGGAACATCATCTCTTTCAGTAACACTGACCTCTTTTATTTTCGTCACCTTCTGATGTAGAATCAATTGAGATAAAATGGTATCTACCTGAAAACCTAAAAATTCCAGATTCTGAGCAGGAACCATGACTGACTTTTCTTTATTCACTATTAAGCCTAGGCTCTCCAGTAACTCGATCGTCAAAACCAAATGTGCTCGAAGTTCTAGGTGTCCTGGGACATTATCAGAATGTCGTCCAAATAAATAATAAGGTGCACTCCTCTCTGTCTGAGAAAAACCACTTCAGGATGCAGCACCTTGGTGAAACACCAAGAAGCTGAGAACAGCCCGAAGGGGGGACAAAGGAACACCTCTCCAGCTGAAACGCAGGAACTTCTGACTGTCCCTATCTATGGGTATCATAAAGTATGCGCCCTTGAGGTCTAACTTCACTACCCAATCCTCTGACTGTAAAATGTTCCTCAACATGTGGATCCCCTCCATCTTGAAATGCCTCTAGATGAGGAACTTATTCAACCCTCTTAAATTATAACAGGACCCCATCCCTTGTCCTTTTTCTTTACAAGGAGCATTGTTCTTAGAAACCCCTCTGATCTTTCCTGGACTGTAACCCGAATCAAGGCCCCTCTCTCTAACATTTGGGTCACCTGTGAATCTGGAAAAAAACCTCCTCTTCCGCTGATGAACTTTACAAAGCCTTGTCTGAAAGAAACCATAGAACTCCAAATTAACATATGACCATAAAAAGAATCTACACAGAAACCTCAAATATTCAATGTAACCTTAACTATTATATAACATTTCTTCAAATCTATCATACAGACCAATTATTAACACCCTCTCCTCAAGGGTGAGGAGGGTGAAATAATGTTAACCTCCATTGTCAAGATTCTCAATGCATGTTAATTTGAGAATCACCATTTCATTTCAAGACCGAAGGCTACCTTTCTGCATGTTTAAAGCCATCCAGTGCCACACAACTTACATGCTCCACAGGTCTTAGATAGAATTTGCAAAGGGTTGTGCATTTGACCAATATGCTGACTTTAAGACCTCAGGTAAAGATCCACCAGCCTAAAAGAACTTAATGGCCATTGGGCCCCTCGAAGAATGGGCACCAAACCTGGAAAGGTCCACACCTGCTTCATTCATAACCATACGTACCCATCTCGCTAAAGTAGCAGTTGATACTGCTTGGTATGGTTTGACATACAACAACAGTAACTGATCTACACCATGCGCCCTAAACTCCAGAATCTTTCTCTCACCATACACAACTTTTCACAATTATGTAAAAAGGGATAAAAAACAGATTCAGACATAGTCTTTGTTCTTTTCAAACGTTGATATGCCCACGCCCAGTGGAATAAAATCTGTTAAATATTTCCAGAGCTTTCACATCTGAAACCCTTCTGAACAAAATTAAACAAAGTAATGTTGCTACCTTTATGGAAAGTAGGTGAGGTAATTATTGCCTGGCCATGAGATAAACAGCTAGAAAATCAAGTTGACATCCCAAAGCATCTCATATCAAGCCCTGGGAGGTCTCTTTAACATCATACCCTTTATCACTCTTCTAATAAGAGGATCACTCACAAATGCAAATTTATTAACCAAGCATATCCTGCGGAAATGGCAGATCTATAACAGTTAATGGTCCTATAAGTGAAGCCTGAGTTATACAAATCTGCTAAGTAATTTGCCACCTCAGCTACAGAAGCTTCCACTAGATCGAGACCCCTCTACATGCACCAACCTCACCATTTCTTCCACGCTCCTCTATATCTTTTTTGTTACCGGGGCCCACAATTCATCCAGCAACCTTTATCTTCTCTCGAAAGGCATGAATATCAGGTAGTACTCCTGAAATCTTCCAGACAAGAATGTTCATTCTCCCTTGTACAATTACAGGATACTCCTCTCCGTTCGAACCTAACAGTACACCCAAGAATCCCGGGACCAACCGAGGTATGGCGACTGGTAGCTCCATTATCACTGGGTACTAAACTTGTGATCTTCAAAAAGGAGTCACCAGAATGATGCTGCTGGCTTCAGAGCTCACCTTTCTCAGAACCCTCTGAATCATGGAAAAGGGGGGAAAGACAAAACCTCTCTTCCTTATGGTATTAATTGTGTTTAGTATCTGAGGTGGTAATTTAGGTGTAGGGCGTAGGTGATATGGTAAGTGTAAGGTGGTTATATTATAGGGTTTGGGTGAAGGTGTAGTGGCTTGCTGTAGGAAACAATGTTGTAATCTGAGGTGTAGATGGTGTAGAATCTCTGTGTTGTATAGAGTGAATTTACCAATGTAGGTGGTTGTGCAGGGAGCAAATGATTATGTAGGTACCGAATTAGGTAATTCCTAGCACTGCCTGACCTCTTGCAGGAAATACAAGTTAGAAGGAGTGCGATCTTTGAAGCGAGTGAGAAGCTTCACACAGGGCTATGTCCTATGCAATTAACACGGTAGTACTGCCTGGAATTTTTTATAGAATAGCAAGAATGATGTGTAGACTTAATGAGCCACCGTACTGGTGCAGAAAGTGACTGTGGTTTTGAAGCATGTTGTCCAATCAAAGTTTACTTAAGCTTTAGCACTACTGAAATTATCACCCACAATGTACATTCATGTAATCCTGAACACTCTTCTTCTGCTATGGAAGGGGAAGAGAGCGTTGATGACACAAACGCCTTATCAAACGCCTTGTCTGAAGAGTGTACCATTCCTAATTATGATGTTACCAGAGCTGGTCGTGTTTGTGTAAAACCGCTGTATTTAAAGGATTACATTGCACATATTTGTTCTTCGTGAATGAGCGTGTTATCACATACAGATTTATTCACATAGTGTTATTCAAGCTTTATTGTTATACATGTATTGAAATTTGTATGAGAAAGGGGAAGTG
The DNA here is from genome assembly GCF_964204655.1 of Triturus cristatus. NCBI lineage: Eukaryota > Metazoa > Chordata > Amphibia > Caudata > Salamandridae > Triturus > Triturus cristatus. The sequence continues at coordinate 138,394,344 of NC_140590.1, read as the reverse complement.
TTGTGTTTGTGCTTGAAGCAAGATGACCTCATTGGGTTCCAACTAGTACATTCTGTAACTATGGAATCCGGTGAGATCACTTGCTGGCCGACCGACGCTGGAAGAGGAGTGTCCAGACTGTCCTCCTCACTTCTGCTGGGTTTTACTGAATAAAGCTACTATTCACATTTCAACACGGATTTGTCATCTGTAAGAATTGCAAGGTAAGGGGGTTGCAAGTGTAAGTCTTGATGTACAACCTACTACAAAATTACGTTTCTGAAGTTACATCCATATCCCTCACCCACTCCCTGAACACACCCCTATCGACTCCCAGAACACACCCCTATCTTGTGTTAAAACTTAAAGGGTGGGCTCAGAAAATCATAATGCTTCATCATACGGCCCCTATATATGAACTGTTTAGAAGAACAATTGTTAAACCTAACGATGCCAGGTGTCAGACCAAGCTTCATCAGCAGTCTAGTTGTAATACACATTTTGTTTTCTTATTTCTTGCTAAAATATACTGTACAACTATTCCATTCCAGAATGTGTGGTGAAATATGAGCTGGCTTAAGTTCAGTAAGTTCATAGGAGGCTAGCCCAAGCACAGGGCAGAGCTGGGCATTCAGAGGTCTTATGAAGCTTTAGCATGTGCCAAGATACTTGTTTGCATGTATAGAAGTCTGCAAGAGAGGCTTCCCACAACTGCACTACCTATGGGCTCAGACAGGGGTAAGAGAGAGTTAGATAATAACTCAGAGGGATGAAGTTGGAGTACAAGATCAACCTTTGGTCCATAACTTACTATATTCTTTCAATTTTGATCCAATAGGTGATGGAGGGAAGGTGACTTCTATCCGTACCTTGGTCTCCACCTCTCGAGCTGCGCCATCTAAGCAAGAACCCAGTCTGTCACTGTCCTCTCAGCCCAGTAGCTCTACAACTGTGGAAGGTCACCATGAGTTGCTGATCTCCTGTGGACAGGATTGCTTCATCACCCCACTGGAGGTTCCTGGGTCGTTGGCCTCCCCTTTCTCTATGCCAATCAGGAACCAGCTTGTTATAGCAAATTCCGGCAGCACCCCTACCTATGTCTACAACTTTATGGAAGGCTCGCCAGCGCAAAGATTGCCAAACACTCCGGTACTCTTTCAAAACTTTGGAGGCTCGGTGTCCTTCCCAGACATCTATGATGGCGATGCCAAGAAGTGGGATGAGCATTTCCGCACCATCCAGAGGGCTTACAAGGAATTTGGCAAGGATGCAGACTTCGCCATTCGTGTGTTGACAGAGGACTTCACTCTACCTTTCCCTTATGCTTGGCCACCTGAAGATAAGAAAGCAGAGAAAAGGGCCTTCTATGACTCTTCCGACTGTGAAAACTATGATTTCTTCCTGCACCCAGGAAAGCCTGTTCCACGAATCCTGCAGCCATTGCATGCCACAACCCAAGCCTATTTCAAGAAGAGACGGCTGGAGCAACTAGCCGTTACTTACGCCTCCAGGGCCACCCCGCTACCAAATAACCAGAAGCTGGGGAATGTCTCACCTCATGAGGTGGGCTCGAAGGCTCAGTCAGGTTTTGTTGTGATTGCTGGCAAGGCCCCTGTGGCCCTCTCTTCCCCCACTGCCTCAGTAGCGTCCTATCTTCTTCAGGACAGCAACAACACAAGGACTTCTGCGGCTTCCACCAGTGTTGTAGCTTCCCCTGCCTCTTCTCAGAAGGGAAGCATGTCACAGGCTCTGCACTAGTCTGCAGGAGGGCAATGCCATTCAGTCACTGAGATAGCAGTACTGCATCTCAGGCAAATACAGAGGCAGGGGCAGCTGGAGAGCTGTACACCCGGTGCTATCCAAGGTTTAAAGATTGTACACACTTTTCATCTGCTTGCTTTGGAGAATATCTTTCAAAATTACATTCTGTGAAATATTTACCCATTTTTTTAGTAACGTTGCCCATTGCTCGATTTTTTTACACTTTGTATTTTGTTGTCAAGTCATGGAATGGCATGTATATAAGTTTGTTAATTTGCCCAAAAGCAAAATCTGAGGAATAACGTGTACTGTGGGACGGGAGCATTAATCACAAATGGGGTTTTATTTGGAGAGACTGGCAAATTTACCAAGGGGCATCTGCAAAAGATAAAACTACATTCCATATCACGGTCAGAATGCTCCACAGCACACAATCCATCTCCTGTTCAGAACACAATGCCAAAAACACTACATGTCCTGGTCAGTCCACTGTGCCGCACACATTCCATCTCCTGGTCAGAATGCTCTGCCTCACACATTCCCGCTCGGCTGCACATATTCCATCTCCTTGTCAGAATGCTCTGGCAAACGCATTCCATCTCCTGGTTGTAGCTTCTTCCCCGGGCCCAGGATCATGCAGATAAATTACGCCACACAGGAGCTGCTATCAAGCATGACTTTATTTTTCAAAATAACAACTACAGAATTGCCAATACTGATATCTTTTTAGAAAACCAATTCAAAAGGGGTACAAGGAATTTACTCAATGTCACGCAAGTCGATTTTTATCAAAAATTCATTTTTATTTGATTTCATGGAAAGAATAAATGTTTATCTTTCATTAAAATATGAATTTTCAGCATACACTCACAGACTGCGCAATGCATCAAACTTCACATTATCCACACCCTAACACCTTCCCGCATATTATATATTTCCTCTTCTGAGTCTGCCAAGAACCACAAAGGTCCTAGTGCACATGACATCAATATGCTACAACTCCCCCTTTATTATATAAAAAGTGCCAGACATCACTAAAACCCCATTTCCTTGATTAGTCAGTGAGGCACTTGCACTCGTCTGCCGGCTCGGGTGATATAAGGTGATCGAGGTCCACCCTGAACAGGCAACAGCGATATAGGCTCTGGCACTTGAGCTGGACCTGTTGGCAGGGGTCACCTCACATATGGTTTCAGGACTCGACAAGTGTTGCGGTAGGTGTTTAAAATTTGATGTGTCCCGAGTGATGGATTGTCCAGAACAATGTGCTGTTACCATATGTCCCTTACACGCCACAACCTATAAAGGATCAGCAGCAAAAGGAGTGCCTATTTTCTGTCTTTGTCTCTGCTTAACCAGTACCCAGTCTCCTTTGGCAAATACTATCTCCTGGGCATGGCGACGCTGATCTGCATATGTTTTTATTTTCCTTTTCGAGTCACAAAGGTGACTCAAACCTTGTCAGTATTCACTGATCGATCTGTGTGGTCCACTGAGGTATTTTGTTCTGATGGCTCTCCCTAATAGCAAGGTGGCTGGACTCTCACCAATTCAATTCAATTCATAAAGCTTTATTCGGAGCTTGACAACAAAGTCCATAAAAGCAGATCATACATAAAACATCAATGATACACATAGACTAATAGCGAGAATAATTCATAAAAACTTCATCAATGGAGTTAAAACAGGTAATACATAAAAACAGCAATAACGATATTAAAAAATGATAATACTAGGCCTAGCCTTAATAGCTTTTAAAAGGAATGTGGCTGTAAAGAAACAAACATCGGGAGAGGGGTTAAATATCAATTTCATGACATCCTTAACTGTTCTAACACCGAGTTTCTTATACAAGGGTTTTAAGAAAGCAATACGGTAGTTACCATATAGTGGGCAGAACAATAGAAAGTGCATTGTACTTTGAGTTGTAGTTCCATCACAAGGGCAAGGACCAATTGGGTATTTTTTAATATTAGGAAACGCCACCAAATGGTGAACAATTCCAAAGCGCAGTCTAGTTAAAACGAACCTATGAGAGGGTCTAGTAACAAAGCTCAAATATGATTGATAACCTGACAACTCACAGCAGCTGTCATAGAGCTTACAGGTGGATAAATTGCTACTGGCCTTCCAATGTTGCTCATACTTCAGCGACAACCAAACAGACTTCAGTTCGCTTTTGGACATACTGTTGGCAGCATAGCAGTCCTCGTATAAATTAAGACCATATATGTCCTTAAAACTGTGCATAACAAAATTTACCCAGGGGATCTTCGAATAATTATCTAAAGATAAACAGTCCTTAATAATAGCTCTGTTCATGGAGGTCTCCTCCTTAGCCCAGATAGCACGCCACAGCATTAAAGGTCTATGGGCAATGGAATCTAGGAGATGGGATATTCCAAATTCCCTATGCACCAAATGCGTGGATGCTGAAGTAGGCAAACAAAGTAACCTTTTTAAAAACAGGTTTTCCTCCACTTGGAGACTCCCAGCCAAAACATGCCCCCAGACACCTGCTCCATAAAGGGCAATTGAGAGGCACCTCATCTGGTAGATCTTCAGCATGTCGCTAATCCGTTTATCCCCGATCTTAGAGGCGAACGTGAATACCCCGTGAGCACATTTCGCCATTCTTGCTCTAACGTGGGTGACTTCGCTGGACCAGCTACCTGTCTTGGAAAAGGTGATACCCAGGTAATTAAATGTATCTACCGTCTGTACCCTCTGTCCTTCCATAAAGAAGGAATGCGGTTTTTTACAGCCCTTACCGCATTCCATGACAAAGGTCTTTGTTTTGTTGATGACCAGCTTCCTTTCCCCAATAAACAAGGAAAACCTGTCCATGAGGCGTTGGAGGCCGATAGGGGTCCTAGAAAGAAGTACTGTGTCGTCCGCATATAGTAAGACCGGGATATAGGAGTCAAGAATGATTGGGGCATCCGCCCCCACAGACCTTAAGACAGAGTCTACCTCGTTAATAAAAAGTGTGAAAAGCAAGGGGGCTAACACACACCCCTGCCTAATGCCACGCTTAACAGGAAACTTTGGAGTACACTCCCCACCCGGGCCATATCGAACACTAGAACTAAGATTAGCATATAGTCTGGCCAGGAAATAGACAATACCCTCCGGTGCCCCCATTCCAAGTAGTGTCTCCCATAGAATCTGATGGTTAACCATATCGAAGGCACTACTAAGGTCGGCGAAACAGAGGAAGAGGGAACCTTTCTTGGCCATAGTATATTTCCCAATTAGTAGTTCTAGGTTGAGACACTGTTCAACTGTGCCTCTGCCCTTCCTGAATCCGTATTGAGAATTGGCTAGGATGTTATTATTTTCTGCCCATTCTTCAAGTCTGACAAGGAGCACCCGGCTCATAATTTTCACGGACGAATCAAGAAGGGAGATGGGCCGATAGTTCTTAGCATCACCCTTCTCCCCCTTCTTATAGATGGGGATAATGATAGATTCCTCCCATGTGGGTGGTGCACCATGTCTCACAGCAGTATTAAATACTTTAGTCAATAACGGGCCCCAGATTTCAGGTTCTTTTTTATAAATATCCACCGGCACACCATCTGGTCCCTGAGCCTTCCCACCTTTACTTGCAATAATACATTTCTTAACCTCGATAGGTGTGATATCTAAGGGAAGAATTGGCCAGACCCCACCTCCATAGTCCATATGTTTATCAGAATCAAAAATCAGGGAAAAGTGGGAAACCCAGCTTCCCACGCTAACGTTAGCTGACAGAACAGGCGTAACCTCGTCCCTTAAAAATGGACTGTTGACAGTTGCCCAAAATAACGAGGAATCAGAGGTTTCGGCGGCCCGGTCTAACTTATCCCAGGCCTCTCGCTTAAGTTCTGCCTTTCTTTCTGATACTGCTGCCTTGTAAGTAGCCCTAAGATGCCTGATAAAATTAATGTCCCTCTGTTTTACTGCCAATGCCACTTTAAGGCTCTTAAGGGCAGCAGTGCAGGCATGATCAAACCACCCCCTTTGCCGATTTGAATCGCCCTTAAAATGTTTGGTGAATACTGCTTCTATAGAGTGATTGATATCGACAAATGTATTCAAAATTACAGCTGTCGGTTCTTCACTCGCTAAGATAGTTTCAATTTCTTTAGAGCAGTTCTCAATAATGGAACTAGACAAAAGGTCTGCCTTCTCCCCCTTCCACCTAATTCTAAATCCATTGGGTCTATGTGGTTCAATGTTATCCACAATACTTGGTTTAGGACCTATATTAGTTTTCCAAAAAACCATCTCCATGGTCAGGCAGTTGTGGTCACTAATCAAATTATCTACTACCAAAGGGGCAGAACACCATGGAATAAGGCTAGAGGAAGTACAAATAAAATCAATGACAGAGTTAGCATTTCTGCCCGTGAAGGTGGGGACAATTTCATCAAGGGCACCCCTCGCGTTCCCCATGATCTCCATATCATATGTCATCAAGATTTTATTTAATGAATCCCCGTATGGGTTATGGGGAAAATGGGCGACTCCCTCACCTCGGGAGCTTAAGAAACCACAGACCCTATGGGCAGAGGACATACAGGTAGAGATATTAAAATCTCCCAACCAGATAAAATCAAAAGCGATTTCATTTCCTGTAACAATTTTAACCAAAGCTTCCTCCAAAGCAAAAGCTATCCGTTGCCTAGATTTATCAAAAACATTATTATAAAAATTGATTAAAAGGATATTCCTATCCTGCTCCTTACAAAGCCAAAGGATCTGGGAATGGTCCCCCACCGGGACATGTTTCTTTACTACGAACGGAGCGTCAACAGAAATCAGTGTCAGGAGGCCACCCTTGGCTCTTCCTGAGTTCGAAGCCACTGCTGGTATTTGATATGAGACAAACCCGTTATAATTAATGGGGACCAAACTCCAGGTTTCCTGGAAACATAAGATATTAAAAAGATTAATAAAATCGAACCAACCTAAGCATTCATCCTTGTGGGAAAGTCCCGCAACATTCCAACAAGCTATGACACATGAACCAGGGTTAACTAAGCAGGTGGAAGGATTCAACAAAAACCTATCCCCTCTCACGTTAACCAGACTTTCGTGGTCGCATGCCACAGTAGAGTCTGGTTGGCTTACACCAATATTGTTAGTAATAGTTGTTGATATCCTAGGGGCCTTGTTAAAGCTCACTTTACTCGGGTCCAAGTCCTCCGATCTGACACCATCTATGGTCGGCTCCAGTCAATCATTGTAATCAAGCCCACTTAATGGCTGGAATCTATTAAACGTAGGGATAGTGGGAGTAGCACACAAATCCTGAACTCTAGGCCTATACCAATGGCGCTCATCAACAGATTGAATAACAGGTTGGGTTGCAAAATCTCTATAGAAGTACCCAAGCGGCCGCAAGGATATACCATGTTCACTCGCAGGGAGAGAAGCGGCTTTAATTAAAACTGTGGAGGTAAGTTGGGGGTTACGGAAGTTAATGACTATACAGTCACCTTCGCAGGTCTTACGGGATTTACCTACCCAATTAGTTCTCCTGGTACTAAGTATATCCCTAGATAGTGCTACAGGAAAATCACACTGTCGGCGGAGCCAGTCCACAGTTTTGTTCTTTAATGACAAGTGTGATTCTACACTAGCAGGGTTGCTATCAAACCTCTTAACAGGGGGGACATTCATAAGAACTGCTACAAATGGTGCGCACGTTGGTGGCAGGTCCGGTTGAGGGTTTCTGGAGTTAGGGGTGTTTACATTATGGCCCAACGATTCCCCCGGTACTGAACCGGAGGATGGTTTAGTGGTGTCTTGCCGCTGATATGGTACATTGAGAACCCCATCGGTCTTTCCAAGGGCACACCCAGGTCTGCATTCAGAACTACTGTTCTCAACCGTCATTGGGGCAATATTAGATGTAGTTAAAGAAGTCTCCTCTGGCACCTGTGTACCAGCAATATTGTTTGGGGCTGGTCTAGCCTTAATAAAAGAATCCAAGATGCCTCCCAATCTGACTACTTCGTCGGCAAGAGTGGAAAGTTTGGTCAATAAAGGTCTAACAAATATGTCAAACTTGGCAACTATAGCCTGGGTTATAAGATCCAGCTGTTCTTTATCTAAAATGACCTTAGCTCCTTCCGTTAACGCAGATTGAGCTGGGAGATTTATCTGCGGGGGGGTGTCCTTTTTGTTAACATGGCGATTCCCTCCTCGCTTAGACTGTATAGGTTTGCTGGTGTTCCTACAGGTGCGTGTTAATTTTTGGCGTCTGGATACAGACTGGCTAGGGATAGGTACATCAGGTATAATAGCTTGGTCTGGTTCAGGGTCATTCGTGGACTCAGGAGTATCACTTTCCAAACTAATAATATCAGTTACAACTCCCTCAGTTAAACAATTAGTGGGTAATAAGGGAGTATTAAGATCCTGAACAGGGGAGGGCTCGGAGGCCAAGCAATTAGACGGGGGGGGACAACAAACTCTGTGACCCTGGACGACCTAAAGATTTCCTACGTTCCTGATTAATTTTATCGACCATCTTAACCAGGTAATTGTCCATGGTTGTGGTCAAGGCTGCTGTCTTGGCTTTAGGCATAATTAGCAAATCAGGGTCCCACACCCCCTACAATTTCTCCTTGTAAACACCAAACAACAATATACCAGTGTTTCCCAAATGGATTATCACATACGACCTCCGAACACCTAGGGGCATTAAACGGTAACCAACAATGACTAGGCAATCTATACACACATAAGAATGGGAAATGGTGAATTAAATAACACGATTATCAATAGCCCGGTCTGCTGCTCCCACCTGCCCCCTCCTGTCCCGGACTGTCCGCCCTTTGTCCGGGCTTCGTCCAGGGCGTCCCGCTCCGCTGGTACCGGTACTATTTGGCCAGGTCAACAGCCAATAGGAAATAGGGGTGGTCCGTTTATTCCGTTAGTGGGCGGGAAGGCGGGCCGCTACACAGCTGCGGCGCTCTGCAGTTCAAGGGCTCCTGGGACCTGCAGTCCCGTCCGGCGACTCCTTTTGCGAACAGCAACCCTGGGACACCAGGCTCAAGTGGTGAGAGCCTCCACCTGCAATACGATGCGGGACCCGCGCCAGCGGGTTCCGCGAGGTGTTTTATTCCGTTAGTGGGCGGGATGGCGGGAAGGCGGGCCGCAACACAGCTGCGGCGCTCTGCAGTTCAAGGGCTCCTGGGACCTGCAGTCCCGTCCGGCGACTCCTTTTGCGAACAGCAACCCAGGGACACCAGGCTCAAGTGGTGAGAGCCTCCACCTGCAATACGATGCGGGACCCGCGCCAGCGGGTTCCGCGAGGTGTTTTATTCCGTTAGTGGGCGGGATGGCGGGAAGGCGGGCCGCTACACAGCTGCGGCGCTCTGCAGTTCAAGGGCTCCTGGGACCTGCAGTCCCGTCCGGCGACTCCTTTTGCGAACAGCAACCCAGGGACACCAGGCTCAAGTGGTGAGAGCCTCCACCTTTTGCATCAGGACGTCCTTTCTCGGTCAACATAACCATGAAGACAGGTCATATGTAGCTGGACAAACACTTCCGGGGAATGGGCATGTACTTCTGGTGTATGAGACGCCTTCCCGCATATTATATATTTCCTCTTCTGAGTCTGCCAAGAACCACAAAGGTCCTAGTGCACATGACATCAATATGCTACAACTCCCCCTTTATTATATAAAAAGTGCCAGACATCACTAAAACCCCATTTCCTTGATTAGTCAGTGAGGCACTTGCACTCGTCTGCCGGCTCGGGTGATATAAGGTGATCGAGGTCCACCCTGAACAGGCAACAGCGATATAGGCTCTGGCACTTGAGCTGGACCTGTTGGCAGGGGTCACCTCACATATGGTTTCAGGACTCGACAAGTGTTGCGGTAGGTGTTTAAAATTTGATGTGTCCCGAGTGATGGATTGTCCAGAACAATGTGCTGTTACCATATGTCCCTTACACGCCACAACCTATAAAGGATCAGCAGCAAAAGGAGTGCCTATTTTCTGTCTTTGTCTCTGCTTAACCAGTACCCAGTCTCCTTTGGCAAAGACTATCTCCTGGGCATGGCGACGCTGATCTGCATATGTTTTTATTTTCCTTTTCGAGTCACAAAGGTGACTCAAACCTTGTCAGTATTCACTGATCGATCTGTGTGGTCCACTGAGGTATTTTGTTCTGATGGCTCTCCCTAATAGCAAGGTGGCTGGACTCTCACCAGTTGTGGTGTGAGGAGTTGGCCTGGCACAGAGCTTGGTTTAGATCGATTCCCTCTATGGACGCTTGTTGAATGATCCTCTTGAGGGTGCCCATGAATCGTTCAACTACACCATTGACTTGGGACCAGAGGCATGTATTTTTTTGATGTTTGACATTGAGTCAGACAAGAATTTCTTTGAACTCCTTGCTCTTAAAGGGTGGGCTATTATCAGATTTGAGGATTTTGGGGATACCCCATGTTGCAAAGATGTAATCACGCCATTTTGTGACTTTGTCATCGGTTGCCGAAGATAGGTCTTCCGCCAAAGGAAAACGTCAATATTCATCTATGACTACCATGCGATGGTGTCCATTTCCTTGAGGTCCAAAAGAGTTAACTGCAACCCGCTCCCAAGCATGGGCAGAAAGGTCAGACATTGTCACTGGGTGCTGCGTTACCATGGGGGAAAAGAAGTTGCAATTATAGCACGCCTTCAGCTCCTTCTCGAATCGTTCATCTAGCCAATAGAACCACACTCCATCTCTTATGACTCTTTTGGTGGCTACGATAACACGGTGTCCTTCATGGGCTAACTCGATGACCCACTGTCTTAGGCTTCCAGATATGATGAATCTCTAGCCTCAAAGCATTACACCTTCTTGGGTGACTGCTAACTCAGCCTGTACATTTTTGAACTTTTGGAATTCAACATCATCGGCAAGGAGCCAAGTACTTCAACTCTATGAGCGTGTAGGAATACGTTCTTTGATTGTGGTCACAATAGTTTGTTCTGCAGACAGAGTCGCTGGTGTGCTGGATCTCACAATACAGTTGAGATATGGTTCAGGTGTCCTTGAGGTCGAACTGTGACAAAATAGCGGCACTCGTGAAAGTAATCTGCTGGGTTTTGATCCTTACCTGGTTTGTGCACAATCTCATAGTCATACTCTTGCAGTCTTAACCCACACCTCTTGATTCGAGGGGGCACCTTAGCCTTCGGGTATACAAAAATTGTAAGCAACACCTGGTGATCTATGATGGCGGTGAATCGTTTTCCATAGAAGAATACATGAAAATGTTTGCAGGCCCATACCACAGCCAGACTCTCCTTCTGCAGCTGATAGTAGGCACATTCTGTTTCAGACAGGCTTTCACCGGCTTAGGCCACAATGTGTCTCTGAGCATTCAAGTGACCATTGTGCTGAGCAAGGATTGCCCCTGGCCTTACCGGGCTCGCATCAACCATTGTTTCAGTATGTAACTTGAGGTCAATGTAGGCCTTTTCAGTTGCAATCTCAATCACATGTTTAATGTCTTTGAAACTCTGCTTGCATTCTGAGACCACTGAAAAGCTGAGTTTTGCTTCATCAAGTCCCTCAATGCAGCACTCACTGTAGCAAAGTGTTGAAAGTATCTTGAGCAATAACTGGCCGTGCTTACAAAGGATCGCATCATGGTAACATCTTGGGGGGAGGCGGGGCAAGTGGATGGCAGTGCTTGCACCTCGTCTAGGTCTGGAGTTATTTCCCCATCAGAAAATTTATGCTAAAAAAAACTTGAGTTTGGTTTTGTGAAACTCTCACTGTGCGGCATTCAGAGTGAAACCTGCATCAGCAAGGACATTGGCACACTTGTGTAAGGGCTTTGTTGTGTTCTCCTTGTGTTCACCCAAAAAAACAGTATGTCATCACTCTAGTTGAAAGCATATGTAACAGGGTTGATTATTTGGCGAATAACATCCTGAAATATCTAAGCAGCCGAATATAGTTCAAAACACAGTCTCTTATATCTGAACAAACCTACATGAGTCAAAAAAGGTACCTGCAGTTCTCCTCCAGCTCAAGTTGATAGTATCCTTTATTCAGGTCAAGACGGGAAAACATTTTGGCTCTGTTCAACTGCATGATCATGTCCGCTATGTGTGGGCCACGGTGTTTCTCCCTCTAATTGGCTTTATTTGCCTGGATTATATCAACACAAATGTGCACTGCTACGCTGCTGTCCTTTTTTGGCACTATGACTGTGGTCGAAACCCATTGCATGGGACCTTTTGATGATGTAATGTTTCAAGAGTGCTTCCAACTCTTTCTCTACAGCTTCTTGTAGATGAAAAGCAACTCTATGGTGTCGCTGAGCAACAGGGAGAATGTCTTCATTGATATAAAGCTGAACTCACATTTTCTTGAGTTTTCCCAGGCCATCGATTAATGACGGGAATCAGCTCATGATATCAGACTGAGCACAGAGGTTGTAGTTGAGGGATATCAACCCCATGTCAGCATCAGTGGCAAAACTGAGCAAGCAGGCACTTGACAAAATCCCTTGTAGAACATGAATGGTGGTTTGGACCAATGTCTTTTTGTTTCCCATTGTAGCTGTGAACTACGCTATGCTTTGCAAAGGCTCAGAAGCGGCCCAGTTATGCACCTTCATTCAAACTTTTCCACTGGAATTATATTAATTGACTCACCACTGTCTAAAATGAAAGTGATTGGGTATCATTCACTTTCAATGTGATTTTGAGACAGTGTCTAAATGAAGTTTGTTGCTTTGTTGAGTAAGTTCTCTGATTCTCGTACCTTATTGTGGTAATTGTAATTTCTGGTTTTGTCTGATTAACTGCTCTGTATTTGAGGGGTGGCGCAGGGTGTCTATCAACCATCTCATCTGAGGGTCTGGCGTGAATTTCGAATATGCCATGTAGGGCCTTCGATTTCTTCTGCCGTCATGTATGGGCTGGAGCAGGACTTTGACTTCATTTGTGTCGGTCGCAGACCACTCTGCATCGATTCTTGGCTCACGTGGCACGCACGAGCAGTTTTGTCCTCTCCGGTGCGTATCACGTACACATCATCAGTTGTAGTGTCTTCCCCAGCCCAGGAGTCTGCACATGAGTTACACCACACAAGAGCTGCTATCAACCATTACTTTATTCTTCAGCCTACACTCACACACTGTGCATTGCATCATATTTCACATTAATCACACCCTAACACCTCCCCATATATTACGTACTTCCTCTTCAGAGTCCGCCCAGAACCACAAGGGTCCTACTGCGCATGACACCAATATGGTCCACTGGTCAGAGTGGCCCGCCAAACACATTCCATCTTCTGGTCAGAATGCCCCACCGCACACATTCTATCTCCTGTTCACCCGCTACGCTTTACACATTCCATCTTCTGATCAGCCTACTGTGCCACACAGATTCCATCTCCTGGTCAGAATGCTACGCCACACACATTCCCACTCCAATGCACACTTCCAGCTCCTGGTCAGAATGCTAAGCCAAACACATTCCATCTCCTGGTCAGAGTGTCCCACCACACACTTTCTATCTCAAGTTTACATGCTCTGCTGCACACATTCTATCTGGCATTCAGAATGCTGCACCACACATCTTCTACCTCCCTGTTTAGAATGTTCAGCAGCACCCATTCCACCTGCCAGTCAGAACAGTCTGCAGCACACGTTCCATCTCACAGTCGGAGCACTCCACAGCACACGATCTATCCCCTGGTCAGAACACAGTGTCAAACACATTCCATTTCACTGTCACAACACCCTTCTGTACAAGTTCTCTCCCTCGATCAGAACACTCCACCGCACACATTCTATCTCCCAGGCAGAACACTCTGTCGCACGCACATTCCATCTCCCGTCAAAATGCCCTTCTGCACACATTCCACCTCCCAATTACACTCTGTAGCACGCACTCTATCTGCCGGTTAGAATGCTCTGAAGCACACATAATTCTCTCTGTCACAAAACTCTTCAGCACATAGTCCATCCTCCGGTCAGAACACTCCATATCACACATTTCCATGCCCAGTCAGAGAACTCCACAGCACAGCACCACCGCACACTTTCCATCTCTCGGGTAGAAAACTCGAAAACTCTGCAGCACCCTTTCCATCCACTAGTCAGAATGCTCTGCAGCACACATTGCATCTCCTAGTCGGGAAACACTACAGCACACAATCCATCTCCCTGTCAGAATGCTTGAAGCACACATTCCATCTCCTGGTCAGAATGCTCTGCTGCACACATTCCATCTCCCACTTGGAACACTGTAGCCCACATTCCATATCATCAAAATCCTCTGCAGCACACTTTCCATCTTCCGGTCAGAATGCTCTGCCACTTCACACATTCCATTTTGCGGTCAGAATATTCTACGTCACATATTCCATCTTCCGCTCTGAATGCTCCTCAGCACACTTTCAATTTTCCAGTTGGAATGTTCTACTGCATCCATATCCCAGTTGGTCTTCTGGACTACGGGTCTGGGAATTCTATCAAAAAGTGAAAATTTTTCAGTGTATTTATGAAAGTACAGAATGTTAAATAATTTTCTGTTTCTCAGAGTGTTATTCAAGAGGCAGAGAAGGGTTCCCTGAGTCACAGGGATGGAGCTAAAAACTTGGGGAATTACCCTACTCTTGCTTTACCTCTCTTGAAAGTAGATCTCAGATAGTTAAGCTCAAATTTCCAGATTACTCTGTGTATCTTAGAGAGAACATCCTGAATTCTGGATGGGCTAGAACAATCAACCTGGTCAGTATGCCCCCTGTTCAGATAGGGTAAGTATGGTGCTACTGTGTGATGGCCATTGACCTTCGAGGCAAGTGCTTCTGTTCTCCCCAAAGAGAACTCCTGCAAATCCTTCCATCTCCCCTGTAGTAAAGGGACTACACACCATGTATCCAGAACTATATCTGCATAACCAGTCCAACAGCTCAAACATTGAGCAGTTTTTCCCACTGATCCAAGAAATCGTGTGTGGAACTTGAAGATTAGTCAGCAAAGCAATCTTTAGTCCCCAAAGGACTTAAGAAGGCAAGCTAGCCATACAGCTAGCGGAAAAAACATGTAAAATGTTCTTGGTTCATCATTTAATTTATAAGAATCCAACGTGCGCTCAATTCTCTAAAAATAAAAGCAAATAATGCAACGACGTATTATCAAGACAACAATATGCATGAGAGACAAATGAATAGAAATGAGTCTTTATGACCTGCGAAGGACTTCTTGCAGCACTATCATCTAGTCCTAATGGGAACACATCTTGTTGTGCTATACGCCTTGCCTATGGTGGCACTGATAAGACTGAATCAGAGAACTGTAAGAGATTAATTGATCTCATCCGAATAATTGAGCACCATCCATTTCACTTACCCATTTTAAGATCCTGGTGAGTCAGTCAAATGGCAGATTTTCAGGATTACAGCTGATTATGTTTGGGAGTACATTTAGTTTCCAGCAAGGTTGCGGCCTCATGGTTCTACAATGGGGATCCTTTACCCAATATACATGTGTTAGGGACTTTGCGAATAGTCATAACATATAAAACACTAAATGTTATTTTTCATGATAACAAGAAGTTTAGGTCTGGGGCTACACACATCTTCAACTGTCTGAAGGGCCCTATTTTATCACATACAACAGGAAGTACAAAGAGAGAATGAGTTTTAAGCCAGTGCCCTTTCCCCTTTGGATTTCATGTTTTTTCACACTCTGTAATTCCTTCTATTGGTTGTCCACCAAGCCCATGACATTTTGAGGATGGTTACATTGTCTCATTTGTTTTCCTGTTAGGTTTTGGTTGTGGGGCATCAAGTCAAGTACTACTTTTATTACACTGCATGTGTGACATGAGGTGTAGCTTCTAATTGAGAGCCAGTGTGCTATCTTTCATCTATTTACTTTGCTGACATGATGACATGTTTAATTGCTGACTTAAGCCTTTTCTGATTAGTAAGTGTTTTGTTTTTGGGTATCTTAGCCTACCAAAAAGACACAGAGCGTTTCTCGACTCATCCTTACATGTTCATTTGTTTTACTTTGCTGTCGTGCTAGCATGTGTAGGATTTACATCTTGATTTATTAATATTGTAAAGAGGCGTGTGTACTAAGGCTTTCTTGATGGTGCAACGAAAACACTGGCCCAATGTCAAAAGTATCTACTATGCAATATTTTGCTGGTTCTGCCTCTCATGTTCCCCATGTACGTTGTAAACGTAATTTCTGTCTCTTTTTCGTTAACAATCTTCTTTGAGGGTACAACGTTGCTCTCTTGTGTGACTTCATTATGGGATTTTCTTTGTAGGATAGCTGGAGGCAACACACACTAAATCACTGAAATTAAAAGGCATTTGTAGAGTGCACGCCTACTCCGTGGAGTGTCCTCGGACTGGAGAATGTTTTTCTGCACACTTGAGGATGGACGATTACATCACTTGTTAAACAGCCAGGTTTTCAGCTTCCTGAAAACTGAAAGTTTTGGGGTAGCACGAAGTGCCATCCGGAGTTGGTTCCATGCCCTAGCCCTGAGATAGGAAAAGGATATTTCACCAATTCTGGCCGAGTGTATATTAAGGATAAATGCGAGGTGGCCAAAATTGACCTTAGTGTCCTTTGAGGGGCATAAGTAGAAAGCCTCCTCCTAAGGTACACATCACCTTTTCCATGCAGGGCTTTATGAGCCAGGACCAGTGTCTTGAAGCAAATCTTCTTTTTAACGGGTAGTCATTGGAGTGATTTTAGATGTGGGGACATATTGGTTCTAGGAGCGAGATTGAGAACTATTCTGGCTGCCGCATTCTGATCCACTTGCAACCGACTCAAAAGATAATCAGGCAGACCTAAATACAGAACATTTCCATAGTCAAACCTGGAAGTGATCAGGGACTGGATCACTGTTTTCCTAGTTTTGAGTGACAAAAGGGGTAAGACTTTTTTCACAGTGTGTAGCAGCCCAAAGCAGGTGCCCACCAGAGCCTGAATTTGGGTTTGCAGAGACTGAGCACTGTCAATTTTTATTTCGATATTTTTTAATGAGCTCTGACGAGTGGCGGGAGGAGGGGCATCCTGAGGTCACCAAAATCTCCAGACCTCCGATGGAGTTGTGCCAAAAAAGACAATCTCCATTTTTTTGAGATTGCATTTTAGTTGGTTGATGGAATACCAGTAGAACACCTTAATAAGACAGGATTTAATAATTTCTCCCTCAAATTCCGCCCCCTTTTCCCAAGTAAAGAGAAGCTGAGTATCATCATAAAAGCTATACCCTGTATATGTTTGTTATGGATATAAAATCAATTTAAAAAATATATATATATATTACTAGACCTATGGAACACAAGCTTCTGTTGAAAATAAATGAAAATGCTTATGAACGCATTGGAAACTTTACTGACGTACACAGCCTAAACTGCATTTATGAAGGCCTTGTCAAAAAAACTTTAAAATGCTATATTAACAACAAAAATGAACATCTTGCCGAATATTTTTTTTTTTATGCAGACTCTAACTTTCCCATTTACACTTTTTTGTAAATTTAAAATCAGCAGACAATGTTTTCTTCTTTCCCAAATCAAAATAGCATAGGGATGTTGTTCCAGATCCTGGGTGTATAGATAGAAAATGCTTTCTGTCTTGTTTTTAATTCTTTACCCTTTTTAGTCTGCAGTCTGATGGTGTCTTAGCTGCGTGTGTGCCAAAAACAATCTTAGATAGCAAGGTTGTCTACTAGATAAGCAGGGGTGCTGTTCATGACATCTTTATAAATAATGCAACTGGTTTCAAAGATGGTCAGGACCAGAGAAGTCAGTGCAGTTCCTTCATGACGGAGGTGATGTGATCATAGTTCTTAGATGAGATGTGCTGCGGCATGTAGGATGCCCCTATGAGGTGCCACTGTGGTATCTGGGAGGCCATGGAGTTGGGCATGAAAAACTTCCAAATGCAAGAGTACAAGGGCTTGAACTGCAGTTCTGAAGTGGCTTTCTGGACTTTTCTTTTACTTTCTTTAGAAGAGAGACCTGGTACCACACCATCTTAATTTAAATGGCAATGTATTTGCAATGTGTTTATTGAGGGCGAGGTTGATGTTCAGGTTGAATATAAGTGAACTGGCTTTCTCTGAAAGTTGGGGTTGAAAGCTATCAGGTCATGCCAGTGAGTCACATTTGTACTATATATTTTTTGCTGTTCTTGGCAAATAACAGGAATTCTGTCGTGGTTGGGTTGTGCTATAGGAAGGGGCAGGACATCCAGGTCTGGTTAATATCCAAGCAGTGCTTGAGACACTGGATGTCTGAAACAGAGGAGACTTTCAAGTAGAATTCTGTGTCATCAGCATAAAGGTGAATCTTGATGCGGTTATCTTTGAGTAGCGCACTAAGCTACTCCATTTAAAAGTTGAAGATGATAGGGGACAGTGTGGGGCCCTGGGGGACTCCACAGGGGATAGGAATATTTTGCAACCTGGAGCTGCCCCTGTGAACAAACTGGTGTTTGTTGAAGAGGTAGGAGTAGATTAAATGAGGGACATTGCCGGTAAATCCTGTTCATTTGTGACTCCAAGGTGTGTATGAGGAAGGGATTGTTGACTGAGTCGAGGAAGCTCAGAGGTCCAGCAATATCAGGAGGCAGTGACCATCTTCATGTGTGGTCAAGAAGACATGGTCTATGATGTGTAAGGTAGCGGTGTCCATGATGCAGCGGGATCCAAATCCAGATGTGTAGTTGTACATGAAATGGTTAGCATTGAGATGAACTTGGAGTTGAACATAAGGAGCATTTTCAATGATCTTGCCAATGAACTGTAGGTGAGCGACGGGCCAGTGGTTGACAAGGTTGTTGAGGTCTACTGTAGGTTTCTTTAGGAGTAGGAGGATCTGGTCTGTCTTGATAGCTTCTGATAAAATGCCTTGAGTGAGGGAGGCAGGCAATGACATGGTAAGTAGGTAATGAGTGCGTTCTCGGAGAGAGCTTTGACGAAGGGCAATGGCAAGACATCATCTTCATAAGAAGTGGCTTTTAGGGAGTGGAGTATGTCAGCAGGATCTGGGACGGACAGGACTTTGAAGGCTGTCCATTGCAGAATTCTAAGGGAAGGGCTGGCTGTGAGAGAACAAGTAGGCGTGGTGTTGTTGCTGTACTATCTGATCTTCTATATTTTTTCACTGATGAAGAGGTTGATGGCATTGCACTTTTCTATGGAGTGAGGAATATATGTGTCCAGCAGGGGACTTATGAAGTGCTTGATTGTATTGAACAGCGTTCTGCTTCTGTTGGTGGCTTCATTGATGGTGTGGGCATCATACTTTGCTTTTGTTCATGCTTTGACTGATGTGTTGCATGAAGGCATGACAGTATCAAGAGGTTCTAGAGAGTTCTGTTTTTCTTCAATTTTCTTTCCTATCTGCAGATGGTTCGTTTATTGCCAGCAAGGTTTTTAGAGTACCATTGAGCTGAAGGCTTGGCTTGCTCTTGCCTGTTGTAATTGGAGCGTGGATATTCACAACCCTTTCCAAAAATTATTTTATGGAGGTGTTGGCGTTGGATGTAATGGCACACAACAGATTCACAGTCTTAGCTCTGCAGTAGCTGAGGCCGACTATTACTCAAAAAGTCTATCACAGCCCACCCTTACCTAAGTCATCACAGATTGGAGTGGGATCAGTATGCCTCACTGGCCTCATTTTACGCTGTGACAAAATGGGGGAGGGGGACTATGAAACAAAAGGCAGCAGAAGAGGGTTATAGACAAGCTCACCAGTCACTTGCTTCCACTTTTGTTTCCTTACAAGTGTCTCATAATGGCGATACTTTCTCCACCTGCGACAACAACAGCACCCTGCCACCCGTGCTTGGCACCAGGCTCTGGAGAACATATTAATTAAGATGATAATCATCTCTAAAACAAAGATTTGTGTACTGCGTATCTTTAGATGATGCTGCACTTTCGAAGGAGCAGGATTCCGGGACCAGTGTCCAGCCAAGATTGGGGGGAGGTAACAGTGGTTGAGTGCAAGCGGTCTGAAAGAATAGCAGCAGCATGAGGTGCAGTAAACAGCCACATACATAAACACACACAATGGATACACATTGAGATTTAAAAATTCGTTTTTTAACCTCCTACATTTTAGGCTTAAAAAATGACCTGTCTTGCTGAATTTTGTAATAAGTGTGTGCTTGATGTAGCCGCATATTGCTCATATCTGCCACTGTTATATGTGTTGGTATCAGCCTTCTATTTATATGGCATGGAACACATTCGGCTGACATGTGGCGCCAGTCTATACCATAGACTAGCGCCTGATTTAGAGTTTAGTGGATAGGGTAGTGCGGCGCAAAAGCGACGGAGCACTCTGCCCACCAAATCCTGGGTCTGCCCAGTTCATTCAGAGATGAGCAAACCTCAAGTATTCCATCATCAGATCTCAATTGGCTCCATTCCATCGACTGAGTAGGGGCCATTGGGGGAAGGACATTACATCACCTGTGCTATTTAGGGTGGAAGGTATATTGTCTTCTTATTCCTGTTATTCACTGCCAGGAAAAACCTTGCGGTGAGACACATGAAAAAAACAATAATTATAAAAGTCAAGAAAATACCTGGCAGCTAAATGTTAATGTAGGGCCAATTTGTGAAACCAATCTAGTCGATTTGCCAAATACAAGGCTTTATATGGCAGAAATCAGTAATGAAAATGTGCTGGCCCTCTGCACCAGGAAGCAGTATGAATCAGACAAAGTGATTTTAGTTGCATGCGAATCTTCACAAGGAGCCAGTGTAACTTGTTTATCCTCGGCAGTGATGTGTGGTGCTGCATGTTAATTCCTGGCGCAACCTCTGGTGGCCTCTTTCCCTTGGTCCTCCTCCTAAACCCAAGTTCTCTAATATTCGTTTATCTATTTTATCGCAAAAGGTTAAATCTACATCTAGAAAGTTTTATCAATTTCTATGTAAATCACAAAACACCATATTTACCTAATCTGGCTATCGGGCATCCTCTTAAGTCATCAAATTAGTCATCAATCAGTCAGAATTTAGAAGCTCTTCATGCGGCACACTACAGTCGCAAAGAAAGGCAAGGACCAGAGACGTGCAAGCATCTATCAGTGCCCGTACATTTTATAAAGTTCGTAGTTCATCAGGAAATAGGCAGCATTCGGACTGTCAAAGATTCAGGAGCGCAGCAGTCACCCTAGATAGTAGCGTCGCGTAGCGTCCCCGTCGTCTTCGTCGGCATAAGGGAAAGTGTAAGCAACTCTCTCTCTATTCCACCATCATTTTTATAATAAAAGTAAAGTCAAGATGTAACAAATTACAAAGTTTGGGCTTTCTTGATTGGTCGGTTGGGATTGTCTGGTGAGTTTTAGCACAGTTCAAGAGGTTATGTCATAGTTTTGGATTTTTCCGGTTTCTTGTAAAAGTTCATTGTGTGGGTACTTGGCCGACTTCCCACCAGGTCCTTGTACGGGTACAGTAAGACAAGGGTCAGGACAAGGCCACAGGAACAAACTGTTGCGCAGTCGCACTTCGCCCGAAACCTTGTGGAATGGTGGCCATCACGTCGTGTCACGTTGGCGGCCATCTTGCTTTTAGGCCCAAAGGACAACTTAAGCGAAACAAACACAAAGAGTAATTAATACATAGAAATAATGAATAAAATGTTAACCCCTTACTAATCCCTCTATGTGCTTGTAATTATCTAGCGTATAGCGACATTTAAACCATTCATATTCACCCATTTGATGTCATCTGGAGCAACATAATGAAAACATCACAAAAGCCACATATATCATGCAGTATTCTATTTACTACATATACTACTGTTAGTATGCATACGTATTTTAGTCATAGAAGTTAATTAGCCATGCGAAATGCAAATCCCACGTATAATTCATATATTAATAATGTTGATTAGAACACATGCAAACTTATTTAGTAATATTATAATTAATAGATTATTTAATTAGTATACTCATGCAGAAATGGGGGGGTATACAAAATTTTGAACTACCCGCTCCATCAATAGCACTAGGAAGCCCTGTTCAGGGCAGCTATGTGTCAGAAGTCGAGCGTCTTGTACCCTTGTTGTAGGTAAATCCCCGTGAAACATCAAGTCCCAGAATGCATTGTAGGAGGTAGTTCATTGTATGCCTTCCCATGCTGCATTAGGACAAGTCAGGTGACTGCTACCGGCATATAGCCTGCCTGCTCCCATTCCTGATTGCTTGGCCTTCCTTCCTGTTTGAGGACCACGCCCCCTTCTTCATGTTTGGAGCTCCCCGTAAATGGCTGCCCGCCATTATCCCATCTGACCTGTTTCCTTGGAATCTGCCGTCAGACTACCTTTTGTCCTCGCGCTTGGAAAGCGCTCCTGCTACCTTTTGTCTCGCGCTTGGAAAGCGCCCCTGCTACCTTTTGTCTCGCGCTTGGAAAGCGCTTCTGCTACCTTTCGTCCCGCGCTTCGGAAAGCGCTCCTGCCTTGCTGTTGTCAACCGGGTGAACAACGCGGCTGAAAGCAATCAGTGTTATTTTGTATCACGTCTTTTGACGACTGCATGCGGTAACGTAGTTGCATCTATTCCTCGTTACTTTGTATCCAGCTGGTTACCATCTGGTCGAGGAAGCACGGTGGAATACTTTTCACTTGACTTTAGCTTCTCTACATGCGGTAAGCGTTGGGAATCTTTTTTAACGGAGTACTGCACTGTTGCATTCTTTTTGGATAAAAGACTGTACAAACTTTATTGAAAACTTTATTGACAACATCTGGGTACAGCGTTTATAAAGGAATACAAACCTTGCACTGCCCAACATTTCTCAGCATCTCTTGGGCCTCTGTCCTGTTTCTTTTTACCTTAGTGCACAGCCTACCGTCAAGGTTGAGAAAGGACTACAGACCCTATTCGGTGTGTGGAGGAACAATAAAGACAGCGCGTGATAAGACGCTGTAAGCTCCTATTGTTTGTGGGTCCAGCTTTTCTCTCATTGGATTCATAGTACTGCAACTTCCTTCGTTTGGTTCCTTTTCCTTCATAAAAGAGACCTCAGTTTGTTTGATACCAATCTTGGTCATGTAAGTATGAGAAGGCATATAATGTATATAAGTAGTAGGGGATATTAACAAGGAGATAGGGCTTATGTGTTCCTTTTTGTTTTCTGTCTCCCTGTAGGAACCTGATATCCGGTGCCTGACTTCTATGTAGAAGACCTGGTGGTCCTTTATGGTCTCTTCACTCTCTAAGGGGTCTACATCTTACTGTAGTGTGCTCTATACCTATAGAGGAGTAGACTCTGGGAGAGTGAAAAGATATTATCTTCGCTCCCGTGGATATTGGAACCTCTGTCGTTGGGACATAGACCGGACACTATGCGCTTTATAAATCCTTCAACATGATATAACATGAATACCATAAATCAGAGGTATTCTGGCATTCTGATGATGCTGCAGTTGGTGAAACTAATTAATCACTTTTGCTACCTCCAGGAAGATGGGTGACTGTGAAAATTAGCACTATTTTTCAATTCGATTAATGGGTGATCTCAGAGATGCTAGGGGGCGTGCAGACAAGATGGCCGCACAGTAGTGAGGCTCTGTCAGCCCGAAACATTAATCCACCAAATATCCTGTAACTGCGGGGCAATCTCGCTGTGTACCTCGCTATATTGAAGCGCATCATCAGCGGTGGCGAAACGCCTGCTTGTGAGGCAGGCTCCTGCTGCAGAAGACCGGTTAAACAACCGGAAAGAACTGTGGCCTACACAGCGAGGTGCGACCGGCAGTGTTGCATGAGGCCCAGCGGCCGACAGTGTGGGTTGGAAGCGCATGCCTGTGAGAGTCCTTGCCCCCCTAGCCGCCTACCGCGGGACACCCAGGTGCTGTGAAGAGGCATCGGGAGTAGCGGCCGGCCCCCACACAGTGAGTCTGGGCTGCCCATGCTACGGAGGAAGGGAGCCTGCCCACCTGGCGGTGCAGCAAAGCCACGGCGGTAACAGGTGCCCACGCATATCTGCTGCGAGCAACTCAGCACCATCTGGCACACGGCAGACAGACAAAGCAGTGAGGCTGGGGGAAACACATGCGACGAGGCAGGCGCAGTGCTGTAGCGGTCAGTGCTGGAGGACACCTACACTCGCAGCACCAACCCGCGAGGCCAGGGTTCTGGCCTAGATGGCACCTACACACTCTAGTGCAGCTGACAACCATTCGACAGCCCATAAGACACGCATCAGTACATACATAAGCAGACTCTAGCCTGTGCTAAGGGGAGATGAGGGCGCACCAAGCGAGACTGAAAGAGGACCCATAACGGACCGGCTCGGCAGAAGGACCCCCCAGCGCGCTACGGGTGCCAAGGCATGTCGGGGGACCCCCTCCGGCGCCCAGCTGTGCAGCTATTGGTGCGGCGAGCTGCCCCACTCACACTGGGTGCCTTGTACATGTCAGACATCGGCAAACCAGTGCTAGCCCCCCCCGATCCGCAGTACTGACGCAGCAGGGGTAATAAGCGAGTTATCGTCAAAGGAACTGTAGGCCTTGCTGCGCCCAACATGTTTCGGATGAAGGCGAGGGAGTAACCACAGAACCAGCGTCACAGCCGACCAACGGCATCAGAGTCCCTTTCATCCGGGATTCACGGGGGTGGCTTAAGCGCTGACCCAGCGCTCCCCGTCACTGGACACGCAGTCTCCTGAGTGTGAGGACCCAAGGTACAGGTGCTTACACGGCTGTCGCCTGGAAGGCGCAGGCCAGGCGAAGGCCCAGTCTGTCACTACACGGCACGTCTCATGCCGTTTGAGAGCAGCAGTGCGGACTAACTTCCTCAGATCTGCGCAACATCAAGTAGGAGCCCTACAAATCTCGGACCTCCCTTGCTGCTTTAGCACCATAACATCCTCTGAAGCACCTACACCTTCATGCAATGACCAGAGGCCACCTGCGGCACCATCCTCGGGACACGACCGATGTCACAATGGGGAAAGCGGATGGCAAACAGTCTAAGCTCACCTTCGAAGCCCGTAGGATGCCCAGATGGCAACCGCTCGAGACGGAGCCAGAAAAAGGAGATCGGGCACACAGAGAGGAGGATGTAGTGGACATGAAGATGTTACTCAACACCATGAAAGCAAGCTACGCCTCCATCGAGCGGAAAATGGACTCCATGTGCGCACGTATGGGTCAGATCACGCAAAATATCGCGAAACAGGAACGCAGGATCAAAGAGGCTGAAACGCGGATCTCCACCCACGAAGACGACCATGCGCAGGCGGCCGGGCAACTCACGGACATTGATAAATTGCTGAAGGTGATAGCGGCCAAAAACGAGGACATTGAGGCCCGCTCCAGGTGGAACAATATCGCATCACCGGAGTGCCGAAGACGACGAACACTGGGAGGCTAGAAGACTATGTGGAGCGGCTGCTCACAACGTGTTTCGGGCAGGAGAACTACTTGAGAATCCTGACTGTAGAGCAGGCGCACCGCGCACTGGCGCCGAGACCCCCTCCTGGGGCACCACCCAGACCCATAGTCGCAAGACTGCTCAACTACCGCGACCGGAACACGGCGCTACGCAAGGCGCAAGAGTTAAAAGACATTGTATTCGAGAACAATGCCATATCACTATATCCTGACTTTACTCTTAATGTCCAAGAGGCGCATAAGAAGTTTGCACCCATCAAGAAGAAGCTGCAACATGAGGGTGTGGAATATGCCATGCTCTACCCTGCGCGTCTCCGGGTCACTTACGATGGTAAACATCATATAAGTAACACACCACAACAGGCGGCGGACTTCAAGAAAACGGTGCTGGCGGCAAGGAGAGCTGACCTCCCCAGATCGGACGACGGGGACTGTGCAGCACAGCGAGACGAGAACTGAAATTAAAGATTGGACACCTGGGACACACCCTCCTGAAGGTTTGGTTAAGGACACTGCAGATACAATCGTAGTCTAGGCGCAGGAGGTAATGTTACATGTTTGTCCCTGCATGAACTTACAAACTATTGCTTGGGGAACATAGACAGTGAGAACCCTGCCAGACAACCATCATAATGTGCATTCCGGGGCCCCCTTCTGCCCGTAATGTTGGCGCAGGAGGTGAGGCCACGCCCCTTGGGGCAAACGTCTCATAGGATGTTCCCCCCTCTCCCGCTATCGGGGATTGTTCTTTTGGGCTGTTGCCTTTGTTGTAACCTGTTTGGGGTATTTCAAGGAAAAGTCACCAGAGGCCCTAAGACTCGAACACTGTTTGTTATCCTGCTTGACAGTGCATATACGACATTGTTTAACTATGATCAAAACGCAAGGAGCTCCTCACGGAATACCAAATAGAGGCTGAGAGAGAATGCCGTTTGCATGGAAAATACCACATAGCGCGCAAATATGGAGAGGGGGAGCGCCCTGGCAGAGAGCTGGCAGAAACTATCAGGCTGCGCAAAACAGCGAACCACGTGCTAGTGCTACGCGACGAGGAAGGAACGCTTCTTCGGGACACATCTGACAATATGGGAGAATTTGCTAAGCACTACCAGGCACTATACAAGTCATGCGCAGCGCGCCAAGGGTAGACCCCTCAATACCTAGAGCAGATAGAGCTGGCCTGGCTCAGCAACTGGCAGAGGGAATTCCTGGCGTCCGAGTTCCAATTAGATGAAATTCGGGAGGCCATAATGCAAATAGGGAGTGAGAAGGCACCGGGGTCAGATGGCCTAGGCATCGAATTTTACAAAACATACAGAGACATATTAGCTCCCTTCCTTAAAGCAATGTACGAAGAAGCTGTCAAAACGGGATCGCTCCCACCCACGATGTGTGAAAAAAATGCTGGTCTCTCCTTTTAAAACACGGGAAACCCTCGGAATCCCCAGACTCGTACTGGCCTCTGTCTTTAATAAATTGCGATGCCAAAATACTGGCTAAAGTACTGGCCAACAGGCTCTCGCTTCTGATGGAGAACCTCATCAGACTGGACTAAGCAGGCTTTATACCGGGCCGGTCTACCTCCCATAAACTGTGCACCCTGTTTTCCATCATGCACGGTATAGACCAGGAAGAACAGGCGGTGGTGGTCTTTCTAGACGCCACCAAAGTGTTCGACTCCCTGGAATGGGGTTACTTGTTCGCGGTTTTGACCCACATGGGATTCCCGCCTGGGTTCCTCCAATGGATAAAGCTACTGTACCACCTCCCCACTGCCGCATTACTCTTAAATGGGGTGCGGTCCCCAGCCTTCGCCATCTCCAGGGGCACGCGGCTGGGTGTCCTCTTTCACCTCTGCTGTTCACGATCGCGATGGAGCCGTTGGCTGCCATGCTACGACAGCATCATAAACAATATGCGCTAGACTATCCCACACGACCCGTCTTAATTTCGCTCTACGAGGATGATATCATGCTGTATGTGCGAGATCCCATCAATGGTTTAAATGCTATGATCACTGAAATAATAAAGTTTGGGGTCTACTCGGGCATTACAATAAATTGGGGAAAGTCTCAAGTCCTACCACTTACTAGTAGTACTGCCGCGTTCCCAATGGAGTACCCGCTGCAGTGGTGCGACGAGGAGGTCCGTTACCTCGGTGTCACCGTTAATAAGGATAAAGATGAACTACTGAGGGCAAACTATGGAGTAACCCTGGACAAGGTAGAAATCTTGATCACCCGATGGATATCCCTTCCGCTCTCCCTTGCGGGTCGAGTGGCCTTAATGAAAATGGTCATTCTGCCCAAATTCCTCTATTTGTTCATAAACATCCCCTTTTCACCTGACCGCCACTTCTTCATCAGACTGAGGAGTCAGCTTATCCGCTTGGCGCGGGGAGGGAAACAGCCTCGGATTAAATGGCGCACCCTTACGCTGCCATTCGCCCAAGGCGCCTTTGAAGCACCTGATCCGGAACACTCCTACCTTAGCGTGCAGGCACACTACGCAGTATATTTGTTTGCACCCCCACCCTTCATGACTCACCTGGCGGTCGAACAGGGGCTCGCGGCGTCTGCCTCACTTGCAGGCCTATTGGGCGTAGACAACAAAGCGACTGGAGGCATGGGCGTCCGCAGAAATTTTTCCAGGGAGGGGCGAACCTGGCAAATGAAGGGGCGTGGCTAATGTTAATCAATAGGGGCGGGGCTAAAATGGCAGACAATCAGGATCGGGTAATGCTCAGGCCAAGCTGAGAAAAAAAGTGGGGAATTCTGCATTTGAAACTGGACAACAATTAGAGCACACATGAACCCTAAAATTACCCCCCTGGCCCCTTAAAACTCATACATTCCCTGATCCCTAAAATTAGCGCCCTGGCACCCCAAACCCCATAACCCATACCCACCCGGACCCCTAAAATTGTCCCCCTGGCAGCCCAAAACCCATACCCACCCTGAACCCTAAAATTACCCCTGCCCCCCAAAACTCATACCCACCCTGAACCCTAAAATTACCTCCCTGGCCCCTTAGAACCCATACATGCCCTGAACCCTAAAATTACCCCCCTAGTACCCCAAAATCCATACCCACCCTGAAAAATTAGTGACGGTCAAGAGATTAAAGACCTCGTCACCTTGGTACAGCCCTGAGCTGAAATGTTTAAAAGTAAACTGCAGGAGAGCGGAACGTCTTTGGAGACAAGACTATAGTAAAGATAAGAAAACTAACTTTAATCTTGCTCTCCAACAATACAAGGATGCAATCATTACCGCAAAAAGACTATTTTACACAACTAAGATAGAGGAAGCCGGAAATTCCACTAAAGAACTTTTTAAAACTGACACACTGCTGTCTAAACGGCAGCAGGCTAATGCTTTTCAACCAGACCAAGCTATGTGCAATAAACTGGCCCTATATTTCCAGAACAAGGTTCAAGTGATTTATAATGACCTTTTGAACACTCAAATGGTTCTGGATAAGTCATGTCAATCATCCGATGAGGCTGTATCAATACATTGCAGATTAGAATGTTTTCAGACAGTTACAAACGATGAGGTACACAAACTTCTCGTTTCCATAAAATCTGGTTCACCCAAAGACCCCTGTCCTCCCGCGATTATGCATTTGGCTGCTAGGAGAATTTGTGACAAACTCACCCCTCTAGTCAATCAAGTCTTGGAATCAGGTAGTTACCCAGTATGTTGGAAAAAAGCAATGATCAGGCTGATTCTGACAAAGTCCACCCTAGATCCCTCGGAACCTAAGAACTATCGTCCAATTGCTTGCTTACCAATAGCAGCTAAAATCCTGGAGAAATCAGTGAACAAGGTGCTGACTGATTATCTAGACATCAATAACCTGCTGGATTCTACTCAGCATGGTTTTCGGTCGCACCACTCTACCGAATCAGCCTTGATTGTAGTAACGGAGGAGGTCCGTAGAATAGTCAACGGAGGGGGTAGAGCAGTCCTTGTACTTTTAGACCTGTCAGCAGCTTTTGACACCGTGAACCACACAGTGTTAGTGCAGCGGCTGAAGGAAGTGGGGATCGAGGGGACTGCCCTGACCCACCTCACATCGTTTTTGGAGGGGAGGGAGCAGAGCCTGTACTGGGAGGGTCTGCAATCAGACAGTTTCCATCTTCCCTGTGGGGTTCCACAGGGATCGGCCTTATCCCCGACGATGTTTAACATCTATGTCATTCCCCTGGCCAGACTCATCAGGAAGCATGGATTTGCCCTGGTATCCTACTGAAGATACAGCTATTAGGTTTCATGCATGCCTTACTGAGATTATGACCTGGATGAACTACAGTTTCCTGAAAATTAACACAGATAAGATGGAGGTCATAGAGTTTGGTCAGGGCCGATCCCTGTGGAATGACTCCTGGTGGCTGGTGGGAGCGGGGGAATGCCCCTGCCCCTTGCCTAAGGTTAGAAACCTCAGAGTCATCTTCGATGACCAATTAAATGTTTCTGTGCAGGTAAACAGCCTCACCTCTTCCTGCTTCTTTTTAATAAAAACCTTGAGAAAGCCATTTCCTTTCATCTCACAGGAACTACAAAAGACTGTGGTGGTGGCTCTCTGGTTATCCAAACTTGATTACTGCAATGCCCTGTTTTTGGGCATTGATAAAACCCAGATGAGAAAACTGCAGTCCCTACAGAATGCCGCAGCAAGGCTGCTTCGAATATACCTGGAGGTCAATCAACCTCGGCAGGAATCAAAGCATTGCATTGGCTCCCTGTACAGCAGCGCGCGGAATTCAAGGCCTTAGGTCTGGTTCATAAAGCACTTTATGGGGGAGGGGCCAGGGACATCCCAAAAATGTTTTTACCCTATACCCCCGCTCATGCTCTTAGGTCCAGTAATTTAGGCCTCCTCCAGATTGATAGGACTAGGCGGGTAAGATGGGGCGGCAGAACTTTTTCAAACTGTGCGGCAAAGTTATGGAACAAAATACAAATAGCCATGAGATTCCAACCAAATCGACAGTCCTTCAGGAAGGACTTGAAAACGTGACTGTTCACTTCGATCTAGCTCCCTGGTAATACAGACTGTACCATTTTCACATACACCAGTGCCAAGACACCATGGCATTCGAGCGCTATAAAAGCATATATCCTATCCTATCCTAACCCTACAATTATCCCCCTGGCATCCCAAAACCCATACCCACACTGAACCCTAAAATTACCCCCTGGCACACCAACACCCATACCTACCTGGAACCCTAAAATTACCCCCTGGCAGCTGGTACCCCAAAACCCATACCCACCCGGAACCCTAAAATTACCCCCTGGCACCCCAATCACTAACCCACCCTGAACCCTAAATTTAATCTCCCTGGCACCCTAAAACCCACACCCAACCTGAAACCTAAAGTTACCCCCTGGTACCCCAAAAGCTGAACACTACAAGCTTACACTACATTTGCATATTCGGAGGGGACTGTCCTCCTTGACATTTCCATGCATGTAAGTCTAGAACACCGTTCACTTAGAGTAACCTAGATACGCAGCCAGTAGGTAATGCTGATGCTGTAGAATGCATTAAAGTTACTGGAACTTACTTAAAAACTGCTGCCTGCTCTTCTGATACTATTCGGTGGAGTCGGGCTGATCAACAGCACTGTCTTCCTGGCATCCAGCCCCTCCCGAAGGTCTCACTGTGTAGATCAGAGGACTTCAAACTTTTTTAGGCAAAGTCCCCCCTGACAATATTTTTTAGGAGTGGAGGCCCTCCCAATCACTTACATTTCTGGAAGTTGGGATTTAGCATCGTTGTCAACCATTTTTACCCCGAAGTGTTATCTGACAACTCATTTTCACAATTTCGAAACAACATTATCGGTGTTTTGTAAATGTAAAATTTGTGAGTGGTAAATCTGGCCAAAAATCACAGAACTCATGCAACACCATTTGACGGGAAACTTTCTTTTGAGTGAAAACTGCCACAAGGTCAGTGGATGCAACCCCAACTTTCAGGACCCCATCTAGTACTGTGCAGCCCGATCCAGCAAATAATCAGAATGTTGGCAGACTTGGCAACCACATCATTCTCTGGGCAAGGTCTTTGCTCTGAAGATACAACTCAATCTATGGAAATTCCCACTGCCATATATGTTTATTTTGTATTATCCCACTAAAGCAGTATAGATGCTTTGGGCTCTGGTGCAAGCAATGAAAATGGCCTTCTGGGCTAAAGCTGGGATTATCAGGGTTTAATGGTCCGGATGAAGCCGCAGTCCGTGCAGATAAAAGCGGTGAGGCCGGGTGGGGCGGGTGTATTTCGACGGACGATGACGAGAGAAAATTAAATAAATAATTAATTTTCACTCTGCATTGTCCATCGAAATCCCCCACCACCCCCACCACTCTTACCTTGTTGCAGGCAGTTACTTGACAGCACTATCACAAATGAACAGGAGGAAGTGAAAAACTACAACAAGTGGTCTAAATTTGCCTTGTTATTATGGGAAATACTTTGACAAAAGATAAAATGTAATGTTGCCTAAGACTCTGAAATTGTCTGCATCACAGCAGATTTGCAGAATCCAAACTGCGGTTGGCTAAAACACCAGAACTCCCAGAGATGAGACTCTCAACTGGGGCCTCTTGATAGCAAAGTGCAAGGACACTAGGGGGCATATCAACAACAACCGGCGATAATTATCGCTAAGCGCACTTAGCGCTAGAATAATTATCGCCGGCTAGCGTGGATATTTATCGCTGAGATAGTGTGCTATTAGCAACGCTTATCTCAAAAGCGATAAAAATCCTAACGCTAACTGCCTAACCTGAGATTATCGCTGGAAACCCAGCGATAATCTCACGTTAGCTTGTTGATAGGGACACACAAACTTAGCCATGATATCCACCTTCCATAGGATATCATGGCTAAGTCAGTCCTGAAGCAGGCGTAAGGAAAGTAGCGATAACAGGGGTTATCGCTACCTTTCCTGCCGCTATGCTTCATAGCGTGGGGCTTGATGATAGGAGAAATGTCGCTTAGCGACATTTCTCCTGTCATGTTAGGTCAGGAATGCCCACTTTGCATCTCATTAGAGATGCAAAGCTGGGCGTTAGGAATCCCCATGCTAAAGCAAGGTTTCACGCGTTAGCGTGACCTTGCTAATTAGGCGATAAAATTATCGCCGCTTTTCGGCCGAAAACGGCCGCTAAAGCGGCGATAATTCATTATCACCTCCTTGTAAATATGCCCCTAGGTCATCAACATTTCCACAGCGCAAATATGCTGTATGTAAGATCCCATAGCACCCCATTTTGTTCAGCTTGTTTTCAGTTAATGGTTCCTTTTTGTCTGATGATCAGGGTGTTGCTCTGCCTTTTAGAAACATTCTCAGGAAAGACAGCATCACCTGGACCATGAGTGACAGAGGTGACTCAGAAGCACCTGTTTGTAAGTTAATAAATTGTCCTTGAGGAAAGAGAATGCAGGCACCTCCAGTATCTGCCACCATATACATTGTCAGACTGGAGTAAAAAAGGCCCAAAGACCAAAATAAGAGGCCCCACTTATGAACTGGGTTCATGAAGCAGAGATGAAAAAGAATGGGCAAGACTCGGAGAAAGAGAGAGAAGTGTAAGGTGGTGAACAGAAAAGGCGTGAGCTGGAATCAAGAGTAAGCAGCCTTGGTATGTGGCCACCCTGGTGTTCAGCAGTGCTGCTGGCAGCTTCTAAAAAAAAACATTGGGTCGCTAAACCTATTTATTTACTTTTTTACAAATTAAGTACTGGAAACTGTACTAAGACCAAAAGAGAAATGAAGAGTGGGAGGGTCGAATAGAAACATATTCTTCCTGGTTTTATGTAGTTTGTGCATACTGTACGGTAATTAAGCCAGATCCAGTGCAAGGACTGAGAAAAGTACCCCCGAATGACTCTGGAAAGGAGACACCCCTTCCTCACAATCAGACAGCAGCTGTAGTTTTTTGGCCCTTATGTCAGCACTCAGAGCAGTGAATTCAACAAAAAGAGAACACCCGCTCCATCAGAAAGCTTCGGTACGAAATCATTGGCAATAGTAAGCAGTACACAAGATAGTTAGTTAGTCTCAGATCATCGTGAAATGTCTGAGTACATCCACTCGGCCTCTCAAGTTATGTTACTTGCACTTGTAATCACAGTCATACTCATAGCCGGTTAGCCTCACATACAAATTCCACTCTCTGGCCTGGTAGCATCAGTTTCTGAGCGGATTCAGAACACAGCAGAAGGGGTGGTTATTCTCAGACCAGAGGCGCAACTAGAGCCCAAATTTTGAGGGGGTGTGGGGGGGGGCTAATTCTTCCAGCAGTAGGCAGAGTGGAGATGGAGGGGTGAAAAACAACAAAGCCTCACAAAAAGCCTCGTTAACACGTAATTGGTCTTTTAAAGACCTGTGAAGTACTCGGGTGCGGCTGCAAACAAGACGGTCGCCAGCCCGGGAAGCGGTCTCAGCCCGGGCTGACACACACGAGGGGGGGGCAAGGAGGGGTGCTCCAGGGGGGGGGGGGGGGGCAAGCGCCCCTCCTCGCCCCTCCCTGCGGACGCCCATGACTGGAGGCGCATGCTCCACAGTGGCCTGCACCACTAGCGCGTGGCGCGCCATAGCCAAACGAACCCAGACGCCGATGCTATATTCCCCACTGCTTCCTATTCAAGATAAGCCCAACCTACCTGCCACGCAAGAAGGCATCTGCAAGCGCATGTTACTGCGGTACGAGATTCACACATGGGAGGACATGTACTGGGAAGGGAGATTCAAAGGCGCTGAGGCATTCTTCGGCGACACACCTCCCACCACTATGGACCGCTTCCTATACATACGATTACGCCAGGACGTCAATGACGCTACGCATGCGTTCCCAGAAGAGCCCCCTCACTGCTCCGTGGCACCTGACACTACGGGCCGGGGCGTCACACGCAGTATCACGCATATACAAAGCCACCATAGGGGCAGGACTGACTGGGTCCACAACGGCGCGACAGGGATGGGAGACAGACCTAGGTCGTCCACTTATTGACGAAGCCTGGGCATATTGTTGCCAGCAGACTGAGCGCATTACAGCTACCAGCAGGTTGAATACCCCCGTGAAGCTGCGCAAACTACAATTGCGGGACAGTGATAAATGCGACCGCTGCGGGAGAGAAGGGGCAGGGTTCCTGCATGTTGCGTTGGAATGTTAGGCCCGTGGCACGCTTCTGGACCGAGGTGGCGGAGGCCCTGGGGGACATGATCGGAGGGGGGCTTGAACTCACACCTGAAATGGGTCTCCTGGGGCATCTCTTGGCAAAGCGTAAAATTGCATGCAGATGGGAAAGGGGCAGGGCGCCCAAATTTAAGGACTGGCTAGCAGACCTCATGTATAACCAGGAGCAAAACGCCATCTATGCAGAACTGCTCCCTGCCAGATCAAGACCGCCAGACATTTGGGAACCCCTCACATCATACCTGCTGAAAGTACCGGAAGGGGACACTGATGCTGACATGGCACCTGGGGCAACCAATTGTCAAATGGAAGCTGGAGGATCTGGGGTTGGGGAGGAGGCTCCCTAGAACGCAGGACGAGTAACTGTGAATGCCCGCATGTCCATCCCATACTAAATGTACTGTAGCCCACATTCGTCGACAAGCATCTCTGTGTTACCTAATATGCTCTGTATAACTGCGTCCCGCTGTTTACTCTGTGAATGAAATGCCCACCAAGTACTGTTGTTTTGAAAGTACTGTACCATTAATAGAAAAGCCAAAAAACAAAGTTAAACAAATACAATAAATAATGGGTGATCTCAAAGCCCACAGATCTGAGCCCCAAGTGACTAGCAAGTCCCGGAGCATAGTTAGATGGCGCCACGGCTGCATCCTCGTCTCACAGTTACAATTTCTTCCTCAGGCAACAACAGAGAGAAAATGAGACGCAAGAAGGCTGAAAATAAAGTGTTTGTGTGAGACACATACCGCGATGGGTGCATATGGACATGTGAGTCAGCTGACAGTAAACACCACATCTCATGTGCCACCCCTTTCCAGTAAACGGTCTGATGCTGAGCATAGCACTTCAGCCTCCGTATTACCCAGAGTAAGGGCGCAAGGGCAAGGTTAGATAGAAACTGGCATGTACAGGTATTAAGATTTCTTTTACTGCAGCATATTTTAATAAATTTCTCTGAATTTTGTGGCTGCACAACAGCAGGTTAGGGCGGAAGGGATTTGGCAGAGAATTGCATTGAACTGATGATGAATGTGATGGAGTCTATATGTGAGTTCACCAGGCAAGCATATGTTCCCTGTGAGGTGCACGTGCTGCAGGTCTGGATGGAGCAACATGGGCATGGAGAAAGAGGGACAGTCAGAAAGAGGGACCAAGAAAGAACGAGAGGTTGGGACAAGAAAGGAGGAGCGACAGAAAAAGAGATACAGGCAAAGAAACAGAGGGAGAGACAGAGGGGGGAGAGACAGAATGACTGACAGACAGTCATAAAGAGAGAGAGATGGACAAAGAAGCAGAAAGGGTGAGTGAGACCCAAGCTTTCTTGACTACTGCTGCACATCTGAAGAGTTGAGCCTCACCTGGCATACCTGGACTTCACCTACATATTGTAATCTTCCTATAGATATGTCTTTAAAAGTATTGCTTTTTGGTCAACTTATTTAAAAAAATGTGTGCTTGAAAATGCACCATTGATCTCACTCATCCCATTGTTAAAATAGTTTTCCAGTATAGAAACTGCTACCCCTCCTCAGACCTTCTTGAGGGCAGTCATACCCACATAGCCAAATCCAGAATTTGCCCTGATGCCTCACCAACTTCAAACGTCGCCAGCCACCACTGATTAGGTACACACAAGGTGGCTATTGGGAGGCA
Organism: Triturus cristatus; assembly: GCF_964204655.1. Lineage (NCBI taxonomy): Eukaryota > Metazoa > Chordata > Amphibia > Caudata > Salamandridae > Triturus > Triturus cristatus. The sequence goes on along the minus strand of NC_140590.1, from coordinate 138,358,311 downwards.
TACCCTGTGATAGAGGCATGGCTGAAACAACCTAAGAAAGGTAAAAATTGTCGATCCAGTCATTACATGCGCATTGGATTTAACACCCAGACACCCCAGGGGTGACAGTGTTGTGCTTTACAATATGTGGATTGATTGATTGATTGATTGATTGAGCATCATGCCTGATCTCATGTTTAGTTGTGGCTTCTCTGAAATGAGTTACTGTTGGTGGAAAGTGAGGATGGGTTGAAGCAAGAGTCGGGATCTATTCTCGACTGCTTAGGTTTAAGTCATGACTTACCTATGACCACAACTGCCCTTCACACCCCAGCCTGGAATGCATTGGTGCATCATGCTGGCTCTGGTTTCCTCTGCGACCGCCAATGGCAACTTGATTCTTCTGGTTCAGGTGTGTCTGAAATGAAAGATATAGGTATGTATTTGGACACCTGATATCAGGATGCAGATGAAAGCATGGTCATTTATTTTACTGCTTCCTTGGCCCCTTCAGTTTACTAGAGTATGTCTGTGGGAGGAATGGATGAATCAACGAAAGGTTGAGACCTTCCATTTCTACTGTACATTGGATATTGGAAAATATACAGGTTCTCTCAGCCGCATATGTAATTGTTTTTTGTTGTTCGCGAGGTAGCTTCTCAGTTTTTTTCTCTAAGATAAGTCTGGACTCAGTTGATACACCATTCCGTCCCTCAAGGCGCTGGTTTGAGACAAAAAGACCTCTGTCACATCCTCCGTGAATTAGTTTGATCCTCATCCGCTGCACATCAGTTTCAGCCGCCTCTGTGTCAGTGCGTTCCCCTTCGGTCACCGGTGGAATCCATCTTGCACTTGAAGCTCTTTTTTCATTGGTGATCTTCCTCTGCTGAATTGTGGGACTTATAGTGGGCCTCTTCCTAGACAGCAATAGCCATTGGTATCATTGTCTTGGTCTCACTGTCTGAGGGACAAAATATCGAAAGGTAATAGTTCCTTAGGTACAAGGCACAAATTGCCCTCCTCTCTCACTTTTCACTCTCTCAGTGGGAGGCCTACAGGATTTAGTCTACTCCCAGAGTTCACCGTTCGTTGACCGTCTCCGAGTTTGGTCTTTCCCCTCTGGTGGAGGTTCCCTGCCACTAGGAATGGTCTCCATGTGTTGAGTTTGGTCTTGTTTATGATCCAGCTGGCAATCTTGTGTGTTTTTTCTTGGTAGACAAGTTTCTTTGCACCTCCCTAGCGTCCTATGAGTGCTGCTGGGGTCTTCCCTTGCCTTCTGGTCCTTGGGATGCAGTAGGGCCCCTTTGGGCTTCTCTCTGGCCCAGAGCCACATGTCGCGCCCACATCCACGCCTTATGTACCTGGATGTCCATGCATAATATCAGACTCTCTCCGAGTGCTTGCAGCGTTGAGGTCTGGGAATTACAATGAGATTTCACTTTCTCGTGAGAGTCACGTCACTTCCAACAACAGCCAATGTGTCAAATTAGAGGCCGCCTTGGTGAGGAGGAGGCCCAGGCACCTTAATGCCTGCCCATCCCTTTACACGTGGCATCTCCATTAAAAGCTCCTCTATGGATATCAGTTTGGGCTTTTTTGTCTTATTAATCTTACCAAAGCACCCAACAGCATCATTTAAGTTTTGAAAGATATGCACAGGAAATACACAGCACACAGAAAGCCAGAGAAATATGCAGAGTTGTATGAGTCAGCAGCTGTTGGCATTTACTTATGAATATATTTTGACGAATCTGCAAGACTTATTTTTCATTAACGACACAAGAGCGGGCAAAATAAACAAACATTGGCAGGATGTTTTGAGAAAAAAAGAAGGAAGAAAAACAATCATCTCAAGCAAACGTTGTACGCAGCCAGAGCTGCAGGGCTGTGCAGATGAATTTCACGAAGATTTATTTAATGAAAAATGTAGGCGCACACTTTTGCTCGACAATTGTCACTGGGAGTTGACTTTTCTATACATACACAGCGTGGACAGAGAAGATGGGTAATCCAGCGATTTGTCAGGATTAGAAATGTTGGCAGAGTTTTAGACTGCATCATCCCCTAATTTAAAGACCAGATAATGCCACATTCCCAGCTGCTCACCCACCAGATCAAATATTATCCCTTCTTCCTCAGCCCCTAAGGCTCTTCTTCACCTACACTGCCTCACCTTGGCCTCTGGATCGCACTGAGTCTCCCACAGATCCACTAGATCAAATGTACTTCAACTGAGTCACTGGATCACACCTAGGCTGAATTAGATACTCCATACCATGTCATTTGAGATCCAAATAAAGAAACGTAGGACCTCCTGCTTCTTCATTATGAAGGAATTAAAAAAGAATTTACCATTTTATCCCGCTAACATCCAGGCAGCGACTGATACAAGGATTGATCGCTGGCAGGCTGGCCTACGGTAAGGCGATGTATGTTGGTTTTTCAGCCTATCTGAAGAATGCAGTGAATCCAGAACGCTGCTGCCAGACTGATATTAGGCCTTCACAAATTTAAAAGCATCTCCACTCATTTTAGAAAACTTCACTGGCTCCCCATACAGAAGAGATGCTGGGTCAAAGCCCTCTCTATGTACCATAGGGCCTTCTACCCGATGCACCACGCCAACTGCAGTTCCTCCAAGTTCAAAAGCCATGCTCACCCTCGATTGCTACATTCAGCTTCTTCCACTCTAACTGTTGTGCCTAGGTATTGCCGGGTAAGAGTTGGCAAGCGTGCCTTTTCAGTGGTACCAACTCAGGTATGAAACAAACTCCCCATTGAATTATGTTCCGAAATCAATCTTTTAAAATTCCGGGTGACTCGGGGCATCTTGATGAGGAGTTACGAGGAAAGGGGACTAGAGGTACCGCGGCTGGGGTTTTATTATTTTGCAGTCCATATGCAGCATGGATGGCTGATGACAGTAATTGGGAGAAGTGATTACTGGCGGGAATGGTCAAGGGTGCTGAGCTACCAGTGTTGTTGATGGAGGGGGTGGGTATATCAGATGACCTGCTGTAACAGACCACTCACATGTGGGAGATGCTGGTGTCCATAGTGCTTAACAAGGCACCCTGCCATCAGGAGCTTCCAGTATGGATTCTAGCTCCAATCTGGAGCATGGAGGCCACTATGTCCTTCTAGACTTGGCGTGATGGTGGATGTGAACTGCTTGGGGATTTATACCCCAACAAACACTTTATTTTCAATGAAGATGTACAGACTGAGTTTGGGGTGGAGCCCAGTCACTTTCTACACTACACAGGCTTGGCCAAAATCGCCAGACAGACATGGATGACGTTCCCCATGACGCTGGAGGTGTCTTGTGCACTGGGGGCGCTACTGACTTGTGGGTCAGGATGACACTTGGTGTCTCCGCTGCATAAAGCTATGGTGGCAGATGTCGCTGGAAGGCCTTTGCGTGCCCGAATGGCATGGGATGCCATCTGGCGCAACCCACTTTCAATCTTAAACGCCCCACTCAAAAAAGACAACTGTTGAGGGCAGCTTTGCAAATGGCTGATATAACTCTTTCTTATGACCGTCAATCCTCCAATGGCAGCTCGCCCTCAGACAATAATTCTCGTCCAACGTTTCGGAGGGAGGAATGCATCAGTTACATAGAATATATCATCCTAGATCTTAGAACCAGAAACACAATGAGGGACATGGAGGTCGCCCAAAAGTGAAGAGTGTCCATCATCCCCCGATTCTTACTATTCATGAGTCATTGCCGGTTATTGGCCATCACAATCGACTATCTGTGAGGATGCATTAGTATTGAGTAACAATTAGAGAGGTATCAAGTGAAATACTGTTTGCACTTCTGCTGACTCACTCCCAAGAATCTATAGTAAGGTCGCTGCCCACCTGAGGTCGATGATTGAGAACTAAGGGAATCCTAATGTAATTCTTGAGGTACAAAATTCTTTATTATCACAGTTGAAAAACTGTTTTAAAAAAGATTACAAAAAGGTAATAGTGGTCCCAAAATCCAGGAGTGGTTTTCCACAGCTTCCCGGACTGCCAAGGATGCTCTTTTAAACAAGGAGAAAAGCAAATGATTAGGGAGGCGAGATCCTTGTATAACAAAGACATGCCAAGTTGAACCAAGAAAAGAGTATCTGAGAGGATCTACTTGAAGCTGAAAAAATAAAGATTTTAGAACTTTTTTGCATATTGTCAGCCAGGGTAACAAACACCAAGCAAAGACCCCTGATGTACACATTCAGTCAAGAGAATGAATAGCTCACTTTGAGCTGCTTTACTCTTGCCCTTGTACATCTGTATCCGGACTGGTTGTGAAGCTCCAGGAACTGACCAACTGCCTAGGTCTATTGCTCCCCTGCCAATATTTTCTCTTGTCGACACAAATGAGTCTTTCGTGTCCCAAAACCAGGGCTGGACAAGATCCTGCTGCCTTATTTTGCTCTGAATAACTAATCCAAAATGGTCGCACACTGCTGACCTACCTGCGTGTTACCCCAAAGAACTGTGGTCCCTGTAGTCAGCGTCGGCGAGTACACCTATGCTCGTGTCGTGAGTGCAAGTGTGAATAGCGTGTGCCATCCCTGGACACGTGTTTCGAGGTTGTTGCCTCTCGTCAGCAGGGAGTAGGAAAGAGTGCAGGGTTGCTGTGTAGGCTGCTAAAATCATTATCAGGTATGTACCTCTCGTAGCAACGCAGGTGCGTAACCTAAGCCCGTCGGCTTCCCGGCTCAAAGAGCCACTAAATAACTAATCCAAAATGGTCGCACACTGCTGACCTACCTGCGTGTTACCCCAAAGAACTGTGGTCCCTGTAGTCAGCGTCGGCGAGTACACCTATGCTCGTGTCGTGAGTGCAAGTGTGAATAGCGTGTGCCATCCGTGGACACGTGTTTCGAGGTTGTTGCCTCTCGTCAGCAGGGAGTAGAAAAGAGTGCATGGTTGCTGTGTAGGCTGCTAAAATCATTATCAGGTATGTACCTCTCGTAGCAACGCAGGTGCGTAACCTAAGCCCGTCGGCTTCCCGGCTCAAAGAGCCACTAAATAACTAATCCAAAATGGTCGCACACTGCTGACCTACCTGCGTGTTACCCCAAAGAACTGTGGTCCCTGTAGTCAGCGTCGGCGAGTACACCTATGCTCGTGACGTAAGTGCAAGTGTGAATAGCGTGTGCCATCCCTGGACACGTGTTTCGAGGTTGTTGCCTCTCGTCAGCAGGGAGTAGGAAAGAGTGCAGGGTTGCTGTGTAGGCTGCTAAAATCATTATCAGGTATGTACCTCTCGTAGCAACGCAGGTGAGTAACCTAAGCCCGTCGGCTTCCCGGCTCAAAGAGCCACTAAATAACTAATCCAAAATGGTCGCACACTGCTGACCTACCTGCGTGTTACCCCAAAGAACTGTGGTCCCTGTAGTCAGCGTCGGAGAGTACACCTATGCTCGTGTCGTGAGTGCAAGTGTGAATAGCGTGTGCCATCCCTGGACACGTGTTTCGAGGTTGTTGCCTCTCATCAGCAGGGAGTAGGAAAGAGTGCAGGGTTGCTGTGTAGGCTGCTAAAATCATTATCAGGTATGTACCTCTCGTAGCAACGCAGGTGCGTTACCTAAGCCCGTCGGCTTCCCGGCTCAAAGAGCCACTAAATAACTAATCCAAAATGGTCGCACACTGCTGACCTACCTGCGTGTTACCCCAAAGAACTGTGGTCCCTGTAGTCAGCGTCGGCGAGTACACCTATGCTCGTGTCGTGAGTGCAAGTGTGAATAGCGTGTGCCATCCCTGGACACGTGTTTCGAGGTTGTTGCCTCTCGTCAGCAGGGAGTAGGAAAGAGTGCAGGGTTGCTGTGTAGGCTGCTAAAATCATTATCAGGTATGTACCTCTCGTAGCAACGCAGGTGCGTAACCTAAGCCCGTCGGCTTCCCGGCTCAAAGAGCCACTAAATAACTAATCCAAAATGGTCGCACACTGCTGACCTACCTGCGTGTTACCCCAAAGAACTGTGGTCCCTGTAGTCAGCGTCGGCGAGTACACCTATGCTCGTGTCGTGAGTGCAAGTGTGAATAGCGTGTGCCATCCCTGGACACGTGTTTCGAGGTTGTTGCCTCTCGTCAGCAGGGAGTAGGAAAGAGTGCAGGGTTGCTGTGTAGGCTGCTAAAATCATTATCAGGTATGTACCTCTCGTAGCAACGCAGGTGCGTAACCTAAGCCCGTCGGCTTCCCGGCTCAAAGAGCCACTAAATACCTACTCCAAAATGGTCGCACACTGCTGACCTACCTGCGTGTTACCCCAAAGAACTGTGGTCCCTGTAGTCAGCGTCGGCGAGTACACCTATGCTCGTGTCGTGAGTGCAAGTGTGAATAGCGTGTGCCATCCCTGGACACGTGTTTCGAGGTTGTTGCCTCTCGTCAGCAGGGAGTAGGAAAGAGTGCAGGGTTGCTGTGTAGGCTGCTAAAATCATTATCAGGTATGTACCTCTCGTAGCAACGCAGGTGCGTAACCTAAGCCCGTCGGCTTCCCGGCTCAAAGAGCCACTAAATACCTAATCCAAAATGGTCGCACACTGCTGACCTACCTGCGTGTTACCCCAAAGAACTGTGGTCCCTGTAGTCAGCGTCGGCGAGTACACCTATGCTCGTGTCGTGAGTGCAAGTGTGAATAGCGTGTGCCATCCCTGGACACGTGTTTCGAGGTTGTTGCCTTTCGTCAGCAGGGAGTAGGAAAGAGTGCAGGGTTGCTGTGTAGGCTGCTAAAATCATTATCAGGTATGTACCTCTCGTAGCAACGCAGGTGCGTAACCTAAGCCCGTCGGCTTCCCGGCTCAAAGAGCCACTAAATAACTAATCCAAAATGGTCGCACACTGCTGACCCACCTGCGTGTTACCCCAAAGAACTGTGGTCCCTGTAGTCAGCGTCGGTGAGTACACCTATGCTCGTGTCGTGAGTGCAAGTGTGAATAGCGTGTGCCATCCCTGGACACGTGTTTCGAGGTTGTTGCCTCTCGTCAGCAGGGAGTAGGAAAGAGTGCAGGGTTGCTGTGTAGGCTGCTAAAATCATTATCAGGTATGTACCTCTCGTAGCAACGCAGGTGCGTCACCTAAGCCCGTCGGCTTCCCGGCTCAAAGAGCCACTAAATAACTAATCCAAAATGGTCGCACACTGCTGACCTACCTGCGTGTTACCCCAAAGAACTGTGGTCCCTGTAGTCAGCGTCGGCGAGTACACCTATGCTCGTGTCGTGAGTGCAAGTGTGAATAGCGTGTGCCATCCCTGGACACGTGTTTCGAGGTTGTTGCCTCTCGTCAGCAGGGAGTAGGAAAGAGTGCAGGGTTGCTGTGTAGGCTGCTAAAATCATTATCAGGTATGTACCTCTCGTAGCAACGCAGGTGCGTAACCTAAGCCCGTCGGCTTCCCGGCTCAAAGAGCCACTAAATAACTAATCCAAAATGGTCGCACACTGCTGACCCACCTGCGTGTTACCCCAAAGAACTGTGGTCCCTGTAGTCAGCGTCGGCGAGTACACCTATGCTCGTGTCATGAGTGCAAGTGTGAATAGCGTGTGCCATCCCTGGACACGTGTTTCGAGGTTGTTGCCTCTCGTCAGCAGGGAGTAGGAAAGAGTGCAGGGTTGCTGTGTAGGCTGCTAAAATCATTATCAGGTATGTACCTCTCGTAGCAACGCAGGTGCGTCACCTAAGCCCGTCGGCTTCCCGGCTCAAAGAGCCACTAAATAACTAATCCAAAATGGTCGCACACTGCTGACCTACCTGCGTGTTACCCCAAAGAACTGTGGTCCCTGTAGTCAGCGTCGGCGAGTACACCTATGCTCGTGTCGTGAGTGCAAGTGTGAATAGCGTGTGCCATCCCTGGACACGTGTTCCGAGGTTGTTGCCTCTCGTCAGCAGGGAGTAGGAAAGAGTGCAGGGTTGCTGTGTAGGCTGCTAAAATCATTATCAGGTATGTACCTCTCGTAGCAACGCAGGTGCGTAACCTAAGCCCGTCGGCTTCCCGGCTCAAAGAGCCACTAAATAACTAATCCAAAATGGTCGCACACTGCTGACCTACCTGCGTGTTACCCCAAAGAACTGTGGTCCCTGTAGTCAGCGTCAACGAGTACACCTATGCTCGTGTCGTGAGTGCAAGTGTGAATAGCGTGTGCCATCCCTGGACACGTGTTTCGAGGTTGTTGCCTCTCGTCAGCAGGGAGTAGGAAAGAGTGCAGGGTTGCTGTGTAGGCTGCTAAAATCATTATCAGGTATGTACCTCTCGTAGCAACGCAGGTGCGTAACCTAAGCCCGTCGGCTTCCCGGCTCAAAGAGCCACTAAATAACTAATCCAAAATGGTCGCACACTGCTGACCTACCTGCGTGTTACCCCAAAGAACTGTGGTCCCTGTAGTCAGCGTCGGCGAGTACACCTATGCTCGTGTCGTGAGTGCAAGTGTGAATAGCGTGTGCCATCCCTGGACACGTGTTTCGAGGTTGTTGCCTCTCGTCAGCAGGGAGTAGGAAAGAGTGCAGGGTTGCTGTGTAGGCTGCTAAAATCATTATCAGGTATGTACCTCTCGTAGCAACGCAGGTGCGTAACCTAAGCCCGTCGGCTTCCCGGCTCAAAGAGCCACTAAATAACTAATCCAAAATGGTCGCACACTGCTGACCTACCTGCGTGTTACCCCAAAGAACTGTGGTCCCTGTAGTCAGTGTCGGCGAGTACACCTATGCTCGTGTCGTGAGTGCAAGTGTGAATAGCGTGTGCCATCCCTGGACACGTGTTTCGAGGTTGTTGCCTCTCGTCAGCAGGGAGTAGGAAAGAGTGCAGGGTTGCTGTGTAGGCTGCTAAAATCATTATCAGGTATGTACCTCTCGTAGCAACGCAGGTGCGTAACCTAAGCCCGTCGGCTTCCCGGCTCAAAGAGCCACTAAATAACTAATCCAAAATGGTCGCACACTGCTGACCTACTTGCGTGTTACCCCAAAGAACTGTGGTCCCTGTAGTCAGCGTCGGCGAGTACACCTATGCTCGTGTCGTGAGTGCAAGTGTGAATAGCGTGTGCCATCCCTGGACACGTGTTTCGAGGTTGTTGCCTCTCGTCAGCAGGGAGTAGGAAAGAGTGCAGGGTTGCTGTGTAGGCTGCTAAAATCATTATCAGGTATGTACCTCTCGTAGCAACGCAGGTGCGTAACCTAAGCCCGTCGGCTTCCCGGCTCAAAGAGCCACTAAATAACTAATCCAAAATGGTCGCACACTGCTGACCTACCTGCTTGTTACCCCAAAGAACTGTGGTCCCTGTAGTCAGCGTCGGCGAGTACACCTATGCTCGTGTCGTGAGTGCAAGTGTGAATAGCGTGTGCCATCCCTGGACACGTGTTTCGAGGTTGTTGCCTCTCGTCAGCAGGGAGTAGGAAAGAGTGCAGGGTTGCTGTGTAGGCTGCTAAAATCATTATCAGGTATGTACCTCTCGTAGCAACGCAGGTGCGTAACCTAAGCCCGTCGGCTTCCCGGCTCAAAGAGCCACTAAATAACTAATCCAAAATGGTCGCACACTGCTGACCTACCTGCGTGTTACCCCAAAGAACTGTGGTCCCTGTAGTCAGCGTCGGCGAGTACACCTATGCTTGTGTCGTGAGTGCAAGTGTGAATAGCGTGTGCCATCCCTGGACACGTGTTTCGAGGTTGTTGCCTCTCGTCAGCAGGGAGTAGGAAAGAGTGCAGGGTTGCTGTGTAGGCTGCTAAAATCATTATCAGGTATGTACCTCTCGTAGCAACGCAGGTGCGTAACCTAAGCCCGTCGGCTTCCCGGCTCAAAGAGCCACTAAATAACTAATCCAAAATGGTCGCACACTGCTGACCTACCTGCGTGTTACCCCAAAGAACTGTGGTCCCTGTAGTCAGCGTCGGCGAGTACACCTATGCTCGTGTCGTGAGTGCAAGTGTGAATAGCGTGTGCCATCCCTGGACACGTGTTTCGAGGTTGTTGCCTCTCGTCAGCAGGGAGTAGGAAAGAGTGCAGGGTTGCTGTGTAGGCTGCTAAAATCATTATCAGGTATGTACCTCTCGTAGCAACGCAGGTGCGTAACCTAAGCCCGTCGGCTTCCCGGCTCAAAGAGCCACTAAATAACTAATCCAAAATGGTCGCACACTGCTGACCTACCTGCGTGTTACCCCAAAGAACTGTGGTCCCTGTAGTCAGCGTCGGCGAGTACACCTATGCTCATGTCGTGAGTGCAAGTGTGAATAGCGTGTGCCATCCCTGGACACGTGTTTCGAGGTTGTTGCCTCTCGTCAGCAGGGAGTAGGAAAGAGTGCAGGGTTGCTGTGTAGGCTGCTAAAATTATTATCAGGTATGTACCTCTCGTAGCAACGCAGGTGCGTAACCTAAGCCCGTCATCTTCCTGGCTCAAAGAGCCACTAAATAACTAATCCAAAATGGTCGCACACTGCTGACCTACCTGCGTGTTACCCCAAAGAACTGTGGTCCCTGTAGTCAGCGTCGGCGAGTACACCTATGCTCGTGTCGTGAGTGCAAGTGTGAATAGCGTGTGCCATCCCTGGACACGTGTTTCGAGGTTGTTGCCTCTCGTCAGCAGGGAGTAGGAAAGAGTGCAGGGTTGCTGTGTAGGCTGCTAAAATCATTATCAGGTATGTACCTCTCGTAGCAACGCAGGTGCGTAACCTAAGCCCGTCGGCTTCCCGGCTCAAAGAGCCACTAAATAACTAATCCAAAATGGTCGCACACTGCTGACCTAACTGCGTGTTACCCCAAAGAACTGTGGTCCCTGTAGTCAGCGTCGGCGAGTACACCTATGCTTGTGTCGTGAGTGCAAGTGTGAATAGCGTGTGCCATCCCTGGACACGTGTTTCGAGGTTGTTGCCTCTCGTCAGCAGGGAGTAGGAAAGAGTGCAGGGTTGCTGTGTAGGCTGCTAAAATCATTATCAGGTATGTACCTCTTGTAGCAACGCAGGTGCGTAACCTAAACCCGTCGGCTTCCCGGCTCAAAGAGCCACTAAATAACTAATCCAAAATGGTCGCACACTGCTGACCTACCTGCGTGTTACCCCAAAGAACTGTGGTCCCTGTAGTCAGCGTCGGCGAGTACACCAATGCTCGTGTCGTGAGTGCAAGTGTGAATAGCGTGTGCCATCCCTGGACACGTGTTTCGAGGTTGTTGCCTCTCGTCAGCAGGGAGTAGGAAAGAGTGCAGGGTTGCTGTGTAGGCTGCTAAAATCATTATCAGGTATGTACCTCTCGTAGCAACGCAGGTGCGTAACCTAAGCCCGTCGGCTTCCCGGCTCAAAGAGCCACTAAATAACTAATCCAAAATGGTCGCACACTGCTGACCTACCTGCGTGTTACCCCAAAGAACTGTGGTCCCTGTAGTCAGCGTCGGCGAGTACACCTATGCTCGTGTCGTGAGTGCAAGTGTGAATAGCGTGTGCCATCCCTGGACACGTGTTTCGAGGTTGTTGCCTCTCGTCAGCAGGGAGTAGGAAAGAGTGCAGGGTTGCTGTGTAGGCTGCTAAAATCATTATCAGGTATGTACCTCTCGTAGCAACGCAGGTGCGTAACCTAAGCCCGTCGGCTTCCCGGCTCAAAGAGCCACTAAATAACTAATCCAAAATGGTCGCACACTGCTGACCTACCTGCGTGTTACCCCAAAGAACTGTGGTCCCTGTAGTCAGCGTCGGCGAGTACACCTATGCTCGTGTCGTGAGTGCAAGTGTGAATAGCGTGTGCCATCCCTGGACACGTGTTTCGAGGTTGTTGCCTCTCGTCAGCAGGGAGTAGGAAAGAGTGCAGGGTTGCTGTGTAGGCTGCTAAAATCATTATCAGGTATGTACCTCTCGTAGCAACGCAGGTGCGTCACCTAAGCCCGTCGGCTTCCCGGCTCAAAGAGCCACTAAATAACTAATCCAAAATGGTCGCACACTGCTGACCTACCTGCGTGTTACCCCAAAGAACTGTGGTCCCTGTAGTCAGCGTCAACGAGTACACCTATGCTCGTGTCGTGAGTGCAAGTGTGAATAGCGTGTGCCATCCCTGGACACGTGTTTCGAGGTTGTTGCCTCTCGTCAGCAGGGAGTAGGAAAGAGTGCAGGGTTGCTGTGTAGGCTGCTAAAATCATTATCAGGTATGTACCTCTCGTAGCAACGCAGGTGCGTAACCTAAGCCCGTCGGCTTCCCGGCTCAAAGAGCCACTAAATAACTAATCCAAAATGGTCGCACACTGCTGACCTACCTGCGTGTTACCCCAAAGAACTGTGGTCCCTGTAGTCAGCGTCGGCGAGTACACCTATGCTCGTGTCGTGAGTGCAAGTGTGAATAGCGTGTGCCATCCCTGGACACGTGTTTCGAGGTTGTTGCCTCTCGTCAGCAGGGAGTAGGAAAGAGTGCAGGGTTGCTGTGTAGGCTGCTAAAATCATTATCAGGTATGTACCTCTCGTAGCAACGCAGGTGCGTAACCTAAGCCCGTCGGCTTCCCGGCTCAAAGAGCCACTAAATAACTAATCCAAAATGGTCGCACACTGCTGACCTACCTGCGTGTTACCCCAAAGAACTGTGGTCCCTGTAGTCAGTGTCGGCGAGTACACCTATGCTCGTGTCGTGAGTGCAAGTGTGAATAGCGTGTGCCATCCCTGGACACGTGTTTCGAGGTTGTTGCCTCTCGTCAGCAGGGAGTAGGAAAGAGTGCAGGGTTGCTGTGTAGGCTGCTAAAATCATTATCAGGTATGTACCTCTCGTAGCAACGCAGGTGCGTAACCTAAGCCCGTCGGCTTCCCGGCTCAAAGAGCCACTAAATAACTAATCCAAAATGGTCGCACACTGCTGACCTACCTGCGTGTTACCCCAAAGAACTGTGGTCCCTGTAGTCAGCGTCGGCGAGTACACCTATGCTCGTGTCGTGAGTGCAAGTGTGAATAGCGTGTGCCATCCCTGGACACGTGTTTCGAGGTTGTTGCCTCTCGTCAGCAGGGAGTAGGAAAGAGTGCAGGGTTGCTGTGTAGGCTGCTAAAATCATTATCAGGTATGTACCTCTCGTAGCAACGCAGGTGCGTAACCTAAGCCCGTCGGCTTCCCGGCTCAAAGAGCCACTAAATAACTAATCCAAAATGGTCGCACACTGCTGACCTACCTGCTTGTTACCCCAAAGAACTGTGGTCCCTGTAGTCAGCGTCGGCGAGTACACCTATGCTCGTGTCGTGAGTGCAAGTGTGAATAGCGTGTGCCATCCCTGGACACGTGTTTCGAGGTTGTTGCCTCTCGTCAGCAGGGAGTAGGAAAGAGTGCAGGGTTGCTGTGTAGGCTGCTAAAATCATTATCAGGTATGTACCTCTCGTAGCAACGCAGGTGCGTAACCTAAGCCCGTCGGCTTCCCGGCTCAAAGAGCCACTAAATAACTAATCCAAAATGGTCGCACACTGCTGACCTACCTGCGTGTTACCCCAAAGAACTGTGGTCCCTGTAGTCAGCGTCGGCGAGTACACCTATGCTCGTGTCGTGAGTGCAAGTGTGAATAGCGTGTGCCATCCCTGGACACGTGTTTCGAGGTTGTTGCCTCTCGTCAGCAGGGAGTAGGAAAGAGTGCAGGGTTGCTGTGTAGGCTGCTAAAATCATTATCAGGTATGTACCTCTCGTAGCAACGCAGGTGCGTAACCTAAGCCCGTCGGCTTCCCGGCTCAAAGAGCCACTAAATAACTAATCCAAAATGGTCGCACACTGCTGACCTACCTGCGTGTTACCCCAAAGAACTGTGGTCCCTGTAGTCAGCGTCGGCGAGTACACCTATGCTCATGTCGTGAGTGCAAGTGTGAATAGCGTGTGCCATCCCTGGACACGTGTTTCGAGGTTGTTGCCTCTCGTCAGCAGGGAGTAGGAAAGAGTGCAGGGTTGCTGTGTAGGCTGCTAAAATTATTATCAGGTATGTACCTCTCGTAGCAACGCAGGTGCGTAACCTAAGCCCGTCGGCTTCCTGGCTCAAAGAGCCACTAAATAACTAATCCAAAATGGTCGCACACTGCTGACCTACCTGCGTGTTACCCCAAAGAACTGTGGTCCCTGTAGTCAGCGTCGGCGAGTACACCTATGCTCGTGTCGTGAGTGCAAGTGTGAATAGCATGTGCCATCCCTGGACACGTGTTTCGAGGTTGTTGCCTCTCGTCAGCAGGGAGTAGGAAAGAGTGCAGGGTTGCTGTGTAGGCTGCTAAAATCATTATCAGGTATGTACCTCTCGTAGCAACGCAGGTGCGTAACCTAAGCCCGTCGGCTTCCCGGCTCAAAGAGCCACTAAATAACTAATCCAAAATGGTCGCACACTGCTGACCTAACTGCGTGTTACCCCAAAGAACTGTGGTCCCTGTAGTCAGCGTCGGCGAGTACACCTATGCTTGTGTCGTGAGTGCAAGTGTGAATAGCGTGTGCCATCCCTGGACACGTGTTTCGAGGTTGTTGCCTCTCGTCAGCAGGGAGTAGGAAAGAGTGCAGGGTTGCTGTGTAGGCTGCTAAAATCATTATCAGGTATGTACCTCTTGTAGCAACGCAGGTGCGTAACCTAAGCCCGTCGGCTTCCCGGCTCAAAGAGCCACTAAATAACTAATCCAAAATGGTCGCACACTGCTGACCTACCTGCGTGTTACCCCAAAGAACTGTGGTCCCTGTAGTCAGCGTCGGCGAGTACACCAATGCTCGTGTCGTGAGTGCAAGTGTGAATAGCGTGTGCCATCCCTGGACACGTGTTTCGAGGTTGTTGCCTCTCGTCAGCAGGGAGTAGGAAAGAGTGCAGGGTTGCTGTGTAGGCTGCTAAAATCATTATCAGGTATGTACCTCTCGTAGCAACGCAGGTGCGTAACCTAAGCCCGTCGGCTTCCCGGCTCAAAGAGCCACTAAATAACTAATCCAAAATGGTCGCACACTGCTGACCTACCTGCGTGTTACCCCAAAGAACTGTGGTCCCTGTAGTCAGCGTCAGCGAGTACACCTATGCTCGTGTCGTGAGTGCAAGTGTGAATAGCGTGTGCCATCCCTAAACACGTGTTTCGAGGTTGTTGCCTCTCGTCAGCAGGGAGTAGGAAAGAGTGCAGGGTTGCTGTGTAGGCTGCTAAAATCATTATCAGGTATGTACCTCTCGTAGCAACGCAGGTGCGTAACCTAAGCCCGTCGGCTTCCCGGCTCAAAGAGCCACTAAATACCTAATCCAAAATGGTCGCACACTGCTGACCTACCTGCGTGTTACCCCAAAGAACTGTGGTCCCTGTAGTCAGCGTCGGCGAGTACACCTATGCTCGTGTCGTGAGTGCAAGTGTGAATAGCGTGTGCCATCCCTGGACACGTGTTTCGAGGTTGTTGCCTCTCGTCAGCAGGGAGTAGGAAAGAGTGCAGGGTTGCTGTGTAGGCTGCTAAAATCATTATCAGGTATGTACCTCTCGTAGCAACGCAGGTGCGTAACCTAAGCCCGTCGGCTTCCCGGCTCAAAGAGCCACTAAATAACTAATCCAAAATGGTCGCACACTGCTGACCTACCTGCGTGTTACCCTAAAGAACTGTGGTCCCTGTAGTCAGCGTCGGCGAGTACACCTATGCTCGTGTCGTGAGTGCAAGTGTGAATAGCGTGTGCCATCCCTGGACATGTGTTTCGAGGTTGTTGCCTCTCGTCAGCAGGGAGTAGGAAAGAGTGCATGGTTGCTGTGTAGGCTGCTAAAATCATTATCAGGTATGTACCTCTCGTAGCAACGCAGGTGCGTAACCTAAGCCCGTCGGCTTCCCGGCTCAAAGAGCCACTAAATAACTAATCCAAAATGGTCGCACACTGCTGACCTACCTGCGTGTTACCCCAAAGAACTGTGGTCCCTGTAGTCAGCGTCGGCGAGTACACCTATACTCGTGACGTGAGTGCAAGTGTGAATAGCGTGTGCCATCCCTGGACACGTGTTTCGAGGTTGTTGCCTCTCGTCAGCAGGGAGTAGGAAAGAGTGCAGGGTTGCTGTGTAGGCTGCTAAAATCATTATCAGGTATGTACCTCTCGTAGCAACGCAGGTGAGTAACCTAAGCCCGTCGGCTTCCCGGCTCAAAGAGCCACTAAATAACTAATCCAAAATGGTCGCACACTGCTGACCTACCTGCGTGTTACCCCAAAGAACTGTGGTCCCTGTAGTCAGCGTCGGAGAGTACACCTATGCTCGTGTCGTGAGTGCAAGTGTGAATAGCGTGTGCCATCCCTGGACACGTGTTTCGAGGTTGTTGCCTCTCATCAGCAGGGAGTAGGAAAGAGTGCAGGGTTGCTGTGTAGGCTGCTAAAATCATTATCAGGTATGTACCTCTCGTAGCAACGCAGGTGCCTAACCTAAGCCCGTCGGCTTCCCGGCTCAAAGAGCCACTAAATAACTAATCCAAAATGGTCGCACACTGCTGACCTACCTGCGTGTTACCCCAAAGAACTGTGGTCCCTGTAGTCAGCGTCGGCGAGTACACCTATGCTCGTGTCGTGAGTGCAAGTGTGAATAGCGTGTGCCATCCCTGGACACGTGTTTCGAGGTTGTTGCCTCTCGTCAGCAGGGAGTAGGAAAGAGTGCAGGGTTGCTGTGTAGGCTGCTAAAATCATTATCAGGTATGTACCTCTCGTAGCAACGCAGGTGCGTATCCTAAGCCCGTCGGCTTCCCGGCTCAAAGAGCCACTAAATACCTACTCCAAAATGGTCGCACACTGCTGACCTACCTGCGTGTTACCCCAAAGAACTGTGGTCCCTGTAGTCAGCGTCGGCGAGTACACCTATGCTCGTGTCGTGAGTGCAAGTGTGAATAGCGTGTGCCATCCCTGGACACGTGTTTCGAGGTTGTTGCCTCTCGTCAGCAGGGAGTAGGAAAGAGTGCAGGGTTGCTGTGTAGGCTGCTAAAATCATTATCAGGTATGTACCTCTCGTAGCAACGCAGGTGCGTAACCTAAGCCCGTCGGCTTCCCGGCTCAAAGAGCCACTAAATAACTAATCCAAAATGGTCGCACACTGCTGACCTACCTGCGTGTTACCCCAAAGAACTGTGGTCCCTGTAGTCAGCGTCGGCGAGTACACCTATGCTCGTGTCGTGAGTGCAAGTGTGAATAGCGTGTGCCATCCCTGGACACGTGTTTCGAGGTTGTTGCCTTTCGTCAGCAGGGAGTAGGAAAGAGTGCAGGGTTGCTGTGTAGGCTGCTAAAATCATTATCAGGTATGTACCTCTCGTAGCAACGCAGGTGCGTAACCTAAGCCCGTCGGCTTCCCGGCTCAAAGAGCCACTAAATAACTAATCCAAAATGGTCGCACACTGCTGACCCACCTGCGTGTTACCCCAAAGAACTGTGGTCCCTGTAGTCAGCGTCGGCGAGTACACCTATGCTCGTGTCGTGAGTGCAAGTGTGAATAGCGTGTGCCATCCCTGGACACGTGTTTCGAGGTTGTTGCCTCTCGTCAGCAGGGAGTAGGAAAGAGTGCAGGGTTGCTGTGTAGGCTGCTAAAATCATTATCAGGTATGTACCTCTCGTAGCAACGCAGGTGCGTCACCTAAGCCCTTCGGCTTCCCGGCTCAAAGAGCCACAAAATAACTAATCCAAAATGGTCGCACACTGCTGACCTACCTGCGTGTTACCCCAAAGAACTGTGGTCCCTGTAGTCAGCGTCGGCGAGTACACCTATGCTCGTGTCGTGAGTGCAAGTGTGAATAGCGTGTGCCATCCCTGGACACGTGTTTCGAGGTTGTTGCCTCTCGTCAGCAGGGAGTAGGAAAGAGTGCAGCGTTGCTGTGTAGGCTGCTAAAATCATTATCAGGTATGTACCTCTCGTAGCAACGCAGGTGCGTAACCTAAGCCCGTCGGCTTCCCGGCTCAAACAGCCACTAAATAACTAATCCAAAATGGTCGCACACTGCTGACCTACCTGCGTGTTACCCCAAAGAACTGTGGTCCCTGTAGTCAGCGTCGGCGAGTACACCTATGCTCGTGTCGTGAGTGCAAGTGTGAATAGCGTGTGCCATCCCTGGACACGTGTTTCGAGGTTGTTGCCTCTCGTCAGCAGGGAGTAGGAAAGAGTGCAGGGTTGCTGTGTAGGCTGCTAAAATCATTATCAGGTATGTACCTCTCGTAGCAACGCAGGTGCGTAACCTAAGCCCGTCGGCTTCCCGGCTCAAAGAGCCACTAAATAACTAATCCAAAATGGTCGCACACTGCTGACCTACCTGCGTGTTACCCCAAAGAACTGTGGTCCCTGTAGTCAGCGTCAACGAGTACACCTATGCTCGTGTCGTGAGTGCAAGTGTGAATAGCGTGTGCCATCCCTGGACACGTGTTTCGAGGTTGTTGCCTCTCGTCAGCAGGGAGTAGGAAAGAGTGCAGGGTTGCTGTGTAGGCTGCTAAAATCATTATCAGGTATGTACCTCTCGTAGCAACGCAGGTGCGTAACCTAAGCCCGTCGGCTTCCCGGCTCAAAGAGCCACTAAATAACTAATCCAAAATGGTCGCACACTGCTGACCTACCTGCGTGTCACCCCAAAGAACTGTGGTCCCTGTAGTCAGCGTCGGCGAGTACACCTATGCTCGTGTCGTGAGTGCAAGTGTGAATAGCGTGTGCCATCCCTGGACACGTGTTTCGAGGTTGTTGCCTCTCGTCAGCAGGGAGTAGGAAAGAGTGCAGGGTTGCTGTGTAGGCTGCTAAAATCATTATCAGGTATGTACCTCTCGTAGCAACGCAGGTGCGTAACCTAAGCCCGTCGGCTTCCCGGCTCAAAGAGCCACTAAATAACTAATCCAAAATGGTCGCACACTGCTGACCTACCTGCGTGTTACCCCAAAGAACTGTGGTCCCTGTAGTCAGTGTCGGCGAGTACACCTATGCTCGTGTCGTGAGTGCAAGTGTGAATAGCGTGTGCCATCCCTGGACACGTGTTTCGAGGTTGTTGCCTCTCGTCAGCAGGGAGTAGGAAAGAGTGCAGGGTTGCTGTGTAGGCTGCTAAAATCATTATCAGGTATGTACCTCTCGTAGCAACGCAGGTGCGTAACCTAAGCCCGTCGGCTTCCCGGCTCAAAGAGCCACTAAATAACTAATCCAAAATGGTCGCACACTGCTGACCTACCTGCGTGTTACCCCAAAGAACTGTGGTCCCTGTAGTCAGCGTCGGCGAGTACACCTATGCTCGTGTCGTGAGTGCAAGTGTGAATAGCGTGTGCCATCCCTGGACACGTGTTTCGAGGTTGTTGCCTCTCGTCAGCAGGGAGTAGGAAAGAGTGCTGGGTTGCTGTGTAGGCTGCTAAAATCATTATCAGGTATGTACCTCTCGTAGCAACGCAGGTGCGTAACCTAAGCCCGTCGGCTTCCCGGCTCAAAGAGCCACTAAATAACTAATCCAAAATGGTCGCACACTGCTGACCTACCTGCTTGTTACCCCAAAGAACTGTGGTCCCTGTAGTCAGCGTCGGCGAGTACACCTATGCTCGTGTCGTGAGTGCAAGTGTGAATAGCGTGTGCCATCCCTGGACACGTGTTTCGAGGTTGTTGCCTCTCGTCAGCAGGGAGTAGGAAAGAGTGCAGGGTTGCTGTGTAGGCTGCTAAAATCATTATCAGGTATGTACCTCTCGTAGCAACGCAGGTGCGTAACCTAAGCCCGTCGGCTTCCCGGCTCAAAGAGCCACTAAATAACTAATCCAAAATGGTCGCACACTGCTGACCTACCTGCGTGTTACCCCAAAGAACTGTGGTCCCTGTAGTCAGCGTCGGCGAGTACACCTATGCTTGTGTCGTGAGTGCAAGTGTGAATAGCGTGTGCCATCCCTGGACACGTGTTTCGAGGTTGTTGCCTCTCGTCAGCAGGGAGTAGGAAAGAGTGCAGGGTTGCTGTGTAGGCTGCTAAAATCATTATCAGGTATGTACCTCTCGTAGCAACGCAGGTGCGTAACCTAAGCCCGTCGGCTTCCCGGCTCAAAGAGCCACTAAATAACTAATCCAAAATGGTCGCACACTGCTGACCTACCTGCGTGTTACCCCAAAGAACTGTGGTCCCTGTAGTCAGCGTCGGCGAGTACACCTATGCTCGTGTCGTGAGTGCAAGTGTGAATAGCGTGTGCCATCCCTGGACACGTGTTTCGAGATTGTTGCCTCTCGTCAGCAGGGAGTAGGAAAGAGTGCAGGGTTGCTGTGTAGGCTGCTAAAATCATTATCAGGTATGTACCTCTCGTAGCAACGCAGGTGCGTAACCTAAGCCCGTCAGCTTCCCGGCTCAAAGAGCCACTAAATAACTAATCCAAAATGGTCGCACACTGCTGACCTACCTGCGTGTTACCCCAAAGAACTGTGGTCCCTGTAGTCAGCGTCGGCGAGTACACCTATGCTCGTGTCGTGAGTGCAAGTGTGAATAGCGTGTGCCATCCCTGGACACGTGTTTCGAGGTTGTTGCCTCTCGTCAGCAGGGAGTAGGAAAGAGTGCAGGGTTGCTGTGTAGGCTGCTAAAATCATTATCAGGTATGTACCTCTCGTAGCAACGCAGGTGCGTCACCTAAGCCCGTCAGCTTCCCGGCTCAAAGAGCCACTAAATAACTAATCCAAAATGGTCGCACACTGCTGACCTACCTGCGTGTTACCCCAAAGAACTGTGGTCCCTGTAGTCAGCGTCAACGAGTACACCTATGCTCGTGTCGTGAGTGCAAGTGTGAATAGCGTGTGCCATCCCTGGACACGTGTTTCGAGGTTGTTGCCTCTCGTCAGCAGGGAGTAGGAAAGAGTGCAGGGTTGCTGTGTAGGCTGCTAAAATCATTATCAGGTATGTACCTCTCGTAGCAACGCAGGTGCGTAACCTAAGCCCGTCGGCTTCCCGGCTCAAAGAGCCACTAAATAACCAATCCAAAATGGTCGCACACTGCTGACCTACCTGCGTGTCACCCCAAAGAACTGTGGTCCCTGTAGTCAGTGTCGGCGAGTACACCTATGCTCGTGTCGTGAGTGCAAGTGTGAATAGCGTGTGCCATCCCTGGACACGTGTTTCGAGGTTGTTGCCTCTCGTCAGCAGGGAGTAGGAAAGAGTGCAGGGTTGCTGTGTAGGCTGCTAAAATCATTATCAGGTATGTACCTCTCGTAGCAACGCAGGTGCGTAACCTAAGCCCGTCGGCTTCCCGGCTCAAAGAGCCACTAAATAACTAATCCAAAATGGTCGCACACTGCTGACCTACCTGCGTGTTACCCCAAAGAACTGTGGTCCCTGTAGTCAGCGTCGGCGAGTACACCTATGCTCGTGTCGTGAGTGCAAGTGTGAATAGCGTGTGCCATCCCTGGACACGTGTTTCGAGGTTGTTGCCTCTCGTCAGCAGGGAGTAGGAAAGAGTGCAGGGTTGCTGTGTAGGCTGCTAAAATCATTATCAGGTATGTACCTCTCGTAGCAACGCAGGTGCGTAACCTAAGCCCGTCGGCTTCCCGGCTCAAAGAGCCACTAAATAACTAATCCAAAATGGTCGCACACTGCTGACCTACCTGCTTGTTACCCCAAAGAACTGTGGTCCCTGTAGTCAGCGTCGGCGAGTACACCTATGCTCGTGTCGTGAGTGCAAGTGTGAATAGCGTGTGCCATCCCTGGACACGTGTTTCGAGGTTGTTGCCTCTCGTCAGCAGGGAGTAGGAAAGAGTGCAGGGTTGCTGTGTAGGCTGCTAAAATCATTATCAGGTATGTACCTCTCGTAGAAACGCAGGTGCGTAACCTAAGCCCGTCGGCTTCCCGGCTCAAAGAGCCACTAAATAACTAATCCAAAATGGTCGCACACTGCTGACCTACCTGCGTGTTACCCCAAAGAACTGTGGTCCCTGTAGTCAGCGTCGGCGAGTACACCTATGCTTGTGTCGTGAGTGCAAGTGTGAATAGCGTGTGCCATCCCTGGACACGTGTTTCGAGGTTGTTGCCTCTCGTCAGCAGGGAGTAGGAAAGAGTGCAGGGTTGCTGTGTAGGCTGCTAAAATCATTATCAGGTATGTACCTCTCGTAGCAACGCAGGTGCGTAACCTAAGCCCGTCGGCTTCCCGGCTCAAAGAGCCACTAAATAACTAATCCAAAATGGTCGCACACTGCTGACCTACCTGCGTGTTACCCCAAAGAACTGTGGTCCCTGTAGTCAGCGTCGGCGAGTACACCTATGCTCGTGTCGTGAGTGCAAGTGTGAATAGCGTGTGCCATCCCTGGACACGTGTTTCGAGGTTGTTGCCTCTCGTCAGCAGGGAGTAGGAAAGAGTGCAGGGTTGCTGTGTAGGCTGCTAAAATCATTATCAGGTATGTACCTCTCGTAGAAACGCAGGTGCGTAACCTAAGCCCGTCGGCTTCCCGGCTCAAAGAGCCACTAAATAACTAATCCAAAATGGTCGCACACTGCTGACCTACCTGCGTGTTACCCCAAAGAACTGTGGTCCCTGTAGTCAGCGTCGGCGAGTACACCTATGCTCGTGTCGTGAGTGCAAGTGTGAATAGCGTGTGCCATCCCTGGACACGTGTTTCGAGGTTGTTGCCTCTCGTCAGCAGGGAGTAGGAAAGAGTGCAGGGTTGCTGTGTAGGCTGCTAAAATCATTATCAGGTATGTACCTCTCGTAGCAACGCAGGTGCGTAACCTAAGCCCGTCGGCTTCCCGGCTCAAAGAGCCACTAAATAACTAATCCAAAATGGTCGCACACTGCTGACCTACCTGCGTGTTACCCCAAAGAACTGTGGTCCCTGTAGTCAGCGTCGGCGAGTACACCTATGCTCGTGTCGTGAGTGCAAGTGTGAATAGCGTGTGCCATCCCTGGACACGTGTTTCGAGGTTGTTGCCTCTCGTCAGCAGGGAGTAGGAAAGAGTGCAGGGTTGCTGTGTAGGCTACTAAAATCATTATCAGGTATGTACCTCTCGTAGCAACGCAGGTGCGTAACCTAAGCCCGTCGGCTTCCCGGCTCAAAGAGCCACTAAATAACTAATCCAAAATGGTCACACACTGCTGACCTACCTGCGTGTTACCCCAAAGAACTGTGGTCCCTGTAGTCAGCGTCGGCGAGTACACCTATGCTCGTGTCGTGAGTGCAAGTGTGAATAGCGTGTGCCATCCCTGGACACGTGTTTCGAGGTTGTTGCCTCTCGTCAGCAGGGAGTAGGAAAGAGTGCAGGGTTGCTGTGTAGGCTGCTAAAATCATTATCAGGTATGTACCTCTCGTAGCAACGCAGGTGCGTAACCTAAGCCCGTCGGCTTCCCGGCTCAAAGAGCCACTAAATAACTAATCCAAAATGGTCGCACACTGCTGACCTACCTGCGTGTTACCCCAAAGAACTGTGGTCCCTGTAGTCAGCGTCGGCGAGTACACCTATGCTTGTGTCGTGAGTGCAAGTGTGAATAGCGTGTGCCATCCCTGGACACGTGTTTCGAGGTTGTTGCCTCTCGTCAGCAGGGAGTAGGAAAGAGTGCAGGGTTGCTGTGTAGGCTGCTAAAATCATTATCAGGTATGTACCTCTCGTAGCAACGCAGGTGCGTAACCTAAGCCCGTCGGCTTCCCGGCTCAAAGAGCAGTGTGCGGCCATTTATAACTAATTCATTACGGCTCTCCTGAGCTACCGGACTGACGAGTCTTTGACCGGCACCTGCGAGCCTTGAAAGGTACTTTACCTATTTTTAATTGCAGGCAGTCTACACGGCACCCCTCTACACCTACCTACTCCCTGCTGACGAGAGGCAACTACCTCGAAACACGTGTCCAGGGATGGCTAATGCGACACATACTTACTCTTACACTTCGTAGCATAGGCGTACTCGCCGTCGCTACTACATCGCCCATAGTTCCATGGGGCAACTTGCTGGTATGACGAGCAGTGTGCGGCCATTTATAACTAATTCATTACGGCTCTCCTGAGCTACCGGACTGACGAGTCTTTGACCGGCACCTGCGCGCCTTGAAAGGTACTTTACCTATTTTTAATTGCAGGCAGTCTACACGGCACCCCTCTACACCTACCTACTCCCTGCTGACGAGAGGCAACTACCTCGAAACACGTGTCCAGGGATGGCTAATGCGACACATACTTACTCTTACACTTCGTAGCATAGGCGTACTCGCCGTCGCTACTACATCGCCCATAGTTCCATGGGGAAACTTGCTGGTATGACGAGCAGTGTGCGGCCATTTATAACTAATTCATTACGGCTCTCCTGAGCTACCGGACTGACGAGTCTTTGACCGGCACCTGCGCGCCTTGAAAGGTACTTTACCTATTTTTAATTGCAGGCAGTCTACACGGCACCCCTCTACACTTACCTACTCCCTGCTGACGAGAGGCAACTACCTCGAAACACGTGTCCAGGGATGGCTAATGCGACACATACTTACTCTTACACTTCGTAGCATAGGCGTACTCGCCGTCGCTACTACATCGCCCATAGTTCCATGGGGCAACTTGCTGGTATGACGAGCAGTGTGCGGCCATTTATAACTAATTCATTACGGCTCTCCTGAGCTACCGGACTGACGAGTCTTTGACCGGCACCTGTGCGCCTTGAAAGGTACTTTACCTATTTTTAATTGCAGGCAGTCTACACGGCACCCCTCTACACTTACCTACTCCCTGCTGACGAGAGGCAACTACCTCGAAACACGTGTCCAGGGATGGCTAATGCGACACATACTTACTCTTACACTTCGTAGCATAGGCGTACTCGCCGTCGCTACTACATCGCCCATAGTTCCATGGGGCAACTTGCTGGTATGACGAGCAGTGTGCGGCCATTTATAACTAATTCATTACGGCTCTCCTGAGCTACCGGACTGACGAGTCTTTGACCGGCACCTGCGCGCCTTGAAAGGTACTTTACCTATTTTTAATTGCAGGCAGTCGACACGGCACCCCTCTACACTTACCTACTCCCTGCTGACGAGAGGCAACTACCTCGAAACACGTGTCCAGGGATGGCTAATGCGACACATACTTACTCTTACACTTCGTAGCATAGGCGTACTCGCCGTCGCTACTACATCGCCCATAGTTCCATGGGGCAACTTGCTGGTATGACGAGCAGTGTGCGGCCATTTATAACTAATTCATTACGGCTCTCCTGAGCTACCGGACTGACGAGTCTTTGACCGGCACCTGCGCGCCTTGAAAGGTACTTTTCCTATTTTTAATTGCAGGCAGTCTACACGGCACCCCTCTACACTTACCTACTCCCTGCTGACGAGAGGCAACTACCTCGAAACACGTGTCCAGGGATGGCTAATGCGACACATACTTACTCTTATACTTCGTAGCATAGGCGTACTCGCCGTCGCTACTACATCGCCCATAGTTCCATGGGGCAACTTGCTGGTATGACGAGCAGTGTGCGGCCATTTATAACTAATTCATTACGGCTCTCCTGAGCTACCGGACTGACGAGTCTTTGACCGGCACCTGCGCGCCTTGAAAGGTACTTTACCTATTTTTAATTGCAGGCAGTCTACACGGCACCCCTCTACACTTACCTACTCCCTGCTGACGAGAGGCAACTACCTCGAAACACGTGTCCAGGGATGGCTAATGCGACACATACTTACTCTTACACTTCGTAGCATAGGCGTACTCACCGTCGCTACTACATCGCCCATAGTTCCATGGGGCAACTTGCTGGTATGACGAGCAGTGTGCGGCCATTTATAACTAATTCATTACGGCTCTCCTGAGCTACCGGACTGACGAGTCTTTGACCGGCACCTGCGCGCCTTGAAAGGTACTTTACCTATTTTTAATTGCAGGCAGACTACACGGCACCCCTCTACACTTACCTACTCCCTGCTGACGAGAGGCAACTACCTCGAAACACGTGTCCAGGGATGGCTAATGCGACACATACTTACTCTTACACTTCGTAGCATAGGCGTACTCGCCGTCGCTACTACATCGCCCATAGTTCCATGGGGCAACTTGCTGGTATGACGAGCAGTGTGCGGCCATTTATAACTAATTCATTACGGCTCTCCTGAGCTACCGGACTGACGAGTCTTTGACAGGCACCTGCGCGCCTTGAAAGGTACTTTACCTATTTTTAATTGCAGGCAGTCTACACGGCACCCCTCTACACTTACCTACTCCCTGCTGACGAGAGGCAACTACCTCGAAACACGTGTCCAGGGATGGCTAATGCGACACATACTTACTCTTACACTTCATAGCATAGGCGTACTCGCCGTCGCTACTACATCGCCCATAGTTCCATGGGGCAACTTGCTGGTATGACGAGCAGTGTGCGGCCATTTATAACTAATTCATTACGGCTCTCCTGAGCTACCGGACTGACGAGTCTTTGACCGGCACCTGCGCGCCTTGAAAGGTACTTTACCTATTTTTAATTGCAGGCAGTCTACACGGCACCCCTCTACACTTACCTACTCCCTGCTGACGAGAAGCAACTACCTCGAAACACGTGTCCAGGGATGGCTAATGCGACACATACTTACTCTTACACTTCGTAGCATAGGCGTACTCGCCGTCGCTACTACATCGCCCATAGTTCCATGGGGCAACTTGCTGGTATGACGAGCAGTGTGCGGCCATTTATAACTAATTCATTACGGCTCTCCTGAGCTACCGGACTGACGAGTCTTTGACCGGCACCTGCGCGCCTTGAAAGGTACTTTACCTATTTTTAATTGCAGGCAGTCTACACGGCACCCCTCTACACTTACCTACTCCCTGCTGACGAGAGGCAACTACCTCGAAACACGTGTCCAGGGATGGCTAATGCGACACATACTTACTCTTACACTTCGTAGCATAGGCGTACTCGCCGTCGCTACTACATCGCCCATAGTTCCATGGGGCAACTTGCTGGTATGACGAGCAGTGTGCGGCCATTTATAACTAATTCATTACGGCTCTCCTGAGCTACCGGACTGACGAGTCTTTGACCGGCACCTGCGCGCCTTGAAAGGTACTTTACCTATTTTTAATTGCAGGCAGTCTACACGGCACCCCTCTACACTTACCTACTCCCTGCTGACGAGAGGCAACTACCTCGAAACACGTGTCCAGGGATGGCTAATGCGACACATACTTACTCTTACACTTCGTAGCATAGGCGTACTCGCCGTCGCTACTACATCGCCCATAGTTCCATGGGGCAACTTGCTGGTATGACGAGCAGTGTGCGGCCATTTATAACTAATTCATTACGGCTCTCCTGAGCTACCGGACTGACGAGTCTTTGACCGGCACCTGCGCGCCTTGAAAGGTACTTTACCTATTTTTAATTGCAGGCAGTCTACACGGCACCCCTCTACACTTACCTACTCCCTGCTGACGAGAGGCAACTACCTCGAAACACGTGTCCAGGGATGGCTAATGCGACACATACTTACTCTTACACTTCGTAGCATAGGCGTACTCGCCGTCGCTACTACATCGCCCATAGTTCCATGGGGCAACTTGCTGGTATGACGAGCAGTGTGCGGCCATTTATAACTAATTCATTACGGCTCTCCTGAGCTACCGGACTGACGAGTCTTTGACCGGCACCTGCGCGCCTTGAAAGGTACTTTACCTATTTTTAATTGCAGGCAGTCTACACGGCACCCCTCTACACTTACCTACTCCCTGCTGACGAGAGGCAACTACCTCGAAACACGTGTCCAGGGATGGCTAATGCGACACATACTTACTCTTACACTTCGTAGCATAGGCGTACTCGCCGTCGCTACTACATCGCCCATAGTTCCATGGGGCAACTTGCTGGTATGACGAGCAGTGTGCGGCCATTTATAACTAATTCATTACGGCTCTCCTGAGCTACCGGACTGACGAGTCTTTGACCGGCACCTGCGCGCCTTGAAAGGTACTTTACCTATTTTTAATTGCAGGCAGTCTACACGGCACCCCTCTACACTTACCTACTCCCTGCTGATGAGAGGCAACTACCTCGAAACACGTGTCCAGGGATGGCTAATGCGACACATACTTACTCTTACACTTCGTAGCATAGGCGTACTCGCCGTCGCTACTACATCGCCCATAGTTCCATGGGGCAACTTGCTGGTATGACGAGCAGTGTGCGGCCATTTATAACTAACTTATTTTGCTCTGAACCTGCTATTTGGGTTCCTTAGATCAAATTAGATTTTAACGCAATAGGTGATGGACCGCTGATAACCTTGAAGGTTGTCTTTGTCGAGCAATACGCTGCCTTTGATTTGGTCCCAAGAGCTACACTCTGGGAAGTATGGCTCAGCATAGGCATGCCAAGTAGTCTACCTAACATTATAATGTGTCTCGGGGCGTGGCCAAGATGGTGGCTGCATCAAACACGTTTTAGACTAGCGCCGTGCAAGGCCTTCGACTGGCTAACGGGTCGGTTTCGTACTGTCCGTCAATCGGCGGCCACATGCAGAGCCGGACCATCGATCGTGGACACCTGCTGTGATCTCCACTGGTTCCGGTGGCGGGTGGCCTGGGATGTTTTTTATTGCAGAAGGCGGCTGCCCGAACAGGGCTGTATGATGAAGTTACAACACAGACGAGAGCATGGATTCACAGCTTATTTAATAGGGCACTCTTCATTTAGCCTCCTCTTCATGCCCGATCAACTTGTTGTGTTCTTTTAATAAAAAAAAAGCATTCTAGCTTACGTTATAGAATTTCTAATATAGAATCCCCTTACTATTCTATATATTTATCACATTATCACAGTTCTCCCCATATTAAATAAAGAAAACAAAAAAAAAACAAAAAAAACTCAGCAATGTTCAATTACACATTTAGGTTTCTTTATAAAGTCTTTCAGACTTCCTGGTCACTTGTCAATCTTGTTGGATATCTGGTTGTACACCTTCATGCTCAACATTTGGATTGACTTTTTTGAAAAATGTATTCTTCTCTGTTACTGGTTTGTCAACATTCCTTTCAGTTAATGCTGTTCCTTTAACTTTTATTATCTCCATTGGCATTGAATGAAATCTACTTTGTGATTTTTTTTTTACATGTTGTTGACAAACCATTACTAAATCACCTATTTGATATTGTTGGTTATGACATCTCCTTCCTTTTTGTGCATAATGTTTCATTTTATCTTTTGCTTCTTTGCCTTGTTGTGATATTTCTTTATGATCTTTCGGCGGAACTGCTGGTAAGTGTGGTAGATGAGTTTGTCTTGACTGACCAAACATTAGTTCTGAAGTACACTTTGCAGTTGATGTATGCATGGTGGTTCTGTAATCCCATAACACTTCAAACAGCCACTGATTTATTGATATCTGTGACAGTTTTACTCTTTGCACAGCCTTCTTAGTAGTGGCCATTAATCTTTCTATCATTCGATTAGCTTGAGGCCACATAGGTTATTTTCCGGTGCACAATTCCCAAGTAGTTCATAAATTTTTGTAATTCATTTCCATTAAACGGTGGTCCATTATCTGTTTTCAACATTTAAGTATCCCCTATGTGGAAAATATTTCTTCTAAAACTGGAAGTACTACTGATGTTGACGTTGGTGATATCACTTTTAAATAGGAAAGCGTGAATACTCATATACTATTGATTATAAATACTGTCCTGAATCTAGTGATCCATAAAAATCCGCTGCTACATTAGCCAACACAGCATCTGGCAACTCTGACGTGTAATTCTTCTATTCCTTTTTCTCTACACGTACATTGGCATATGTGACAAGACTGAACTACTTCGTCTACTTGTTGATCCAGTCTAGGAAACCACAGCTTTTCCCTTAAAAAATTCTTCGTGGCATAGATTCCCTTGTGGCTTTCATGCGCTAAGTCAATAACTCATTATTGTAGACAAAGTCGAATCATCAATTTATTTCCTCTTAGAAGGAATTCCAGAAGAAGCTACTGACAGTTCAGATTGTATGCTATTGAGTGCTAGTATATTGTGTTTCCTTATGCTTGACTTGAAATGACTAGCACCATTTATTAGTCTCCATTTGTTTTCATGTATAATCTTTATCACTTCTTGAATAGTGTCATCCATATGTGTAGCCTCAATTAATTGTGCCTCTCTAATAATTCCTGGTACCGCTGACTTGATTATGAAACAGATAGACTCTTCTGCATCCAAATCTTGATTTATCTGTGAGTTAAATGGATGACTGGACAAATAATCTGCCGGGTTATGTTCTTTTCCTGGTTTATGAAGAATTCTGAAGTCATAATCCATCAATCTCATTCCCCATCTATCAATTCTAGGCAGCATTTTTATTTTTGGATTCACAAAAATGGACACATGAGCTTGATGATCTATTATTATCACAAATGGTTTTCAATATATGAAAACATGTTAGTGTTCACATGCCCAAACAACCGCTAAACTTTCCTTTTCAGGCTGAGAATATCTTTGCTCAACATCAGAGAGACTTTTACTTGCATGAGAAAATATATATGTAGGAGTTTCTCTTTCGGGCTTATGTTGTACCAGGACTACACCTAATCCTACAGGGCTAGCGTCTACCACCAATTCTGTACACAAAATTGGGTCAAAATATTTTACATTTGCTGCCATTGATATTTGTAGCTTTATTTAGTTAAACGCATGTTCACAATCATCATTCCAGTGAAACTACGAACCTTCTCATGTTAATTCCCTGAGGGGTGAGCTCAAAGTTGCAAACTTTTTAACATATTTTGTACAATATCTGGCCATTCCCAGAAATGACCGCAAGTCTGTTACATCTTTAGGTCTTTGTATTGCATTCAGAGCTGTTACTTTTTTAGAATCTGGTTTCATTCCTTCACAAGAAAATATGTGACCATAAAATGTTAATTCAGTTTTATTTATTTCACATTTCTTTAAGTTAAGAGTCAATCCAGCTTTGAGAAGTTGTTGACATACTCCAGGCAGGGCCTGATCATGTTCCTCTTGAGTTTTGCCAAAGACTAAAATATCATCACTGTAATCCATGCTATTTTATACAGGTCTTCTGATATTTTTGATAATTTCTTGAAAAATCTCAGCAGCTGAACATATCCCCAAATGTAACCGTTTATATCTAAACAGTCCCATATGCGTAGAGAACGTTGGGATGTATCTTGGTTGATCATCAATTTCTAATTGATGATTTCCTTTACATAAGTCAAGTTTTGAAAACACTACAGCCCCATTGATGCTGATGATCATATCGTTTAGATGAGGGCCCGGATATCTCTCTCTCTTTCAATGGCAGTGTTTGGAATTCTCATGTCCACACAAAATCAGATATCTTAAGTGTCTTTTTTTGGAACACTTACAATGGGTGACACCCATGGCGTTGGACCTGTTGCTTTTTCAATTATATCCTGCTCAAGCAACAACTTTATTTCTTTCTCTACTTTTGCTTGCATATGAACTGGAACTTTTCTGTGTGTTTGCGCGACAGATTTCACTGTTTTATTTATGTGTAGGGTAATTGTTTATCCTTTAATTTGCCTAATCCATTAAATAATTGTGGGTACTTCCTCAGAATTTAATGATCTGTTGTTATATTACAAACCACTGCTAACACTCCCATGAATTGATCAGTTATATTACTTAGCAAGCACGGTCCTGGCACTTCTCCTTGTAGAATATGTATTTCTTCTTTGGTAACCATATCTCCGTATTTTAGTATTTCCTCCAATGTTCATAGACAGGAAACAGGATGTCTGGCTCCCCATTGAAAAACATTCACATTCGAAGGGCTTAGAGGTGGTAGTTCAGACATTTTCACATATTCGCTTATGCACATTTTGTTACATGTCGCCCCACTATCAAGAACAAATGGTACTTTTTGGGAACCTGCTATTGTATTAACGGACGTGGTCTTCTGGATATTTTCTTTCTTTGGCATATTGGGTTTCTGAATTTCATTACCTTCTTGCATCATATATAATCTTTCACATTGTTCAAGTTCTTCCTCAGAGTCTCTCTCAACTCCTCCATTTGTCTTATATGTTTTATGTTTCTATTTTCCTTATCTAGATTCATTTTCTTGTTCCCAGTTTCTGCATACACTCGAGAAATTATTTTACCTCCCCCATTCCTTGCATTGCTGTCCCATTGCTGGACAGGACCTTTGATGTGGAAATTGAAATCCACACCTATAACACAATTTCTTTTCTTTCTATTTTATTTCCAACTTCCTTTCGTTACTTGTTTTTCTGACATTTGTCTCACTTGCTCTAGAGTTTTTATTTTTCCTTCTTCCATGTTTGTGGCATGTTTTTGGGCCTGCATTTCTGTTCTACCCATACGTAAAATTTCTTGTAGGTGATACGTTTGTTTTTTCAAGGATCTTTTTCCTGAACTTTAGTGAGTTACAACCTTGTATTACTCTTAACCTTATTGCTTCTTCATTACTAAATCTATTGAATTCACAGAATGTTACAAATATTTTTAGTCTTGTGACAAAATCATCAATGGTCTCGTCTTCCTTTTGACATGCCATATTAAAATTGTATTTCTCAAAATCTAAATTCCTTTGAGGGTCAAAATTATCATTTAAGCATTACATAACTCCTTTGTATGTATTCCGCTCTTGTTTTGGAAACGTAACAATTAAATCTTCCACATCATCTCCCACAAGATTAATCAATAGATCTTTTGCCTGCTCGTCAGTGTGATTTTTGCATGTTGCCCTTAAAAAATGTTGAAACCTCCGTGTCCATTTTTCCCACCTTTGAGCAACATTTTGTTGCTCTGAAAAAAATCAAAGGGTAATGGTCTCCTGAAAACTGTACAAGACATTTTCCTTGTACCATCTTCCTCATTGTATATGTTTAATTCATGCTAATTGTTACATTACTACCTTCATTTTATAATGACAAGAATGCTGATGTTTTAATGTATTTTTTTGCTTCATTATTTATTGTTTACTTGTCATTTAAACTTTCTGGACAATTTGAAAAAGAAAAAAAAGTATTTGTCATCATTGTTCATGTATTTTCTTGCTTTGCTCTGTGCTGCTTTTGTTTCTCTTGTTTTTTCTTTTCTCTTTTTTTAAAAATATTCACTTAGGCATAAATGTGTTTAAGCTTGTACATGTGAAATGCTTTCATTTTTTTTATTTATTTGCGTACATTCAAATATGCCCCACTTTAAAATGGCGGCTGTTATTATGCTTATATAGGAGATTCAGTGTGCATGACTCTCTAAGATGGAGCCGTCACTTTAGGCATGCACACACGGTCAGTCTCTACAAAATGTCTGGCTCTCTGACATGTATGCCGGCACTTGAGGTATGCGCATTAATTCGTATCCGTTCAAAGGTGACGCTTTGCCTGGCTCGTCACATATATACGTGTGTGCAGTGCTTTAAATGGGCCGGTACTGTCCGGTACAGAGTACTGGCTCTTTTTTATTTTGAGAGAAATGCAATACTTTTAATTGGAGAGTACCGGCACTTCTCAGAAACAAGCAGGTACTCTGTTACAGAGTACCTGCACTTCTATTTTTCCATTTCAAGCAATGTGTGTGTGCACAGCTTTGCCCGACTCTCTTAGATGGGTGTCGCCTGACACATGTGCACACGGTTTTCCATTCTCACTTTTAAAAAAAATGAAAATATGAGACATGTGTGTCACCGCAATGTGTGCGCATCACTCACCGCTTATCCTTTCTTGAGTGCAATGAGTGTGTGAAGAAACAGTCTTGATCAAAAAGAAAAATAATAAGAGGCAGCGTAGAGATGTCTTTGTTGACAACGGCACTTATAAGTCTCATTTGTGCTTTACATGGGTTCTTCCAATCTTCGCCATTATGATGAAGTTACAACACAGACAAGAGCATGGATTCACAGCTTATTCATTAGGGCACTCTTCATTTATCCTCCTCTTCATGTCCCAACCGACTTGTGTTGCTTTTTAAAAAAAAAAAAAAAGATTCTATCTTCCATTATAGAACTTCTAACATAGAATCCCCTTACTATTCTACATTCTTATTACATCATCACAGGCAGATCCTGGGGACTATACCGCCACGAGAACCTCCAACTATGGTGCCGATTACGATCCTGTAAAAAAATTCCCCGTACGACTCGTATCCGGTCTTTTTACCGTACGAATCGTACAAGTGCCGTACAAACTGCCAAGTACGATTCGCATGGGAAAAAGTCCATACGAATCGCATTGGGAATTATTCCCCACACGTCCTCGGGTCGGAAAAAGTGTCCGACACTTCCCCGGACGATTTACCGTACAAACGTGAAATGTGAACTCCGACCGCGCAAGTACGATCCATCCCGTGCGTCCGAAGTCACAACCGTATGGAAAAAACACCGTCCGCACCGAACTCCCATAGCAACCATGGAGACATGTGCCCACATACGCGCCGACCCCCCCCAGCCCCCGTATGTACGCGGCGACCCCCCCAGCCCCTGTATGTACGCGGCAACCCCCCCAGCCCCCGTATGTACGCGGCGACCCTCCCCAGCCCCCGTATGTACGCGGCGAACCCCCCCCAGCCCCCGTATGTACGCGGCAAACCCCCCGTGTATGTACACCCGTGTACGTGTCGTACCCCCCGTGTATGTACACCCGTGTACGTGTCGTACCCCCATGTATGTACACCTGTGTACGTGTCGTACCCCCCGTGTATGTACACCCGTGTACGTGTGGTACCCCCCGTGTATGTACACCCGTGTACGTTCGAGTCGTACCCCCACCCGTGTATGTACGGTGCGTAGCGCTGGGGGTACGCACCGTACATACACGGGTGGGGGTACGACTCGAACGTACACGAGTGTACATACACGGGGGTACGACACGTACACGGGTGTACATACACGGGGGGTACGACTCGAACGTACACGGGTGTACATACACGGGGGTACGACACATACATACGGGTGCTGGGGGGGGTCGCCGCGTACATACGGGGGCTGGGGGGGGTCGCCGCGTACATACGGGGGCTGGGGGGGGTACGGCGCATACCGGGCCCCCTAATCTGGTCGTTTCGCGCCGTACTTCGCTTTTCCGGCACTTTTTGGGTGCCGTGAAAATATTGCCGTCCGGACTGCTGTCGGTTCGAATCGTACTTCCTGGGTCGTGAAACGCTGCCTGTAAGCGTCCCGACGTCACGTCGCAGCATTCCCGGATCACATTCGTATGTATATTTTCGTCGGTCGGTGTTTTTTACGATTCGTACGGAAATGGTGTTTCCGTGCGAATCGTACTCCCATGTTTGTAAAGTTTTCCAACCGGGTACGAGTCGGACGGAGAAAACGCTCCGACCGACGGTTCGTACCCGGTTTTTCCAGGATCGTAATCGGCACCTATATCTTTTTTGCTGCGCCTGGGTTATTGCCCAGGGAAGTCATAACAACAGCACTGATGCCATAGGGCCATGCCCCAGAGGGCTGCTGCGCTCTGGCTGCCTATGCAACGGGACCGTGGGAGGGACCGCAGGAGGCTGCGATAGAGACACAAGGGGGCCCAGAGGACGAATCAGGAACACAGATGGGCTCACAGGAGTCAAGATAGCATCTCCCCCTTCACTTCTGACACTGGAGTAGCTTCTGTCACAGGTGACCGGAGTGGGAGTTGGGGCACGGCGGCCCTGCCGTGGACCAGGTCCGGTCCGCATTCATGCCGCCGCCCTTTCTACATCTGGTGGAGGCCTGCCCCTCGCAGATTGGCGGGACAGTTACGCGGTACTGGTGCACTAGGAAGGTTCCTAGAACAGCAGAGGAGATCTGGGCTGTGACAGAGTGAGGACGCCTTTTTCCCTCTGGGGCATCGCACGTGAAGCCTGCTGCTATAGGTGGTGTCCTGGACAACACCCAGATAATCTACAAGCTCAGGGACCCCGCAATCATTGCCTTTGTGCCCTAAACGAATGCCGCCAAGCCGCGGTACAATCTTCTCAACTGAAGCACCTCAGACTCGACTCATAAACAACAGACTGGCACATACATCAAGCAAAAATCCAGTCGGTAAAATACCGAATCGGTAAAATCAGCCGTTAGTGGGTGTCAAAAACCGAATCCCAATGCATCAACACGAATCGGGATAAAATAAGGAATCGCAAAATAATTACCCGGAAAAATAAAGAATCGCTAATAACCAACCCGCAAAATAAATAATCGCAAAATACCGAACTCGCTATCACCGAAATCACTATTAGCTACCGGCATGTGCCAATGGCTAATAACGAATCGCTACTCAATGCATCAAAAATCGCAAATAGCGAAAATCCCAAAATCCGCTATTTAGCATGAGCAGATTAAGGGGAATCAGAACCTGGAGATAAAGTTACAAAAAAATAAAAAAAGGCGAGAAAAAAAAAACATGTGCCACAGATGGCACCAATCAGTAAGCCCTTAAAATTGGCCCTGGAGACCTTGTTGGCTTGCACAAAATGGCAGCCCTCTACGTGCTAGCAAGGAGGATGCGAATCAATGCAGCAGGACAGCGCAGGAGAAGGGTCCAGGAGAGAGTCTTCAGAGTTCGTATCACATTGCTAGGACAGAATGAGGATGAGGTGTACGACAAGTACCGACTGAATCGTGCCATGATCATGCGCCTAATTGCAGACCTCGAACCACTACTGCAGCACCAGACACATCGGACCAATGCAATTCCTGCGCACGTCCAGGTCCTATGCAGCCTGCACCTACTGGCCTCAGGAAGTTTCCAGGCGTATCGCAAAGCGCACTCTCACGCTTCTTCCACAAATTCATAGATGCCATGCTGACAATGATACACACTCACGTCAGCTTCCCCACAACCCCACAGCAGTTGGACCGCAACAAACAGGCATTCTACCAGGTGGCCCATTTCCCCCATGTCATTGGATGCATCGCTGCACGCATGTCCCCATCTGTCCACCCTCTGCCAATGAGTACATATTCCGTAACCGGAAGTCATACCACTCAATCAACGTGCAGGTTGTGTGCGATGCCAAGCACATCATCACGGACCTAGTGGCCCAATTTCCGGGGAGCACACACGACTCCTACATATTTCGACACAGTGGCATCCACAGGCGCCTACTCAACGGAGAATTTGGAGAGGGACTTCTGCTTGGTACGTATACATACCTCTTCCAAACATGATCACCACACATGTATATACATCACCGTTGCTAAGCCTTTGCTTCCATCTTTTAGGTGACAGTGCATACGCCCTGCGGGAATACATACTCACCCCCTACATCAATCCAGCAACACCACAGGAGCAACGATACATGCGTTGTAACAGAGAGGACCTTTGGGATTCTGAAGAGTCGCTTTAGAATCTTACACAAGACTGGCGGTGCCATGAAATACAAACCTGACACCTGCTGCAGGATTGTAGCTGTATGTGCCATGCTGCACAACATCGCTACCAGAAGGGGGATACCCATAGAGGTGGACAGGAATGATGTCCAACCACCCGCACAACTCCGACAGGCACACGTCCCTAACACAGCTGAGGGGCAAAGGAGGCAGACATACATCACGCAACATCATTTCTGATCCAGGTAAGAATGAACCATGACGATTGCATTTGTGGTGCTACTGTTTAATGCACAGGAGCACTGAGGCATGTGCGGGCAGACATGATACAAAATAAGAGCTCCCCAAAACAAGTGTAACAAAACATGCCCGTTGTAGTCACGGGTGTGCAAGTGTCAAATAGGAGAGGACCCTGGTTACCCCACCATGGTCATGGATGGCCATCAGTCAGTCTAGTGGCGCTTGCCACGAATGCCCAGCCTCCTTTCAGGTGTCTCCTCTACCTCACCACGGCCTGTTCCTGCGCCTGTGGAGCAGCGCGAACTGCGCCTCCTGGCGCTGGCCTCCGCCACGGAAACACTGCTCACACTTGAGGCAGCCTCACTGCCATCCTCCCCTCCCAATGCGCTAGCACTGAAAGTACCGCTCTGCAGTTGTTCCACTGCAGCGGTCACCTGGCCTAGGGCCTTGGCAACATCACGGCAATAATGGCCCAGGTCCACCTGCAGTGACACTGAGCGGTGTGACAAAACAGCTGTGCTGTTGCACAGCCTAGTGATGGCCTTTGTAGAGGCTGCGGACTGGAGCAAGTTCTGCCGGGGCCTCCTTCTCTCGCTGTCATGCCCTGCTCTCATGGCACGGGTGAGTTCCTGTATGTCCTCCCTCAGGTTCCCATTACCCTCTGCCACCACAGTGATCATGTCCCTCACTGCCGCAGTCAGGGTGCGCATTTCTTTTGCCAGGCGCGCTCTGTGACTGCTGATGGTAGCCATGTGTCTCCCCTGTAGGCGCTGGACCCGCAGAATCTGTTCTTCAATGTCACCATTTGGGGAGCTTGCATCTTCGCCTACATATGGTGTACTGCGCAGAGACCTGCGGCGCAGTGGGAGTCGGACACGTGCTGGTGGTGCTGCAGGCGGTGGGACGAATGCTGGACTTTGGCCCGATGGTGTAGCAGGTGTCTGACATGCATCCATCACCTGCATGGGTGGGACTTGTGACCTGCGTCTCCGCTGTCTCGTTGCAGTTGGCGCATCAGCAGGTGGTGGTGGTGGTGGTGGTGGTGGAGGTGGTGAATGCAGCTCTGCCGGAGTATCGACGTCCGAATCGGCTGGTGTCTCTGATATGATAAGCCAGCCGCTGTCGTCGGAGTCGCCAGGAGATGCATCTGTGTGTGAAACAGTGCATGGTTAGTGGGATTGTTACTACTAAGGTGTATTTTACTACATACATGTCCTACTATGATTCACTTAATTAAAATCTAATTCTAGCTTCTACAGATGTCTTGACTAAAGTATATTTTTTCTCCCTGTACATGCACACCGGCCTGACATGACTACGACTCCCATGATGCACTATTGTTATGAGTGAAGATGTGTGGGGCAATTCTGCATGCACACTGTGATCGTGCTTGGGGCTTGGGAATGGTTGTACGCAATGCTGAGTATGAGCACAGACATGCATCTTACCTTGGGCACTTGTGGCTGCGCCGGAGGTGTCCATCTGTGTGACTCCCACGACGGCCTCTGGCTCGATGGTCCCTTCTACCAGCTCCTCCAGGGCAGTGTTTTCTGGCACTGTAGATGGTCCCCCTCCTGTTCTGGCAGCCTCCCGGAGCCTTTCAGCGATCCTCTCCTTGGCCCGCTTCCTGAGGTCGTACCACCTCTTTTTTAAATCGTCGATGCTGCGTGGCGTCACACCCACCGCATTGACCCTCTCTCTGATGCGCAGCCATATGCGATGCTTTTCAGCCTCTGGCACCTTTAGGGACAGCTTCCCGAACAGCCGATCGTGTTTGCTGCTCACCCCCTCGATCAGGTGCTCCAGTTCCCGGTCGGAGAAATTGTTCCTGCTCCTGTTTGCTCCTCTGCCGAGTGAATGAGGGTGGGGCTGCTGTACTTCCTGGTTGTGATGTCATTAGACCGTTCCCAGAGCGACCCGTTTTTTGCGAAATCGCTATTACCGATTTCGCTATTACCGATTTCGCTATTACCGGAATCGGTATTAGCGATTTCGGAAATACCGATATCGCAAATAGCTATTTCGGTGTTTGCTGTACTCGCTATTGTTGATTCGGTAAATATTAGCGATTTTTAAGGAATCGCTAATTTTTGACGAATCTGTTGATGCATCCTGAATAGCGATTCCTTAATAACGATTCCTTATTTATCGCTATTAAGGAATCGCTATTGGATTTGTTGATGCATGTGCACCAGAGTTCCTAAAATGAGAAAATTGGAAGAACTTGGTCCACCATCAACCACAACAACATAGGAAAGAAATCTTTACATCATCATAGGCTCAGACCCATACCTCTGTTCACAACTAAACAAAGTTACTATAAATTTCTACTTCACCATGCAAACCATTTGGTGCATCTTCTCTCATCTGGGATTCCCATAGACGGTCTACTTCCATCTGTTTGGTGCTGTTGCACAAAGACTACAACACAGTTTATACCATGGTACTCCACTCAAACTACCAAGGCTACAAATGATGTAGAGCGCCAAACCGATTCTGCATTCCTCATACATGGTTGCATTGCTGCAGCCTGATAAGACCTGCACTGCTTTCCTAGAATTGTTCACATGCCCCATTTCATTGTATCAGCTATGACCTAAATCCTATAACCTTATGCCTCTGTTCCCTTTTTATTTCATGCTATTTACACTAGTGTGTTTTTATTCTTGATGCAAATTTTTCTCATATATTACTGTTTCATGCCTTATAGGTTTGTGCCCAAACAAATGCTGTTTCTTGCATATATTGCATGTTGATACATGGTCAGTAGGCCCAATGATGCCATATCATTGTATAATTCTCACCTGATGTTCTCATGATAGTATTCAGAAACAGATATCTTGTGAGAGTAACTGCACAAAAGCATGGAATTTGGTAGCAAGCAGAGAGAAACTTCTTTATCTAGGGAAATCAATTATTAAAGTAATCTTGCATATTATTAGCATGTAGGTAATGGGCATTCATTGACTGCTCAGATAACTATTTGCAACCTAGCACAGGTATTGTGGTAATGTTATCGAACTTCTCATTCTGCCTGACAGATCCTGTTTGGTTGTTTGCATACATAACGTTTGTGTGTTGTTCTGTAGACATATTCGTTTATTTTTGCCAATATAAGTAAGGCATGTTCACTACTAGGATGATGTATAATAAAGGTTTTTAAAATATTACTTGGTCTATGTGCCGATATGGCAGGGGTGGGGGGGTTCTACTTCCTGCTAGAATCTCTGTTATCCGTGATTCTAAGTCCTGTGCAGACATATACAGTTATTTAGTGTCTTGGGGCACAATTCCATTTCCTCTGCTGAGTCAATCAGGTATGACGGTGAGCCTTGGGGGTCAAAAAGGGATGTACTGATGTGACAAAAGTTCTAGCACATATCTTGTTCAAGACACTGCTTTGATCACAAGGCCATTCAGGGCACAGGACCAACCTTCATACATATGAAACGCTGGTGATGTACCCAAAACAAAAGATGCAATACAAGAAGACTGCCCTCCCCATCCCCAAAGATACTTCAAAGAAGCACATATTATGGTATTTCCTTCTCTGTCAAACATCCTTTTTTTTTAAATTCTTTTTTTTGATGGAGCCAGCATACACTCTCACAATTAAAAATTGATAATTACTCGCTAGGGCCTCTTCCAACTTTTTACCGTACGGAAAGCACGGATTAGAGACACACAACCCCCCCCCACATCTCCCTCGTAAGCAAAGCACAAGTCAGCGGGTTGACTAAAGACAAAGATCCGAAGCCTCAGAGACAGGGGAAAATGGATAGGTACACCAAAGTGCTCCCCGCACACGCAGCGGCAGCGGCGCATTCATCATCTGATACGACCCTGCTCCTACAGGCCATACAAAGTTCCAGAGAGGCCCTGGAGGGGAGGATTGGGGAGGTCTGCACCGAGGTGTCGCTGCTCCGCCACAACCGTTGCAAGATATCTGAAAAGGTGACAGAGGCCGAGACCCAGGTGTCAGAGGTGGAGGATGCTGTAAAAGATCTCCAGAAGGGGATGAGGAACATAGCCACAGCAGACATACGGAGGATCAACGATGCGGAAAACCGGGCCCGGAGGAATAACCTCCGCTTCGTGGGATTCCCGGAGGGAGCGGAAGGCACTAACACAGTGGCATTCTTGACGTATTGGCTAAAGGACCTTTTGCTGGTAGAGCGTTTCTCCCAGTGCTTTTTATAGAATGCGCATATCACGCACTGTGTGCCAAACCCCCTCCCGGAGCACCACCTAGGCCCAGCATCGCAGGATGGCAAAATTATTTTGACAGAGACATGATACTCCAGGAAATGCGCCAGAAGGGAGAAGTCCGGTATGAGAATTGCAAAATTATGACTTTCCCGGATTATAGTCAGGAAGTTCAAAAGCAGCGCCGCACCTTTGACTCCGTTGAGGTGAAGCTACGTGGCTCTCCAACTTGAATACATGCTCTTGTTCCTGGCAAAGCTAAAGGTTCTTTTTCAAGGGAGGGTCCTCTTCATTCAGACCCCAGAGGAAGCATGGGCATGGTTGGAATAACGTCCGGTTTCTCTACCCCGAGGGGGACCACAACTGGACAATGCTATTCCACAGAGCGGTCTCAGGGGAGAGCGGGCTCCTCGACAACAGTGTCGTCTAATGGCGAGCCGAGCCCAGAACCTGAGTAAAGGAACTCCGTATGCCCTGCAAAACCCCATGCATGTTCAACAAAGCCGGGACCAATGCAGAACCGAGCAAGCGCAATCAGATACCGAACGGCACGGAAGCTGCTATCCCTAAATCAACAAACGGACTCTAAGGACAACGATTTGTCCTCTGGTGCGGAATCCAGACATCCTTTAGAGAAGACAATCCCGGTTCTTGAACAGAGCGAACAGACCGAGATATCTGCCGAAGGGGCTCCGCCTTCGGAGATCAACCCGAATGAACTGGGTACTGCAACTTGAACTCTGGCGGGAAGACACTGCCTATCAGTACTGATTCCTCCTCTTGTTTTGAAGTGCCCTGAGCTTCACACAGTGAATACCTTGGACATCTGAGCAGTAAACCGAAAGAGTTGGGGGTTTGGGGTTTCTAAACCGGGGAGGTGCGGGGGAAACGACAGACCGCCTCGCTCTCGCCTTCCAAGGGCCACTTCCTGAGCTGGGGAGGCAAATGGCTACGGGGGGAGGGAGGGAGGTAGGGTGGGGGTTTAAATGGTTTTATGTTCTTTGTTTGAGCGCAACGACTGCCATAGCGGGACACTTTTTCAGTTCAAGACGCAATGGGGAGCTGTCCTCCCACCTACCTCTAGTTTTTAGGGCCACAATATTGACGCTGTTCGATGCAACATGTCACACAAATCTCATCTGACGGTTCTGACTTGGAACGTTAATGGGCTGGGGGACAAGATCAAAAGAGGGCTGGTGTTTTAACACAAATAAAAGACTTCGCCCAGATATTGTAATGCTCCAGGAAACGCACCTTAAAGGCAAACAGTGTAGTTTGGCCTACAAGGTCCTAACCCACTCAGGGTTCACATCAGGGGCGAGGGGGGTGGCTATCCTGATTAAAAAGAGCATACCTTTTCTAACCTCACGCCTCTGGCACGATCCCTTGAACAGTTATGTGGGTGTGCTAGGACCATGGGACAGTACCGAGACCACACTCATCTGCGTATACGCACCTCCCAGACTACAAGCGCCCACCATGACTAAGGTTGTTGACATCCTGCTTGAAAAACCTTCCACCCTGCACATTGTGGGCGGTAACTTTAAAGACCTCATGGACCCAGCACACGACCGCATGGGGGAGGGGAACAGGTCCACTTCCACTACACCACTGAGGCAATTCTCTACAACGATGGGCCTAATAGACATCTGGAGGGAGGTACACCCCCTAGCTAGAAAATTCTCCTTCTACTCTGGGGCCCACGACACCCACTCTAGGTTGGATTACATATTTATCCC
Organism: Triturus cristatus; assembly: GCF_964204655.1. NCBI lineage: Eukaryota > Metazoa > Chordata > Amphibia > Caudata > Salamandridae > Triturus > Triturus cristatus. Next base: position 138,315,015 of record NC_140590.1, on the reverse strand, counting down.
CAAGGGGGAAATACGGAACATAGGGCGCGTGGGAGACATCCATTACAACGCAGTCTTTACACCGTGATATGTTTACAACGTGGCCATTACAATGCAAGTAGTTACAACGACTTGCGCTGGATGGAGCTATACACTAAGGAATAGTATGATTTACTATTCCAACACCTTCCCTACTGTTACGTAGGCTGGAGTTGGAATAGTAAATTATACTATTCCTAAGTCCAGCGCCCTCCAGTGCAAGTCGTTGTAATGACTTGTGTTGTAATGACTGCATTGCAAACGTATCACGCTGTAAAGACGGCAATGTAACGTCATGCATTCAGGGCGCGCAGAATACACAGCTAGGGGTCTATCGGACCATTCCCCGCTCCTGGTAGAGATGGGACTGAGAGACCAGAAGGGGGCTCGGAATTGGTGATTGAGTCCCTGGAAACAGAAAAATCCTAAAATAGCAAAGGGCATTAGAACAGATACCAAAGTCTACTTTTTAGAAAACAAATACTCGGTCTCGTCCGTGGTGACGGTCTGGGAGGCGTACATGACAGTACTGCGGGACAGAGTCCAAAACCGTATAGTCTGGGAAAAGAAAGAGACAAAAACCTGCTTGCACTAGGACAGAAAATAAGTGAACTAGACTTGCAGGCCGCCAAGGGTGGCGACCCTGAGTTGACTCGTAGACTGGCAACCATGGGATTGTAATACAAAGAGTTGGCCATGGATAATGCCAAAAAACTGCACCTGGCGACATTGCACTGACTCTACGAAGTTGGGGACAAGGCTTGAAAACTCCTCGCCTGGATTAGCAGGCGGGAGATTCAAGACAGATGGGTAAGGGAAGTGAAAGATCTAGGGGGTACCATGCAGTCCACAAATAAAGGGGTCGCAAACGCTTTTGCTGAATATTATAGGGACCTGTATCAGACACATACCTCCAAATCTCAGGCAGAGATACATGATTACTTAGCGGCCTTCTCCACACCAGTGCTAAGAGAGGAGGAAGCTAATGGTCTAGAGGAGGACCTGTCCTTGGAAGAAGTCCAGGCGGCAGTGGGAAAGCTTCGCCCTGGGAAGACCCCTGGTACCAATGGGCTACCTGACGAATTTTATCGACACCACACCCGCTATCCTGAGCCCCCATCTCCTCCGACTTTTTACAGATTCTTATGAGGAGGGTGTTCTTCAACTGGACCTACGAATGTCGTCATACACAAAGCGGGAAAGCCCCGTGACCAATGTGGCTCCTACAGACCCATTTCCTTGTTGAACTCGGAAGTTAAGATCCTGGCCACCATTTTGGCGACACGTCTGTTAGGAGTGATCACAAATCTGATCCATGAGGATCAGTCTGGATTCATACCAATCTCAGGCACACTCACAACTGGATCATGAAAGTGAGGCAAAGGGAGAACCCATAGGTGTTCTTATCACTGGATAATGAGAAAGCGTTCGACGCCGTGGACTGGTCATTCCTGGGAGCCACTCTGGCCAAGTTTGGGTGGGACCGAAATTCGTGGCTGGGTGGCAATCCTATACAACCAACCAATGGCCACTGTGCGTGTCAACCGTCAGCACTCAACGCCCTTCCCTATTGAGAGGGGGATGCTACAAGGTTGTCCCCTTTTGCCTCTTCTTTTCCCACTCACCCTTGAATCCTTGGCCTGTACTATCAGAATGAACCCTTCCATCCGAGGATTCGGTACTGCACTCACAGATTCGGGAGAAGAGAACGTTTCTCTCTATGCTGATGATATTCTGATGTATATCACCGAACCTGAAGGATCCATACCGGCTCTCTTTGCTGTGATCACTGACTATGGGAGCCACTCAGGCTACAAAGTCAACTGGAATAAGTCCTCACTCAGTTGCCCAACCACTACACAAGTGGATTTTCCCCTACCTGGGGAGCTACGAGTGGTACCGCAGGGATTCAAATACTTGGGTATATTCGTTACTCCGCACCCGGAGCTGTGTAGGAAGGAAAACCTTGGAACAGTCTTACATAACTTCAAGTCAGACGTGGAGGGATGGAAGGATCTCCCCCTCACCCTGCTTGTCCGGACAGCAATCTTTAAAATGATCACCCTGCCCTAACGTCTATACGCACTGCAAAACTTGTATCATCCTCTAGCAACAATCTTTGTGGAGATAGCAAGCAAAATTCAACTCTTGCTGTGGCAGGGAGGTCACCCGAGAATATCACTTTGGACGCTGCAACGCCACCCGTACAAGGGGAGGATCGTGCTTCCTGATATTGAGGCCTACTACTGGGCGTCCAACCTGGTACCCATAAACGAGTGGACACATAAACATAGAGAACACTTCACATATCGCCTTGAAAGAGAGGAAATGCTGCCACACACATGTGCATTATCTCTATGGGGGAGGGCTAGTTCCCGCCTATTGACTGCGACTCGGGTGACCCTGACAGCTTGGGAGAGGGAGACGAAGACTATGGGCTGGACACGGAAGACATAGATTGGGAGGTTGCGCTAATGTACCCCAGAGAAGTCGCCTCATCCAACTCAAGTTACTACTCCAAATTCATTATGATAGGGACAGGCTACATAAAATGGGTAGGGGGGACTCCCCATCCTGCCTGACCTGTACAACGACCAGAGGCGATTATTTCCATACGATATGGCTATGTCCCGTGATACAGTCATATTGGAAGCAGCTAGTTGACTTGTTAGGAGCTGTCTTAGGGGTGGTAATGCCGATGGACCAGAGATTTATGATACTCAGGATACCAAATAAGGTGGACATTATCAGAATGCAGCTAACTTTTGTCTCTCTGGGGTTGCTGGTCACCTAAAGAGATATAGCCAGGAAATGGGGGGTTGCAGACCAGCCGACTATTCAGGAATGGACGAGGGGGATGGATAGCTACATGACGGCTGAGCAAACCACATACCACAGTAAGAGGGTGCCCAAAAAAATTTCACAAGATCTGGGGCCCGTGTAGAAGATACTTCGGACTCGACAGAGACGAGGACTCGCAACAATCCATTACACAGGCCACACAAGAGACCTTAATGTGACGCCGGCGCACACACCGTCCTGGCGACTTACATTGCGACCCACTCATTTTTATTCCAGAACTCAAACTGGCCGTACAGGGTCAGAACGAAAAGACTCTGGTCGCGATTCTAAATCTGTGTGAATTGAGAGCAGGTGGGAGATATGACACTAATGGTGAATACAATGTTTGCAATGGTTGGCTATTGATTCCTGCAACTATAATATGTGATAACTGTATTGCGCTGCTATTTCAGTTGAAAAATAAAAACATATACAACAAAGAAACTTGATAATTACACAATGTATAACTCATTAATTACTTGATCAGCATAAACAATTTTGCAAACCAAAAATCAGATAGAACAAAGGAAAGAAGTATATAATGAGACACATTAGAAAAAATCAAAAGCGAGAAAATCCAAGTTTTTACATCATTTCTGCGAGTTTTCTATTACAGGCCTATTCCCATTTCATGTTATGCCAGATCCTTTTTAACTTCATTAATGATCTAGGACCTCTGGCCTTAGGCAAAGCCGCTTTGAATTCATAGACCTGTCTTAATACTCCCCACCATCCCATGATAGTCGGTGAAGTGGGATTTTTCCAAACTCTAGCTATACATGAGCGGGCACCCACAATGATGATCGAATCCAATGATCCTATGTGACCCGTATTACCTTGCTTATGTCCCAAGAGAATGTCTTTGTCAGTTAGTTGGAATTTATGACCAAAATGTTCCGCAAGAAGAGAGGATAAATCTGCCCAAAATTGCTAAAGCATTGGGCAGTCAGCAAAACATATGCAAACATATTCGCACAACGTATTTATCTAAAATTAAAAAACTAGGCGGCACTTAACTTAACCATGTTTCTAACCATAAATACTTAACCCTATCTGTTAACGCTCTGCATATTAATCAGTAAATGCTAGCGCACCACAAATCAACACTTTTTCTCCACTCTACAATGAACCTATTATTCTAAACATCTGTTAACACTTCATTCCACCTTTTCCCAATTGTTTCAACAATCAAAAAATACTTCCTCTGTCAATCCACAAACATCAACTCTCATATTACATAAGAAATCTGAAATACTACTTATCTGTGTATGAGCATCAACAAAAGAAAGAAGAGTGTTCTAAGATATTATGCATAGAAGATGTTCTAGTCTGATTCTATCAATCAATCAATCAATCATTGTACTTATAAAGCGCACTACTTACCCGTGAGGGTCTCAAGGCGCTGAGGGGGGGGGGGGGGGGGGTGCCGCTACTTCTCAAAGAGCCAGGTCTTGAGGAGTCTTCTGAAGGTGAGCAGGTCTTGGGTCTGTCGAAGGTGGGTAGGGAGGGTGGTCCAAGTTATGGCGGCGAGGAAGGAGAAGGATCTGCCGTCAGAGGTCGTTCATTGGATGCGGGGGACGGCGGTGAGGGCGAGGCTGCCGGAGCGGAGCTGGCGGGTGGGGGTGTAGAAGCTGAGTCTGCTGTTGAGGTAGGCTGGTCCGGTGTTGTGGAGTGCTTTGTGAGCGTGGGTGAGCATCTTGAAGGTGATCCTCTTGTTGACGGGGAGCCAGTGTAGGTCTCTCAGGTGGGGGATGATGTGGCTGCGGCGGGGGACGTTGAGGATCAGTCGGGCGGAGGCGTTTTGGATGCATTGCAGTCGTCGCAGGTGTTTGGCCAGGATTCCTGCGTAGAGTGTGTTGCCGTAGTCCAACCTGCTGCTGACGAGGGCCTGTGTCACCGTTCTTCTTGTCTCAGTGGGGATCCACTTGTAGATCCTGTGGAGCATGCAGAGGGTGTTGTAGCAGGAGGAGGAGACGGTGTTGACCTGTTTTGACATGGAGAGGGAGGAGTAGAGGATGATTCCTAGGTTGCGTGCGTGGTCGGTGGGTGTCGGTGCCGTTCCCACCAGGAGTCGTCCCAGGCTGAGGGGGTGGATCCGAGGATGAGGACCTCCATCTTGTCCGAGTTCAGCTTCAATCGGCTGCCTCTCATCCATTCGGCGACGGCCTTTATTCCCTCGTGGAGGTTGGTTTTGGCGGTGTGCGGGCCTTGGTGAGGGAGAGGATGAGCTGGGTGTTGTCGGCGTAGGAGATGATGTTGAGGTCGTGCTGGCGGGCGACGTGAACGAGGGGGGCCATGTAGACGTTGAACAGCGTCGGGCTGAGGGATGAGCCCTGGGGTACGCCGCAGATGATGCCGGTGGCTTTGGAGCGGAAGGGGGGGAGGCGGACGCTCTGGGTTCTGCCGGAGAGGAAGGATGTGGTCCAGTCCAGGGCCTTCTCTTGGATTCCGGCTTCTTGGAGACGTGTCTTTAGTGTGCGGTGGCAGACCGTGTTGAAGGCGGCTGACAGGTCCAGGAGGATGAGGGCTGATGTTTCGCCGTTGTCTAGTTGGATCTTGATGTTGTCTGTGGCGGCGATGAGGGCTGTCTCGGTGCTGTGGTTTTTTCAGAATCCAGACTGGAATGGGTCTAGGATATCGTTGTCCTCGAGGTAGCGGGTCAGTTGCGTGTTGACGATTTTCTCGATGACCTTCGCCGGGAACGGGAGCAGGGAGATGGGCCGGAAATTCTTGAGGTCCTTGGGGTCCGCCTTGGGCTTCTTGAGAAGGGCGTTGATTTTGGCGTGCCTCCAGCTTTCCAGGAATGTAGCTGTCTCGAAGGAGATGTTGATTACTTTCCGTAGTTGGGGTGCGATGGCTGCGTCTGCTTTGTTGAATATGTGTTGTGGGCAGGGGTCTGACAGTGATCCTGAGTGGATGGAGTTCATGATCTTACGTGTTTCGTCGTTGTTGACGTTGGTCCAGGAGGTCAGGCGGTTGATGCAGGTGGTGTTCGTAGGGGGGGTGGAGTCTGGCGATGTCGGGGTGGTGTTGAAGCTGTCGTGGATGTCAGCGATCTTGCGGTGTAAGAAGGTGGCCAGCGAGTAGCACAGTTCTTGTGAGGGCGGGATGTCGTTGGCGTTGGCGCTGGGGTTGGAGAGTTCCTTCACGATGCTGAAGAGCTCTTTGCTGTCGTGTGCGTTGTTGTCCAGGCGGGCTTTGAAGGAGGATCTCTTGGCTAAACATGTCGTGTTTGGTGTCAAACGCTTTGGAATACTACCCCCGCCAGTTCTGGCAGCGGGGGTAGCATTCCACCCTTCTAGAGGGAGAGACATGTTCACCCTGGTCTAACCCGGTAGGACTTTCTACAGCCCTGGCATCACAAAATGGATGCCTCTGCCACAGACATGGGTCTGGCCTCCTGCTGCTGACCGAAACTCCGGCAGAGGAGGCCTGGACAATAGGTTTCCTGTCCCAGGGAGTTGTAACCACCTCCCCAGACAGGCAGACGTGTATTGGGGCTGGGCGGGAGCACTCTCTGGTGCTTTGAAGTCCTGCACTGGGGGCACACTTGGTGTCCCTGTGCATAGTCCAGTTCAAACCGGTTGCAGGGGCTACCTGCCCCTGCTCTGGCGCGAAACTGGACAAAGAAAATGGGTGTAACCACCCCTCTTTCCAAACCCTCCCATAGGTGTTTCCCTAGAGTATGTCCAACCCCCAAACTTTGTATAAGATTGGGAACCCAGTCCTTGCGACTTTAGATTACCCTGGACGAAACTCTGCAATATATATCCTGGACCTTCGACGTTCTATCATGACTAGAAGACTGAAGAAATCTCCCTTGGAGTCAAGGAGTGACTCCCCTGCTTCGCAGGCACCAAAGAAGCAACTGTCCGGTCTGCAATTCCGAAGCTCCCGCTGGACGCCGAAATCTCTGCATCACCAAAGGTGGATTTCCTGACTTCCCCGAGGCTACTCTGAGTCCACAGCAAAGCTGAGGCCCATGGCTATCGTGGGTGACGAGGAACCGTGACCCCTGTGCACCGCGTACTATTGCTGGTACATCGACTTCCTGTTTATCCTTGAAGTTCTGCTGTGGGCTCCGAGTAGCCCCAGCCTTGAGCAATGACTGCACCGAAGATCTCTGGACTCCACTCCACGAGTGACCCGTGGGCCGGGTTCCAGTGCGACCGCTCGAGGCTCCTTCGCGATTGCTAGCCCGTTGGCTAGTGGGTCCCCACGAAGGCAACTCCTCTTCTGCTTGGGCTTCCCTGGTTGCTCCAGACGTGCCCTGACTTACCCATTGCTGGGTAAGTCCCTCAGACCTTGCTGGTTTGCACCGAGGTCCTTCTTCTCTTTCCACAAGGCTTGCCGTTGCCAAGGATTATTGGGTCCATTCTGGTCACCGACACTGCAGCACTCTACAGACTTCGTGGAACAGCTCGAATCCGGCTCGTGGACTTCGTCGACGCCTCCTGGACCTCGTGGCTGAAGAGTCAAGACACCCGTCAACTCACCTGAAGCACCTGATATCTGTGGGCATTGGTCCATCCTGCCCTCGTTCACTGGCAAGTGACCCAGACTCTATCCCCTCTGCTTTCAGGTTCCTTCCATCCTAGATACAGGCTTGGATCCCTTCGGACATTTCTCCTCTTCACGGCAGCAGCAGTTCTACGCCAGCTTCCATTGTAATCGACGACGCGACACGACACCAAAAGACACATATGCACCCGGCTTCTCTGGGTGAGGTATCACAAGTACTCCGGTGCTCCCGTGGGTGCTAGCCCTAGAACTTCTTAAGTCCAAAAGGGTTTGGTCCTAACTCAATGCTAAGTGTCCCTAATCTTTAAATTTCCAAACGCGACATTGCCCATAGAAGCCAACGGGAACCCGCAGTTGTGTTTACACACTGCACACAGTCCCCGTGGGTCCCCTGTGTCACTACTTTGGGTGGTTCCTTGGGGTCCCAGCGATTCTACAGGCTCTAGGCCTTGTGTCTAGTTCAGTCATGGTTCTTATAACACTTTATTGGTATATGGTTTGGTACGCCCCTAGGGCCCAAACGTGTATTTGTGCTATTACTGTTGATTGCTAACTTGTAAATTAAGTACTTCAAACTCCAGTCTCATAAAGAGACTAGAGGGGTGTGTTTTATCTTAAATACATATATTTTAAATATATACCTGGTGGTGTTGTCCTTTCATTTGATCATTCAAGAGATTATAGACTGGTAAAACAAGCTGCTTTACATTCCTTCAAGACTTAGCCTGAAGGCTGCTCTCCATAGCTACCACTAGGATAGCTTTCAATAAACCATAAGGGGTTGTTTGGACTGATACACGGTGCCCACTAGAACTAGGGGACAGCATATATGAGGCCACCTTCTCACAATCATGACCTTACAGAGATATGGTCTTACAAAGATAGACATTAACTCCACCTTTATAGGAGTTGTGGGTCGGGCTTTAGCAAAGATTGCTTGTCGGAGTAGGAAGTTGCCGATATATTCAAGCATTGGGCAAGAGCATGACGACTTTGTTTGAGCTCCTTGGTTGCAAACATTGGAAGTCTGTAAGCCCTCTTAACCTGGGAGTCCATATCCTAGTCTGCAAGATTAGAAAATGCATGCTGAAATATTCTGACCATATAGGCTCTGGGTCAGAGCCTCTCCCCGCCAAAGACCATTAAGTTGTTATGACATTCAGATTCTCAAGATCTTCAATTTTGCCCTGCAGAAACACCACAAGAGTTTCCTGAGTTTTTATTGACTTGACAACCGCAGAACTGACCTCTTCTGCCACTATCACTGCCACATGCTGCTGCATATCTGAGACTTCTGAGGAAAGAAGTACGACTTTTCTGGTTACATCCGTTAATGCCTGCTTTATTTCCTGACTGACTGCGTTTGCTTACGTGTAATGCATTTGTGCCTCTGCTCATTGAGTATGCAGAAATTGCAGAATTGTAGACAGAGAGGGCTCTTCCACTTCGATAGATTTAAAAATCTCAGACCCGGACACTGCTGAAAGAGCAGAGTGATCCATTAGTAAGAGAGAGCACCCTGACAGATCAGGGATCCCTTCTGTGCCTGTCTGCAGCTCCGGACTATAGATTGTGTTATCCTGAGAGGCTTGCCCAGTCCCCAAAGACAACCCATCCCGCGATGAAATCATGGGAGGCTCTGTCGGGCCAGTGTTAGACAGCCGGAAGATTATGGCTCTGACTTCACCTTTGGAGGTGACCCATTTATGTAGTGGACTCGCCTTACAGCCCCCCTTTGAGCATGTTGATACAGAGCCATTATGCTGCTGCCCCTCAGATTCCCTATAGGGCTATTTAAGACCTCCTCGACCTTTTCCTGCTTTGACTTTAGGCAGCTTGTTGCCTGGGGAGCACCGGTTTTTGCAGCTGTGGCCCTCGGATTTGCTGTTGACACTGAAGATCCCCCACTGATGTCAACTGTGTAATCAGTTGCAATCCTGGACACAGCTGTGTACGCCATTGCTAACTCTAAGTTTGGACCAATTGGAGTTAAGTCCTCCCCACTAGGTAGCCCTGAGCTTACGAGGCCTTCATCTTGCATGCGTGTCTCCCGAACGAGTGATTTTCCCTCTCCATTGCTCCTTGCCATTGTTGGGGTAACAGTAACAATGAGGGAGAGTCTCCTCGGTCCCAATAGTGTCTTGACATGTGACAGCAACTACAGTCTGTCCCATACCTTGTTTTAAATCGTCCGTTCAAGTTGCCTCCTCCAAACCCTTACCACCAGTGAGGGTTGGGTACTCAGCTGCCCCCGGGACTGATAAAGATGACATGCTCATGCCCCAGCCTTACTGCACGGTACTGAGCAAAGTCTCCAGCATTTCTGAGGCCGGAGTATAGTTCTCTGATCTGCAGTACTGGGGGTAAGCATGATGCCTTACACACTGGAGTAGCTTCAGGATCGGCTTCCCCAGCAGGGATCCGGGAGCAGTATCGGGTGTCCTGCTGGCATGTACAGCCGCCGCTGGTGCTGTCGTCTTCACTGCCGCTGCGGACCTTTCCGAGCCTGAGGCCGCTCCTGCAGCTTAGCGGCCTCCCCGTCCTCCTTGTTGGGCGGCTGGGCGCTGTAGGGCCATTTTGGGACCCCCCACTGATTTTTTACAGCCCAAAGCAGTATTAAATAACCCAATAAACCACCTCGCCTCCCTAATCAACTGGATGTGGCAGTATGTGGTTTTGATGTGCCGCCAGAACATCAAGTATAGATCGAGAAATCGCCTGCAGAACCACTTAGCCCTTATGGCACATCAAGGCATATAGGTGAGTGGGGCAGTGGTGCCGGATCGGGTCAAGAGAGGTGCTCACCAAGGCAGAATCAATCCACCATCTTCCCTCTTCCCAGCTCCATCTCTGTCAGACATCCAGGCTCTGAAACGTACTGCAGGTACAGCCTCTTTTTATGAAGATGATATCGTACACTCATCCTTCAACTAAGCTCCCTCTGGGCACACTCTCTTACCTCTACTCGCCTTTTTCAATGCCTCTCTCACACAAGGTATGTTCCACTTCACTTAGATCTAGAAAGATCTAGGTGTCTGGGTTGACTCGGCCCTCAGCTTTCAGTCTCAAACCAAAAAAGTTGCAGGGACCTGTTTTGGCATATTACGGGGGCTCAAACCGCTGCTGGGGTTCTTTGACTCGTCCATCAGGCAGATGATTATTCAGGCCTCCATCTTGTCAAGACTGGACTATGCCAATGTACTCTATTTAGGGGTCAACAAAACTGAAGTCTTGAGACTGCAGAGAGTCCAAATCACTGCGGTCAGAACTCTTCTGGGTCTCCCTAGAACCTGTCCCACCCCCAGTGCAATTCGTCAGCTACACTGGCTGCCTGTTGCCAATCGAGTGGAATTCAAGGCCCTTTGTACCGTGTTTAAAATTCTGAAATCCTCCTCTCCTGGCATTCTGTCAAACCTGCTCTCATTCTATTCTCCCTTGCGCCAACGTCGTTCGATGGGACAACACCTGATGGCTGTGCCCCGGATAAGGACGGCTCGGTCAGGCGGGCGCTTCTTTCGTTTATTGGCTGCCAAACTTTGGAACACTTTGCCACTATCCATCCGTGCCATGGATAACTATCTATATATATATAGGGAAACATTGGTTCCTGTGGATAAATGGAACTGACTTAGGCAATAAGTGTGCACAATCGCAATAAAAAGGACCCAGTAATGTCAGAGGGCAAGAAAACCTTCTACACAGTTTGTTCAATATAGTAGATTTTATAAAAAACATTGAATTATATATACACTTCTTTTAGTCAAAAGTGCAAATATTTGTGCATTGTGTCCCCAAGTGAAAAATGGAACCACAAAGTGAATATACAAGGTGAATAATTATGTACACAGTTTCCATGAATTGTAAGAAACGACCATTCATATACACTTTTTCAACAGCCTAGGTACACATTTACACAAGCTGGGTAATGGTCCGTTCTATGTGCTTGTCGACGGCGTTTCGACCCTTCTATCAATGGGGGTCTCCTCAGGACTAATGATCTAGGGACATCTAAAACAAATTAAAGAAAGCATAAGGCCCATGTACTGGCACAAATGCGAGAAACTATTGAAAAGGACTTGGAATGAAAGGGTTACCTGGATGATGATAAGCGCAGCCTTAGTGAAAGTGATGTGCCACAGTGAAAGGTGAAGGAAAGGACTCACTTGAGGACCCGGCCGGGTTCTTCAGTGATAGGACAAGAAAAGGCAAACAGTCAATACTTGCAATATTGAAATTGAATTACAGTGCAGGTGGTAACTACAATGTGAGACGAGGCACTGGCTTTGTTAAACATATCATGGTTATAATATGGATAATAGTTACCTCAGAGTGAGGCAAGGCAGGCACTTCAGGAAGTAGAATGGCCGACAGGCTCTTCATTAAGTTCGCTACAGCCGTAGCGATACATTTATCCCTGTGTAGTGCTGTGTTCAATGACAGTTATCCCTTCGTAGTGCTGTGTTCAATGACGGTGCACTGTTGTATGCTGCGGAATGAAGGGGTACAGAGAGTTAATCTCTGGTAGTTAGAGGAAGGGAGGGGGGGGGGGGAAGGATGAGGAGTACGGGTGCCTGTTCATGGCTCGGGACTTACTTGGGAATTTTATCTTCGGACAGATCTCCGTGTTTCCTGCTGCAGCCGCATTAGTCCGCTGCAGTCTAGCCGCACTTGTAGGCTCTGGGTGCGATGACACCGAATGTGTGCAGTGCGCTCCGTTTTATACCTGATTTCTCGCCATTCTATTCCAAGAACCGGCAGGCTTCTCTGTAGAATACCGTAACACCGTTCAATCCGGTGATCGGTGCCTGCATTGAATAGAAACTGAAGAGAGACCTCCACGGACGTGAAATTCGAAGGCCTAATGATTGGCGGCACACAATTGCGCTTGTTCTAAATGCAGCATTTGTGAATAGTGGAATTTAGAAATACGTGATAGTGGTGAATTACTACTTTGTACAAGGAGTTTTGTAACATCGCCAATGTGTGGGAGTGTGATAAGCATGTATTATTACATTTACGAAACTATGCAGTGTGGATAAATAGAGCATACATTATACACTGTGATATTGCTGGGCAAAGCATTCATTATACATTATACAATTTGTGTGATCAGTGGCAATTTGCTCATAGTGAGCATGGTGCTTTGCATAGTATTAACACATGAAAGGTGTAAACAGCAGTGTAAACATGGTTTCCTCCAATTATTACTAGAGGCGGTGTCACCGCGTAACGGACGGGTTCTTCAGTTTAGGGTGACCATCTAGAACCACATGAAAGGTGTATACAGCAGTGTAAACATGGTTTCCTACATTTATTACTATTGCTGTTAACACCACGTAATGGACAGGTTCTTCAGTTTAAGGTGACCATCTAGAACCAATGTGTTACATAAACTGCACACACCAATACGGATCAAGTTGTTAAATACAGAGAGCTTTTAGTACGGAAACAGTCTCTACAGTAATTTTTTCAGCTCTAACTTGTGATTACTGGGGGGTCATATTGTAAAACGTATACACACAGCGTAATGATGGTAAAGACAGGTCTGTCCCATGGATGCTAGGGGTGCACACTGTTGGTGGTGTACTACTGGTTCTATTAAGTACTTGGACAGTTTGGGTGAGTCAATGAAGTGTCGTCACATAGCCTCTCCATTCTTCAGCAGAGTTTAGGCCCTCTTCTATGGAGTTGACCCTGTCTATCCAGCAACATTCGATACGCTGGAGTACGTTAGTTATGTCTCCTCCCCTCTCTGGTAAGCTGGCAATGTCAATCACTTGCCATTTCACTTCGTCTGCAGTGTGGTGTTTCTCATTATAGTGTGATACCAAGGGGGCATTAGGTACAGATCTGCGAATGCGACTGCAAGGTTGGCTGATCCTGGCCTTGACTGGTTGTTGTGTCTGACCTATATATGGAAGATTGCAGGGGCACCAAATACAATACACTACATTCAGTGTGTTGCAGTTTGAAAAGGTTTCTAGGTTGTGTTTGAGGTTGCCATGTTCAAATGTGGTGGTGTTAAATGTGAAATCACATGAAACACAATTCCCGCATTTATGGTGTCCCTTTATTTTAGGAAGGCCCTAAGCGTTGATAAGTGTATTGGTCGAGTTCACTTTTTTGTCTGTTGCAGATCTCACAAGATGGTCTTTTATGTTTTTTCCTCTCTTGTATGCAAATAGTGGTGTTTCTAATGTGGGGTCTATACTTCTGATTATGTTCCAATTTTTTGAAATGAGGTTGCGCACTTGGTTCGTGTGGGTACCAAAGGTGGTGACGCATACTATTTTCTCCAGGCCTGGTTTGTCTTTAGTTTTCAGTAGTTCTTCTCTTGGACAATGCCAGGCACGTTTGAGCGATCTTTTTACTAGTCTGTTAGGGTAACCTCTTGTGACTAGTTTGGCTCTAAGTATTTCAGCCTCTCTCATATAGTCTGCTTTGTGTGTGCAATTGCGGCGTATCTTAAGAAACTGCCCGAATGGTTGGCCATCTCTAAGGGCACGTGGATGATGGCTACGATATGATAGCAACGTGTTTCTTTCAGTGGTTTTTCTGTGGAGGGAGGTGTATAGTGCCCCATTCTCGTGATTGATATTGAGATCTAAAAACGCTATAGTAGATTCATGTGTAGTAGATGTGAATGTGAGATGTGTCTGAACAGTGTTCAAATGAGTGACTATGGGCCATATGTAGGTAAACGTGTTTTGTGATTCTCTAATTGCAATTTTTAGGGAATCGCAATTAGAGAATTGCAAAACGCAATGTAGGTAGGATTAGTAAAATATTTTGCGATCCCCACCTATTTCTTATTTGCGAATCCCAAATTGAGATTCGCAAGTAAGGAATACCTTGCCATTCATTCCTATGGGCTAGAAGGCCCATAGGAATGAATAGGAAGTGTAAGACCTGGGGTCTCCAGGCCCTATGGGGCGGTAACGTGACACGAGCGGTCGGGCCACCAAAGGTCTGTGTGTAAAGCAACCATACAACACGCACCTCTCATGGGACAAGGAACACACACAATAAGTGACGCCACATGGTAGGAGTTAAGTAAATACTCAAGTTTATCCAAGCAGATCACGTTAGATGCAGTTCATGAGGTAGCAGTACATTTCATAAGCTGGTGATACCACAAATGACATTCATAACAAACCAGTACTGCCTGAGGTACAACTACCCTTCACCTAGAGGTACACGCGCGCTTTACGTTCCTGTAGCGCCTTACGGGGGTGAGGATGGCGCTAGGCGCGCTAACTGGTGACGACCTCAGAACGGGGCATCTAGCACAGAGAGCTACTCGGAATAGATGTTATTTAGTATTTCATTATGAACATGACTAACAGCGCGCTACTCGTAATCAATAGCACGTAGCCCTTCAACAGGGGCGTGAATAACAGCGCGCTACTCGTAATCACTAGCGCGTGGTACTTCAATATGGAACATGAATGACAAAGCGCTACTCGTAATCACTAACACGTAGCACTTCAATATGGCACATGAATAACAGAGCGCTACTCGTAATCACCAACACGTAGCACTTCAATATGGCACATGAATAACAGAGCGCTACTCATAATCACTAGCATGTAGCACTTCAATACGGCACATGAATAACAGAGCGCTACTCATAATCACTAGCATGTAGCACTTCAATACGGCACATGAATAACAGAGCGCTACTCGTAATGACTGACATTGAGCACTTCAATCTGGCACAGGAATATCAGAGCGCTACTCGTAATGACTGACATTGAGCACTTCAATCCGGCACAGGAATATCAGAGCGCTACTTGTAATTATTGGCGCTGGGTACTTCAATGCGGGGTAGGACAGTCAATGCACCTCACGAAGCTTTTAGCGGGAAGCGCCCGGGACGGGAGGAGCGAGTCTCTCAGCTCCGGTGCAGTTCGTAGGGCACCTCGCTTCAGAGCAGTCACGGGGGCACAAGGAGAGGATCCCTCGGCGGGGTCTCTCCGTCGCGCTGGCAGGGGGGAACTCCCACGGAGAGGGGACCCGGGCTGAGGGTGCAGTTCGGTTCCCGACCAGTAGGGGGCGCACCAGGGGCAATCCCAGCCTCCGGGCTTACCTCGTTCTCGGCGTCAGACGGCGTCCGCTCCAGCGACGATGGGGGAAACTCGGCCCCAGGCCTCGCACACCTTCTCACACAGCTGCGACGGCAGCGGCGGGGCCCCGGGCTTCTCACGGGCCTCGCGACTCTGCAGGGCACTTCTTCCGGCCTCCGGGCCGCGGCGGTGAGCGCGCTGGCTTCCACGTCACAGGGGGGCTCAAGTTAAGGATGGGGGTTCCGCGCTCAGCGGAGCACGCTGCCGGGGGTCCCAGGCCAGGTCAGGGAGAGCAGGGGTCACAGCGCTAATACCTGGTCGATCCCCGGTGGCTCTTCAATCTGCTTTGCATACGGCTTCAGGGGTCAGTCTAGACACGCAGTCTCAGTGCTTGGCATATAAGTTTGAGAGTTCAATCTGGACACGCAGTCTCAGTGCTTGGCATATAAGGTTTAAAGTTCACTCTGGACACGCAGTCTCAGTGCTTGGCATATAAGTCTCTGTTCTCAGATGTTAAAGTCTTGTTGGCGCAGATGTATCTGGCGCCCTTAAGGGGTTCTGTTACAGGGGGTTAGGAATGGAGAGGGCGACTAGATCCTTCCTAGTCAGGCTGGCAGAGAGTCTCTGGGTCCTCCTACTGCTGGGCAAGATCAGTGGGTTTCACAGGGTCCCTCACTCACTTAAGAGGCAGCACCTAAATCCTGTCACTCTCAGAGGCATAAGTCCCTGGCTAGTCCCTACCGCCTACACTCCTGGTGGATTCTTCCAGCTCTGCTTCACCCCAATGGCCAACTCACCACAAAAGTTTCCCTCCCTCTCTTAAGTAGCCCTAGGTCAGGTGACCTCTGGCCAAGGCGGCAAAAGAAAAACCACACCTCCCTTCTAGAAGGTTCCAGCACATTCCAGGAGCTTCCCCACTCTACCTATGGGACAAAAAGGCGGGCTGGAGTCGCAACATTGTTGTGGGGTTCCAGCCAGCTCCTGGCAGCTAGGGTGCTACTAGAACAGGCCACTCTGCAGTAGCAGGGGCCTGTGGCAGCCATCTTGGGTGAAGGGAGCACCTGCACCTTAACACTACAAAAAACGAAAAAATTCAGGGAAAAAGGGCCAAGTCCAACAGGAAGACATTCTCAATTAGAGAATCGCAAACTGAGAATGCAATTTCAAGGTTGCAAGGGTGTCAAGAGTACACCCTATTGCATCCCTGAAATAAACATGTGTGCACATGTGGCACACATACATGCGCTAAATGCATGTATGTGCGCCACAGGGCACTTTGAAAAATGCAAAAAAGTGCATTTTTCAAAGAAATCACAAAGGTTGGTGGTAATTTGCGATTCCTTAAGCCAAAATCGTACAACTTGGGTGCTTTCTACATTGCATTTAAGGAATTGCAATTTGGGATTCCTTAAATGCATTAGCAAAATATGGAATCGCAAATTTTGCGATTCCTTATTTCGCATGTGGGTTTTTGTGTGCTACATAGCACACTGCCCAAATTGCGATCGCAAATGCTGAAATTCGGTGAATTTCAGCATTTGCGATCGCAATTTGGCTTCCTACATATGGCCTTAAGTTGTTAAAATCTGGGTCAGTGCCTGTCCAAATTAAAAAGATGTCATCAATGTACAGCTTCCAACATTTAATGTTGGAGCGGTACAAGTTGTTGTCATTGAGGGCAAACTTATGCTCAACATGGTCCAGGTAGATGTTAGCGAGATTTGGAGCAAATATTGCTCCCATGTTCATACCAGAGCACTGTTGGTAATAGTGACCCCCTGATATGAAATAGTTGCTCTGCAGGGCGATGCGTAGTAGTCTAATGATGAAGCTAGTTGGTACCTGAATTGGTCTGGGTCTTGTCTTTAGGAGACTCTCTATGACCTCTATGCTTTCAACCTGGGGTTTGTTGGTATAAAGTGAGCTTATATCTAGGGTGGCTAGCAGGTCGGTGCCTAAGTTAAAAGGCATACCGTCCACCAGATTAATCATGTACATTGTATCTTTCACGTATGTGTTTTGCAAGGGGACAAAGTCTTTGATGAAATGATCTATGTATGAACCTATAGGTTCCAGAATGGAACCACAACCTGACAGTATAGGACGGCCAGGAGGGTTGGTAGTGCTTTTATGTATTTTGGGTATGGTGTAGAGGACCAGGGTCCTAGGGTTATCTGCGTTGAGAAATTCAAATTCTTTTTTGGTGATATATCCCTCATCCCTGGCTTCAGTGGTGACCAACAGAATCTCATTACGGATTTCTGGGAGAGGATTGGTACTTAGCTTCTTGTAATGTTTTTCCTCATTTATTTGTTTGCCAATTTCTGCCTCATAGTCTTTACGGTCTTGTACCACTATGCCGCCTCCCTTATCAGCTGGTTTCAATATTATAGAATCATCACTTTTTAGTGTCTGGAGTGCTTGGCGCTCTTGTAGTGTGATGTTGTATGGGATAAATGATATTTTAACTTTCATGCTGTCAATGCCTTGTATAGTCAGTCTCTCAAAGGCCAACATTTCTGGTGGCATCATGCCGTTCGTGGGGTAGAAAGTAGAGGGGGGTCTTAGTCCTGTACATGGGTCTTGTGTCAGTGAATAAATATCTGGCTTTCCGTAAGGCCATCAAAACCCACCTTTTCCCTTCACTTTAGTGTCTTTCCTCTGTCATCAGCCTCCATGTTTCTGCCTTGGCGCTGGGACGCCTCTTTGCTGAGGCAGCTGTGCGCTCTACAAAACATAACATAACTTGAGAAAACGATATGTAAGCACTTGAAATTACATGTAGATTACGTTTGGATTACTTCATGATTACTTTCCTAATTTAGCATGAAACACACTCCTAACACAGTTCAAGCACCAGAGGGCATTAGGAAACCAGTTAACTCTTGTGAAGGAACAAAATTACTTTTTATTGCAGCACAAGACAGTTCAACACAAGAATTTTCAGAGAAAACCCACCTTTCAGTCCTATGGAGGAAACAAAGTGTTAAGTTTATAGGTAAGCAAACAGTTTAAGAGTTGGCATTTTGGAGGGCAGAACCAAGGATCCCCAAGGTTCAGGTTGGCACTCAATGGGCACCACCAGCGGCACTAGGGTGTCCAGGTGCAGAGTGCACTGTGCCAACGGGGCTACGGGCACATTGGTTGGGGGCTGCTCACGGGAATGCCACTCAATCTTGGAAGCCAAGCTCCTAGGGTTAAGGTTAGGGCAAAGGGTTGGCACCCAAGTCCACACTACCAGGAGGTGTTGGGAGCCCAATGCTTTTCCATGGAGGACATCAGTCATGGAAGAGGACTGCAGGCTGGGGCCAGTAGACTGGATGAAGGGAACAAACTACTGGAGGACGAAGTTGAAGAGTTGCTGGACACCAGGACATCGTCGGTAGGGCACCTCAGGACTTAGGAGCGGCAGGTGCAGGGGTGTCCTTTCGTTTCCGGTTCTTCTGACTGCTTCCGGTTGCAGTTGGGGGGAACAGTTCAGGATGAGACTGCAGGCATCGAGGAGAAGGTCGGTGGAGGTCGTCCAATGCTGGAACACATGTCAGATCGCCAGGGGAACCTTGCTGGGGTGTTGGGCCACTCAGATTCAAGTTGTGTGCGTCGGGTGCAGAGTGGTGAGGCCTCTCAGATCCGGCTGGATCTGGAGTCCTGGCTAGGTGTTGGACAAATACGGTATCCACTGGAGATAATAGTCCTTTAGGAAGGCAAGGCAGGTCCCCGGGGTTCTTGGATGCGGTTGGCTGCAAGACACGCTGGTTTCAGTTCACAGAGGTTCAGAGCAGGAGACATGCCAGTAGGGCTGGGGCCAAAGCAGTTGCTGTTGACCTCCGCTTCTGTAACACGGCTCTTTGGTCCTTCTTCTTGTCAAGTCAAATATGAAGAGGCAATGTACAGGGGTGCCCCCCAAATACTAGATTTAGGGGTGTACAGGTTGGGACCAATGACTAGGTTCCCTAGGGTGTCTACAACCGCTAGTATGCCACCCACCAGTGGGAGGGGGGCATAGGCCTTTCCCTGATTAGAGGGGTACCCCATCTCCAAGATGGCAGGGACTGAGAGGTGGCCTTCACCTCGCCTCACCCACCTGAGGGGTGGGGATGGCAAAGAGGGGCACACCTCCCTTTCTGGCTAGGTTTTCCTGCCAGTTCTCACGCCCAAAATGGGGGTCAGAACCGTTGGGAGCCAGTTGCTGATAGCAGCACAAGGCTGGGGGCAGCTAAGAAAGGCGTCAGGCCATAGAAGCTCCCCCCTTCGAGGACCTTGCCCAACCTGGGGGAGGAAGCATGACACCTCTGCCCAAGATTGGCTTTATTTCCAGGCACAGAGAGCGGAGGCTCTCTATCCTGGACTCCAGAAACCTGTCTGGTGGTGGCAGATGGCTAGGAGCCAGTCATGAACTACACCAGGGTTGGTCTTTTATCAGGGGGTATATCTAGTATGCCCCCTGAGGGCACTTTTCAGTAAGTTCCACACTGGCATCCGTGTGGGTGTAATGTGCTGGGAAGTTTGATACCAAACTTTACAGACTTCAGTAAAGCCATTATGGAGCTGTGGAGTTCTTGTTGACAAACACCCAGCCCACACATTCAAAATGGCTTCACTGCACTTACAATGGCTGTGAATGGCACAGACACTGTAGGGACATATTGTTCATGCAGCTATACTTTCACCTGGGAATGGTGCGCCCTGCCTTTAGGGCTGTAGGCCTGCTAGTGGGGTGACTTACCCATGCCACAGGCAGTGTTGGTGGGCATGGATCACAGGGATGTGTGCCACGTGGACTCTTTAGTTTGGTCTTCACCAACACATCCAGTCTACATTTGAGGGGGGTGGGAGTGTTAAGATGAATAGTCTCTAATGGTTGCATAATACCTGCTGCAGCCTTCAGAGGTCCTCTACAGCCACAAGGTCCTTGGTACCAAGGGGACCTTTTACAGGGGATTTACAGGTGTCCCAGAGGTGTGCCAATTGTGGGTACAAAGTTACAGTTTTAGGAAAGAACACAGGGGCTGGGGCCTGGTTAGCAGGAAACCAGCTCACACTCAGTCAAGTTGGCATCAGGTATCTGGGATACAGTTAGGGGGTAACCATGCAAAAAGGGGGACTTTCCTACACAACCCGCCACCGCCAACAAAAGAGGATGAGACTCTGTAGGAAGATGTACCACATCACCAATTTAGGATTTTTACCTTTCATTTGCATGAGCCATCTGAGAGGTCTGTGGTCAGTTTGGATTAAGAAGTGAGCCTCAAACAGGTAGGGTCTCGGCTTCTTCAAGGACCAAACCACAGCAAAGGCCTCCCTCTCAATGGCACTCCAGAGCTGTTCCCTGGGGGAGTAGCCTCCTGCTTACAAAAGCAACGGGTTGATCCTGGCCATCATTATTGGTCTAGGATAGGACCACTCCTATTCCTAGCTCAGAGACATCAGTTTTCACAATGAACTGCTTGGAGTAGTCTGGAGCCTTGAGAATAGGTGCTGAGCACATTGACTCTTTCAGGGTGTTAAAACACCTATTGACAGCTCACTATCCAGTTTACTATCTTGGGCATCTTCTTGGAGGTGAGGTCTGTGAGGGGGAGTCACAATGGACCCATATCCCTTCACAAAACTCCTGTAGTATCCAGTCAAGCCAAGGAATGCCCTGACTTGGGTCTGGGTTATTGGAGCCTCCCAGTCCAGAATAGTCTGGATCTAGGGCTATAAAGGTTTTACTTCACCTCCAGCTAGAAGGTGGCCCAAGTATACAACAGTTCCCAGCCCTATCTAGCACTTGGATGCCTTGATAGTTAGGCCTGCAGACTGCAGGGCTGAAAGGCCTTTCCCAGCTGGACCAAGTGATCCTGCCAGGAGGAGCTAAAGATAACAATATCCTAAAGATATGCTGCACAAAAGGCCTCTAACCCAGCAAGGACATGATTCACCAACCATTGGAAAGTGGTGGGGGCATTCTTTAAGCCAAAGGGCATCACAGTAAACTGATAATGCCCATCAGGTGTAGAGAATGCTGTTTTCTCTTTGGCTCCTAGAGCCATGCCAATCTGCCAGTACACTGCAGTTAAGTCAAAGGTGCTAAGAAATTGGGCTGCCCCTAGTTTATCCATCAATTCATCAACTTTCGGTTATAGGGTGAGCATCTGTCTTAGTGACAGCATTGAGACCTCTAAAGTCCACTGTAGGAAGCTGGCTCTGTATATACTATACCAAAATGAGGTATAGTGTAAACAGAGTCCAGTGGAACCTCAAAGGCAGAAGTAAAAGTAGAAGGCACCTTACTCTCTATTTGTGGTAGTGTGGGCGAACAATAAGCATTTGTTGTACACACTCAATCAGCAGATGATGTTGCACACTGAAAGACTTAACTCAGACCAATTTTATTTCTATCAAAAATATTGTATAGTTATTTTATTTCTAGAACCAAGCCAAGCCTGACACGGGTAAGTTAAATAAATGCTTTGCTATATATTATACAGTTTTTACAAGTGAATGCAAGTTCAAATGCAGTTGTTAGAAATACAGGTAATGCACGGTATTGCAATTACTGTACAGATTATTTTTTAGTTACTTTAAACAAAAACAAAAAATCAGATTACTTTATCTACTCAGTGTAATATGCCTAAATATCACACTGAGACATTTCCTAGAGAAAAGGTATGAATATCAGTTTTCCACAATTGCAACTTTTCAGTTTTCCATACAAATAAATTCCACACAGAACATGTAGCAGAGAAATCCAGTCAATAGGTTCCTATGGAGAGAAATGAAGTTAACAGTTACCAGGTAAGCAATCGGTCTTTGGGGTTGAGTTTCTGGGGTTAGAACAAAGGTTCCCCCAGGGTCAAAAGATGCACTCTTGTTGCACCCTCAGCGGCACTAGAGCGGCCATGCGCAGAATGCAGATGCCCAATGTTATCCAATGCGGGTTAGGAGGCCTCTGGTTGGTGACTGCTTACTAGCAGGCCACGGGGGTTGTGGGAGGAAAGCTCCTGGTGTTAGGCTCAGGTCAAAGGGGGATCCTGTTTAGCACAAAAAGTGCACCAGCAGCGGTTGCTGGGTGCATGGTGCTGTTTTGGCGTCGGTGCCCTGTTGATTGAAATGAGGATTCTCCGGTTTCAACAAAGACTGCAGGCTCGGGGACGAAGAGCTTCTGGAGGTGACCACCGGTTGGAGAGGTGAGTTGGGATGCCTGGGGTGCTGGGACACCGTCGGTTGGGTCACCCAAGGCCATGGGGCTTCGGGTGCAGGGGTGTCTTTAGGCGTTCGGTTTCTCTTACCTGCTCCGGTCGCGGTCGGGGGGATCCTCCAGAAAAAGGCTGCAGCCTTCGCTGGGAGTTTCGAGGCAGGGCAGACATCACCAGATCTCGGGACAGAATTGCCGGGGAAATCTCCTCGTGGTGTTGGGCCACTCGAACTCGGGCCTTGGGCGATGGGTGCAGACTCGCTGATTTTGCCGTTGCTGGAGTCTGTTGGTGAACAAATCCAGTGTTCACGGGAGACAAAGTCTTTTCTTTGGAAGGAAGGGCAGGTCCTCGGGGTTCTTGAGGTTGCTGGCTACAGGACACACCGTAGTTTCACTTCTGCAGGTTCGAGGTGGGGACAGACCGGTAAGGCTGGGGCCAAGTCAGTGGGCTCTCCTCTTCTTAGCTCTTCGGCACGGCTGTTCGGTCCTTCTACTTCTTGGTCGTTGCTTGACTGAGGAGGCTAGGTTCAAGGGTACCCCTAAACACTAGGTTTAGGGCTGTTACAGGTAAAAGGTTGGGACTAATGGGTCCCTTCCTTGGGGTGGGTACACCTCCTATTATGCCACCCTCCAGTTGGAAAGTGGCATATGCCTCATTCTGGTTGGCTGGGTCCCCCCAGCTGCAAGATGGCGGGGACTGAGAATTGTGCTTCACCTCGCCTCCCCCACCTGAGGGGTGGGGTTGGCAAAGGTGGGCACACCTCCCATCCTCACTTGCTTTTCCCGCCGGTTCTCCCGCCCAAAGTGGGGGTCAGAACTGGTGGGGACCAGTTGCTGGAAGCAACAAAAGGCCTGGGGAAGCTCACAAAGGCGGCAAGCCTTTGAAGCTTTCCCTTTGTGGACCCTGCCCATCCTGGGGGAAGAGGCTTGGCACCTCGCCCCAGGATGGGCATTGTTTCAGGCCCCTGAGAGCAGCAGGCTCTCGACCCACGGGTCCAGAAACATGTCTGGTGGTGGCAGCCACTCAGCCTGGACACCTGTGTCTCTAAGATACCCTCTGTGTGCATTTTGAATTAAATCCCACACTGGCATCAGTGTGAGTTTATTGTGCTGAGAGGTTTGATACCAAACTTCTCAGTTTTCAGTAAAGCCATTATGGTACTGTGGAGTTCGTAATGACAAACTCCCAGCGCCGTATACTCTTAATGGTATTACTGCACTTACACAGTCTAACAATTGGCTTACACACTGCAGGGGTACAACGCTCATGCACCTGTATCCTCATCACTAGTATAGTGCGCCCAGCTAGAGGGGTGTTTCATTTATGCCAGGGCAGTGGGGTATAGGCATGGCACACAGGGATGTGTGCCATGTCGAGTCTTCACTTTGTTCTGCACCAAAACATGCAGCCTGCAAGGGCAGTGTGTGAGTGTAAAGGTACAGGGCTCTAAGGTTGGCACAATAAGTGCTGCAGTCGTTAGAGGCCTTCCCTGGTCACAGTGCCCTGGGTACCTGTAGTGCCATTTACCAGGGGCTGACCTGTGGCCAGAGAGTGCCAATTAGGTTTGGTCTTCAATGCAGTTTTGTGGGAAGAACATAGGCCCTGGGAACCTGATTGGCAGGAGCCCAGGGCACACTCAGTCACAGTACATCAGCAGTTCAGCAAAACGTGGGGGCAATCATGCAGAAAGAGGGCACTTTTTCACATCCACACAGAGCCTCATCTCCCTTTTTGCACCCTGTATGTGAGGTTTGGGGACTAAAACCACTAGTTTAATCACAACAAGGGGCTGAAGAGGGAAAAATATCAATCAAGTCGCCCTCCACTCAATTACGACAATGAACAACAAAGACCTGATTGAAAAGGGCAAACGCTAATTTTCTTTGTAGGGCCAGTGCGGGGGGGGGGCTACTACCTCAACCCAACTGCTCGTTTTAAACCTTTACTAGCCTTATCTAGTCCTAAATGCCCAAATATTTCTTTTAAGACATAATGTTTATCAGTCATCTCCATATAGACATACCCCCTACTGTAAAGGTGTATAAAAACAAGCAAGAGATATCTGCAAAATAATGGGAGTGAAGGTGAGAAAGTACCTCACGTGCGCTTCCCCATTGGGGCTTCTGGTAGGTTCGCACCAGTGTGACCACATTTTCTCATCATCTGCGACTTTCTCACCAAAGGAAGAAAAAGTGTCCAGTAAAAAGAAAAAAAGAGGTGTGGATAGTGAAATTGTGTATATCAAAGAAAAGACCTCGTGAAATGCAAGCATAACGTATTCCACCAATTAAAATTGAGTTAAGACTCGCATACACTCAGTCTCAATTTTATTCAAATTTGTGAGCTTACTCAAAATTTAAAAACACTGCATGTTGCAGACCCTTTTATGTAGGTGCCAACTTGTTTCATTGCCTGTACTTAGTTGCGGCAATTTCATCAGGGCTTGAGGTCGACAGACACCTCCCAGGCCTCCAACCTTTACATGAAGGATGACTGATAAACAAAAGAGACATTCATTATAACTCCCCACCAGTTATTAAACTCACCAACACATCGAAAATGCACATATCACACAGTTATTGCAGTATATTTACCAGGTGGTAGCCAAAGTCACCCGTACCAGCTCCCCACCGCGTCTAGGGGTATGTTTTCATCAATTCTCCGGCACAACCAGTTGCCGGTAGTATACCTGCGGAAATATGCTGCAAACGTTCATTGCATATTTTCAAGTAAGTGCAAAGCGTAAATTGCCTTGTTCACAGCCACGCGGTGCTTCACACATTATCATGTTCAGAAGGGATTCACATTACTGGACTACACCAAGCGGTCTTCCCATCGTATCAGCCCATGTACACTCTGCTTCATAAAAGCGTCACTAAAACCTTCACTCGCTCAGGCAAATTGAAAGCTCATGTTTCACGACATAATGCTAAGTCATTGTCATGCCTCATACCGGTCCTCATGACCGCACGCATACCCTTACAGCATCTGTCAGTATTCGAATCGTTATCTAATTCGAGCATCACTCATTGCTCCCTGCACTGCTTTTTCAAGCACTCACCGGACGGAGACATCGTCACTTGACCCCCGTCACACTCTGTCCCAATCACGTCATATTTCGAGCCCTATACGGGCACCATTTTTAAACGCTGTACTTTGCACTTTGAACATAAAGAATCCCTGATTTCAAAGTTTTAAACTCCTCACAACCTGGCTACATGTATGTTTATTACATTTTATTTTAAAACAAAGCCAGCTTGTCATAATTTCTTCCAAAAAGAATTTTGGCAAAAAACGTTTTTGGCAGTACCTAAAATCCACATTGTGCCGTCTTGTTAATGCATCCCAATCAATGCATATGCCACATCCATGGCACCACGCCCTTTTTAATGGATGTGGCATCTGCACCTAATGAAGGTTCATCAGCAGACTGTGACCACATATACAATGGTCTATCGGTACCCATTAGTTAATCCATTAATTATCCATTAGTTATCAATCTCCAGGCTGAAGAGGAATCCACTTGGTGTTCTAAACATACAAAAGATATCCCTTTAATAATTCCCATGTCACTTATGGCGTGTAACATTATCACACAGGACAGTTTATCCAATCACCACAACTGTTGTTATCAAAATCAGAGCCACAATCGTTGTGCCAAGACCAGATATCCCAAAAATTACATGGAGTCAGAACTCAAACTTTAACTACTGATCTTATTCCATTCTATAAAGTCTTTAAGGCCAAATTGGTCTGCCCTCTCAGAATAGATCCAACGTGCCTCTTTTTTTGCAAGGGTCCTTTCCATATTGCAAGCCTAACCAAGCACCTTCTCCAGCACTGTCCACGTTAGTGCTCTGTGGTCATGGTGCTGTTCCTGGAATTGGCGTAACAACCGTGTTGTCAATTTCCCAGTCTTTATTGTGCTTAAGTCCTCCTGAATGCGTACCTTGATTTTACGTGTGGTTAGACCTTTATAGTGCAAACCACATTCACAAGTGAGTCTATGTAAAACGTTAGTCGTGTTGCAGTTACTGAATTTGGTCTGGTACCAGATCTTACAATTCTGTAACTGCACACTACTGTTTTTTTTGTCAGGTAACATACAAAACAGCGACCACAAGAGTAGTGCCCGGGTGGAATAGACAAATTCTTTAAAGCCTGCAATAGACGTGTATGCCCTGTTGCAGGGATCCTGCTTATGCACAGAACTATGCACAGGAAACCAGGACCTCAGTGAATTGTGATGTACCAAAAACTCACCTCAGAACCCAGAACCCCTTATCCGACCAGCATCAGCATCGTTATCCGAGTTTTATCTCGGCAGTCCCAATGTATAGACAACCCAGAACAAGCGACTTAGTGTATTCTCAGGAATGGTGGGAATCAAAAATACCTGTTCGTAATTATTCTCATATCAGTCCACAACAGAATAAACATAGACACAGTAAAGTTTAAAGAGTTTATTTTATAAACCTTGTGTCCTAAGATGCAGTACTTTGGCTAACATAAGCAGACAAATGATTAAAATCAAAACCATCAGCATAGTTACAATACCATAGAAAACGAAAGGAGAAATCATAATAAAGTGACAGTGAATGACAGCCACCTTCCTTTCGCTAGTAAACTAATATTATTATTATTAGACTAATAAAAGGTCTCTAGGCTTGCATGGGGAACCCCATACCGTAAAGATCAGCCTAGTGGAATCACATCACAGGATCAGCTAGACTCTGCTCCTGGGAAAGCTCTTCTTCCGAATGTGTCTATAGCATGCAGCCTGCAATATTAAAAGCACTCTACTTTCAGGTATTTGCAGCTGCGTGTGTGTTATGGCTAAATAGTGGGCCGATCAACCTGAACCCAACAACATGGCGCCCAACGTTGGGCCTGTCTGTTCTTCACATCCCTAACAGTGAGCTGCGACCTTGATCTGAACATTGTGTAAAGAAACAGTCTGGGTCGCTAGACGGTGCATGTGAAGCAAAGGCGAGCAAGCATTTCTTAATTAATAACATGTAACTACAGTGTCGTGTGCAAAAGCAGCAAAAGTGGCAAGATGGCTTTCTAACATCTAACGCGGTTGTGCTAACTTAGCATTGTATGTATATAAATAGCAGTCTTCACTACATCACCAATGTATCTATAAGGTTACACGCTTGCTTGAACGCAAACCTGGGTGGTGGCATTTTGTATTCGGATATAGACAATAGTGACCAATGTTTCCTGATCACTTGACATACTTTGGTAAAGAGTCAAAAGTCATGACCACTGGCAGACGATCACTGCTCTGTCTCACATTCCTCTCAAGTAAAGCGTCTCGAAGTGTATTGAGAGCTCTTTTCTTAGCTCTCTTTATCACCCTGGTTGGATAGGCCCTTCGTACCAATTTGTTGGCCAAATCCTCAGACTGTTTCCTGTATACCTCAGTGGAGGAACAGTTTCTGTGATACTGCAGAAATTGGCCCACTGGAATATTATCCTGCAGGGCCCTCGGGTGAAATGATTGATAATGGAGAAGTGAGTTTTAGTTTGTGGCTTTTTGATGAAAAGTGGTACACAACTTGTTATTGACCACTGAGAAGTCCAAATCCAAATATACTGCCATATGATTGCTTATTGTCCAGGTAAACTTAAGGCAATTATCTAGTCCATTCAGCCATTTAAAAAATTCAATGAGGGGGGGCGTGGCTTGCAGCCGAGCAAGATGGCCGCAGCCTAGTTGGGCTCCGAGGGTGAGATCGACTCCCCTGACATCCGTGCATCATCCGTGAAGTGATCCGGCTCCAGGGTCCTCGTACCAACGGCGGAAACGAAGCGACGCCGAATGATCCGATCCCGAAGTTTCTCGGGCACCCAGGGCGCGAACAGCGAGGTCCGGAGATCCGCGGCCTACACCAGCACTGAAAGCCGGGGCCTCGAGTGACGGAGGTGCCCCGGTCGGAGCGCGGCCGTCTCTGGGGCGGAAGCGGTGTGTTTGCGGCCCCGGGCGGACCGTTGCCTGAGCGGATGGGCGAGGCCTGAGCGATATCGCAGCGGGTGGCCCTGCGGGGGCGGAACAATCGAGCCCCGAGATCCTGACCGGCCCCTGCTGCGAGGAAGGGCTGGCAGAGTGGGGCCGAGGTGCTGCCCATCCTGGCCGCCTGCATCGCAACTCCGGGCGCCGCGGCCTGGTGCCGGTGAGGCCCCCCGGAGGGGAGGACTCGGGACTGTCCTGATACCACAGGCGAAGACGACGCGACGCCGGCTGATCCGATCCTGGAGTTTCCCGGACGCCCAGAGCGTGCACAGCGAGGGCCCGTGAGTTGCGGCCTGCATCAGCGCTGAAAGCCGGGGCCTTGAGTGACTGAGGTGCCCCAGACGGAGAGCGGCCGTCTCTGAGGTGCAGCCCCTGCCCACCCGTTGCCTGAGTGGAGGGGTGAGGCCTGAGCGATACCGCAGCGAGTGGCCCTGCGGAGATGTACTAATCGGGCCCAGAGATCCTGGTCTGCCCCCGGCTGCGAGGTCCGGCGAGTATAGCGGAGAGGAGGTGCTGCTCGTCCTGGCTGCTTGCAGCGCGACTCCTGGCACTGCTGCCTGGCACCTGAGAGGTCCCCCGGGACACCTACTACTTACTGTGACCGGAGGGGAGGACTAAGGGCTGTGCGCCCGCCTGGTGCCGGATTTCGCCGAGGCCTGAACGCTTCGCCGTGCTGAACCCGGACGAGCGGCTGGCGGTGGTGGGCGGCTCCTGGGCTGCCTGAGTTGGACGTTGCCCGGTCGGAGAGGCCCATTTCACCGGCTCGCCAGTGGTGATCGAGAGGGAGAGTGCCGCCTGCTGTGACCATGAGCGGGAAGGGGCCCAAAGGGAATCCGCAGGGCAAACTTGACAAATTCGCTTACACCAAGGACTCCTCCGTGCCGCCTGACCGTGGCGGGCGCACCGAGAAGATGGCGGCGGACAAAGAGACGCCTAAAGTAACGCTGGAAGACATTATGGCTGCCTTGACACAAGTACAGACGACGGTGGGGTCAATCTCCGCGGACGTGTCTCTTCTCCGAGCAGACTTCCAGAAAATGTCCGCCAGAGTTGCGGATGTTGAGCAGGTGACGGAGACCCTGGCAAAAGACTCGAGTTATCTCCTACAAAAGGTGTCCCAGCTGGAGATGGACAACAAGCGCATGGCGGCCAGGCTGGACGATCAAGAGGGGCGCTCTCGCCGCAACAACGTGCGCATCACAGGGATCCCCGAAAGCGAAGGGCACCCAGCCATGGACCTTTACATTGAGGACTTGATCAAGTCTAAGTTGCAGCCCAGGGGCCTGTCAACCTTTTTCTCGGTAGAACGCGCCCATAGGGTGCCCGGCGGCCGACCGCGAGTGGGTGCGCCCCCGCGGCCTGTCCTGGCCCGCCTGTTCAATTTCCGCGACAGGGATGCCATTCTCCAGGCGGCGCGGGTGGCGCCGCCCATCCGTCTCCAGAACTCCACGGTGTCCTTCTTCCCGGACTATACGGCGGCGGTGGCGGCGCAGCGCCGAAGCTTCCTAGAGGTCAAAAAGAAGCTGAGGGCCCGAGAGCTTCCCTACGCTATGCTCTTCCCGGCGCGACTCCGTGTGGTGGCGGATGGCAAAACTGTATTTTTCAACACACCGGAGGAGGCTCACGACTGGCTGGAGGGATGGCGCCCGGCTGCGGGTGGTGGCCGCTCGACCCGCAGGACGAGGCGCCTTGGGAGTGAGGAGGACTCTGAGGGCCGCGACCGGCGCGCGGAGGAGACTGCGGGGGAGCCCACCGGCTGATGCCGTGGCGACGGCGTGAAGCCGGAGACTAATATCTGGTGCCCACCGATGCTGGACTGGCCTACGTCCTATTGCCAGAGGGCGTGAACGATGGGACCTGGGGACAGGGGATGTCTTGGTCTTCCTCGGACCCCACGCTCCTTACAGCGCAAGTACTAGTTGGGGTTTTGGGAATGGAGCACTCTGCTGAGTTGGGGTGCGGGCAGTTCTGAGTCCGTGTGGCAGGGAGGCAGGGAGGGGGGGGGGAATGGGGAATGTTTTACAGTTTTGTTGTTCTGTTGAGGTTCTGTAGGACACGGGCCTTTGACCTACATTCACCGCGCTTTCACTGCATGACACATGCATCACGCCACGCTATCCGCACCATGCTCCGTCACTTTGCCCAACCACCGTAATGTCTGAAGTGCAGCACGACCCACCCCCTGCCAACGCTCAGACTCCGGCGCCACCCCTCTCTTTACTCACATGGAATGTACGGGGCTTGGGAGATAAAATTAAGCGGGCCTGGTCTTGCATAGTCTCAAAAGATGCTCCCCGACAGTGGCCCTGCTCCAGGAGACCCACCTCACTGGCTCCACAACTAAAGCGCTTGACAGATGGGGGTATAAGATGGTGGCGCACTCTGAATTCACCTCTGGGTCCCGGGGGGTTGGTATCCTGCTGCGGCGTCGGTCCCCCTTGATCGTGCTTAGTGTACACACGGATGGGGCTGGGCGCTTCGCCGCAGCGCACACACAATGGGAGGGTCGGCCCCTCAACATAGTGTCTGTCTATATCCCACCCGGACTGCACGCTTCGGCGCTCCCGGCACTCAGTGAGTCCCTGCTCGCACTACCGGAGGGGGAGGTATTATTGGGTGGCGACTTTAATGCTGTAATGGACGATCTCACTGACCGGTCTCCACCTAGGGGAAAGATTGGGGGAGTGTCCCGCCTCGCGGGCTTCGCGACGGCGATTGGATTAACGGACATATGGCGGCTGCACCATCCGACGGCACAGCATTACACGTATCACTCCGGGGTGCATGACAGTCTCACCCGCATTGATTACTTTCTAGGTTCCCCCGGTTGTCTCCAGAATGTTGACAGTATAGACATTCGACCCAGAGGCATCTCTGATCACTCCCCGATCCTCTTGCAATACACTAGTTACCACCTAATGCGCCGTCGCGTTTATCCGCTACGCCCTAGCTACATTCGCCTACCAAAGATTAGTAAATCCATAGTGCAAGCGACGAAATTCTACTTCCAGGAAAATGCCGCTTCGGTCGACTCCCCTGCGGTTCTCTGAGAGGCGTACAAAACGGTGGTGCGGGGCCGGGCGATGGCCGCCGTTTCGGAACACAAGCGCGAACAGGTAGCTGAACTACAGTCGCTTGAGCTCGAGCTCCGGGCGGCGGAGGCCCGCCAGGCCGCGGCTCCCTCCCGTGAAACCTCGCATGACCTGCATGTGGCCCAGACGAAATATAAAGAGCACCTCGCAGAGCGAGTCAGGCAGCGCCTTGAGGCATCGAGGCATACAGTTTATGATGTGGGGGACAAAACTGGTCGGTTGCTGGCGTGGCTTGACAGGCGCGATAAAGGCGCCAGGGGGATTGCGCAGCTGAGCACTGATGGGGGATTGGCAGTAACAGACCCACGAGTAATAGTGCGCACTCTGGCGGAGCACTTTCGCGAAGTATACTCCTCCAGCTCGTCCATGACGGTGGAGATGGCACTGACTTATGTCAAAGACCTGCAGATGCCCAAGCTCTCCCCTGAGGCTCGAGAGACGCTCGAGGCTGAGCTCACGGTGGAGGAGCTCCAGGCGGCTATCGGCGCGCTGCAGCCTGGTAAGGCGCTCGGGCCGAACGGCATCCCAATCGAGCTTTACCAGCGACTCTCCGAGACGTTAACGCCGCACCTGCTGAATATGTTCACACATAGCCTCGAGATGGGAGAACTCCCTGAGGACCAGCGAACGGCCACCATTGTGGTAATTCCGAAGCCGGGTAAGCCGATGGACCGATGTACCTCCTACCGTCCCATTTCGCTGATCAACGCGGAGGCCAAGATCCTCGCGAAGGTGTTAGCCGCCCGGCTCACACCTCACTTATCTGACATTGTACACCCGGATCAATCCGGTTTTATGCCTGGCAGAAGTACGTCTCACAATCTGAGGCGACTGCATGGTGTGCTGGCCCGAGTGGAGCGGTTGCAGGAGCCGGCTGTTATTCTCTCCCTGGACGCACGAATGGCGTTCGACATGGTGGAGTGGCCCTTTCTTTTCGCGGTACTCCAGCATCTGGGGTTCGGACCGAGATTTTGTGCCTGGGTCCAGCTCCTCTATACTAAACCTCTAGCCCATGTCACGGCCAACGGACACATGTCGGAGGACTTCCCATTGACACGTGGCACGAGACAGGGCTGCCCTCTGTCGCCTCTGCTTTTCGCCCTAGTGCTTGAGCCGCTGGCGGCTTGGATCCGCTGGGAGCCCATGATGCGGGGCCTCCGGTGGTCTGCCGACTGGGAGGACCGCGTCTCACTCTACGCGGATGACATACTACTCTATTTGTCCTCCCCGAGGCGTTCCATCTTGACGCTACTGAACATCTGCGAGATTTTCGGCCGGGCGTCTGGCTACACGATCAACTGGTCGAAGTCGGTCCTCCTGGTACTAAGGGGCCCACTCCCGCGGTTACCGCCGAGTTGCCCGCTCCGGGTGGCGGAGGGGTCGTTCAAATACCTGGGGATACACATCGCGCTGGATCAGACGGAATTCTTCAAGCGCAATCTAAGCCCTCAGATGGACCGCCTTAAGCGGGACGTGCAGTATTGGGGAGCGCTGCCCCTGACCCTGGTTGGGAGAGCGGCGCTCTTCAAGATGATGGCTCTGCCGCGGTTTCTATACGTACTAGAGAATACCCCATACCAGGTGCCTCCGGCCTACTTCCGTGCGATAGCGGCACAGGTGTCCAGCCTGCTCTGGGGCAACAGGCCGGCGCGCATAGCGCAGTCTAAGCTGGTTTGCGGGTGGTATGATGGGGGAATTGCACTCCCGGATATCCAGCTTTATTACTGGGCGGCGCAGCTGAAGGTGATTAATCAGTGGCTCCACGCGCCTCAATCTGACCCGGCATTCAGGGCGGATAGGGACGTGCTGGGTGAGAGGGGTATGCTGTCCCCACTGTATGATACCCGACTGGCCTCGGGGATGATCGGCCCTTTGCGGCAGACTATATCCATCTGGCATGCTGCTCAGGCCAGGTTGGGATGGCGAGGGGTCTTGACTCAGCTAACACCTCTGTGGGATGCCAAGAAGCTGGGACGTCTGAGGGGCAGCAAGGGCTTCGACGCTTGGGATAACATTGGAATATCGACGATAGGCGATGTGTGGCAAAAGGGAGAGGTTATCCGATTCGCGCGCCTGCAGCAGCAGTACGAGCTGGCCCCCTCGGAATGGTTCAGATACCTCCAGATGAGGCATGCCTTAATGACACAGCTGGCTCCTGGAGCGAAGGTTCCGGAGGCGTCCCCGCTGGAGGACAGGTTGCTGACGGAATATATGCCAAAGAAGGCTACTTCCTTCACGTACCGCAAGCTGGTCAACAATCTACCGGACCCTATGGGGATCCTGCGGGAGCGGTGGGCTGACGAGCTCTGCGATTTTGATGACCCAGAGTGGCGTGAGGCACTGGCCTCGCCGCGCGAGGCGGGTATACCCTCGAGGCTGCGACTGGTGCAGCTTCGTATCTTGCATCGCTCCTACTACACCAGATGCTTACTACACAAGATGGGCAGGGCGCCACATCCCTTCTGCTTGCGGGGTTGTGGGGAGGAGGGAACTTTTTACCACACTATCTGGGACTGCCCAATCATTCAAGACTTTTGGAAACGAGTGCTGCGTACAATGTCACAGGCGTGTGGAATATCGTTGCTGCCGGAACCCAGACGCTGCTTGGTAAATGTGTGGGAGCCCAATGACCTCGATCGTCAGACGCAGGGCTGGGTGACGCTGGGCATCATGACGGCCAAAAGGAATATAGCCCAAAAATGGGGTGCAGAGGAGGTGCCACTGCTGTCCACGTGGCGCAGGGAAATGAACGTAGCCATGTTTGCAGAGCGTTCTGTATTCATTAGACGGGGATGCCCTCGCAAGTGGGCCAAGGTCTGGGGGGCATGGAACAAGTACAGGGGAGGAATATGCGATCCGCCGCCCCTTTCAGATGAGGACTCCTCTGACTCGGATGGTTAAGGGGACCTGCGGGATGGTGGGACGGTGGGGAGCCAGAGTCTTTCGAACTGCAATAGAAATAGGGAGGGATTGTGCAATGGGGTGGTGCTCTATCTAGGGATATGTATGCAAGGTTCGTTTCAATGTCCTACTGTTTTCACTGTTTTACAAAACAATAAAATTCTTTTAAAAAAAAAAAAAATAAATTCAATGAGATCACTCTCTGATTAATCCCAAACACATAGCACATCATCAATATACCTCTTCCAGAGGCAAATATTTCTCTGTAAGGGATATGATGTGTGATGGATATAGTGGTCTTCAAACTGGCCCACATAAATGCAGGCCAGACTGGGTGCAAAAGTTGCGCCCATAGATGTTCCGGACACTTGCAATAATAGCTGGTTCTTAAAGCTAAACTATTTCCTTGTGAGGGCCAGCTCTATACATTGGAGCACGAGCGACTGTGGAGCATCGTAAAACCAGTCTTGAGCCCCAAGAGCATGTGCTGCTGCCACCAGCATTGCATCTTGGGGTGTGCTGGTATACTGCGACTCAATATCTACCGTTACCAATATATTGTGTGTAGAATCAAACTCAACCTCGTTAAGAATATTCAAGATGTCCATCGTATCTTGGACATACGAGGGTTGTTTCACCACTGATTCTCTTAGAACAAAATCTGCGATTTGCGACAGTGGCTCAAGGACTGATTGCATCCTCGAAACTTTGGCAATATACAGAATGCCGGTATCCTAGGTATAAGGTTCATAAAAAATTCGGCTTCTTTGCCAGTTATCCACTTTTTTCCTTTCGCCTGTCCAACAAGTGTCTTAATCAGGGTTTGGAGTTTGCTGGTTGGATCTCTGAAGAGCGGGTGATAGTTTTCCCGCACCCCCAATAAGCTCGAGATTTCCGCCTCATAATCGCTGGTATTCATTACGACTACACGATCACAATAATTAGGGAGTGGGAATACAGGAAGGGGATACTGTCATTGGAAGTGGAGAGGTTGATTAATGTTTCCATCGTCTACAGATATTTATTCCTCCAATCGCTCTGATCATTATTGGTAAAATGTGCCATTTTTCAATACCGGTAATTATGCCTTGTTTTTTCCAATCTAGATAGTGATGGGAATATTCAGTAATGCCCTACTTATAAAAGTACCGTTTTGTGTATACATAGATTCCATACCGTGTATTGAGATTTTTGGACCAGAATGGATTGGCCATATATCCCGAATAGCCTTAGAGTAGATTGAGGACTCCTAAGGTCTGCTTCAGTATGAATATATGAAAGGTATTTAACTCTATGAGTTATCGTATTTGAGCATGAGATAAGCATAAGTGTGCATGTAGTATGAGTATTTGGTGTGCCTGTGGTTATAATTACATTACTTGCACTAATAAGTCTTTACGATATATGCAGCTGCATGCAAGTATGTCTGTGGTGTTCTGTATCATCCGGATATTAATGTGGTTTATAAAGAAAAAAACTATTCTTGTTTGATGTTTCAATAAAACTTTGTAGGTCTTATTTTTGTTTCTTGTATCCCTTTGTCTTTTTGTGTATGTGTATTTTAGATTATATCATTGATAACCGGGAGATATCAACAAATCCTGAAGAAGGTGGTTTTAACAATGTGTTACCCACCGAAACATGTCGCTGCTCTTTGTGTGTAGACACTAGATTCCTTGGATAGCTGCCAGTTCATGAAAAAGTATATGAAATGTTTTAACTGTGACAGATAATTCTGAAGTTACTGGTGATTCTATACAATGATATGAATTATTCCTGTCTACTGTTTTCTCCCGTTTGTGTGTATATTGTTTTAAAATTGTAGATTAATTTTGTCTTTTTTGTGATATGTGTATTTATAAAATATGCAAGGATTTTTCTTAAAAGTTTTTTAATATGATTAAGTTAGAAATCTGATGTTTTTTACTATATAAAATAAATTCTTGCAATATATTTTGAGATTTGATACATTTATGTTCTGAGGATGTGGGCTGCGTTAATGGTATGGTTGTAAGTGTATGGTGTGATTGCGGCCAAAAGGGGATACTTTCTTTTTGACTTGCGTCTATTTTGGTGCTCTATCTCTTTTGGCTTTAAGAGCTCCTCGCATTGGTTGAGAGATTTGATTGCCTGCCAATCGTCACAGCTCATGTTGTTAAATGTGCATTGGCCTTAGACTGCTCTAATTCAGTAATGTCATTCAGCAGCCGTTGCTCAAATACCACCACCTCCGGTCCGATCAATAAACTCCGGGGGGGGGGGGGGGGCAGAACTGTGAGGGGCGATGTAGGTTATCTGAAAATAATGAAGGGGGATCACTACTCTTTTTTGCGAAATTTTTTTTGAGCTTGATCTTCCTCATAACCTCATGGAATTCCATCCTAAGTTTAAAGTAGTTCTGTCGAGGAGTGAGAACATATTCCAAAACCTTATTCAGGACCCGCAGTTCACTGCATGTTAGTACATGGTCAGATAAATTGACCACGATATCACTCAAAGGAGTGTTCTGCCCTGGCTGCGGGTTATTCGTGGCGAATAAGTTTGCCATACCTGATCTTGATTCTGGAGTCCTCGACCTCCCCCCCCTCTGTTGCCTCTCTGGTTCTGTCCTAAAAAAGACCTAAGCAGTGCTCCTAGATCGTCATTGGACTTAGTCTGAGGATTAAATCTAAATCGGTTCTCATTTGAGGGTTGTCCACCAGTTTCCACTTCCTAACTGATAGTGTTGTCAAAAGTCCAGTTCTGAGGTAAACACAAGTTAAAATTGTAAGTCTTGTTTCATTTAAAATGTACTTGGAAGTCAAACACTGAGCAGCATGCACTGAACTTGTATGCTCACTTTGTGCTGCACAATAAGTTTTGGTTGCAGGGTTTTGGTTCCTGTGTGCGTAAGACACCTTGTGCTGCACGTTATTTTCCCTGTGTGCATAAGACACCTTGTGCTGCACGATCAATTTGGTTTCAGTGGTGGGTTCCCTGTATGTGTAAGACACTATGTGCCGCACCGTATTTTCCCTGTGTGCGGAATACTACTTTTGCTGCACGTTTTGTTGGTGCAAGGTTTAGACCTTGTATGCCTCCTCACATGGAGAGCATATACGTTTTTCAGGTTGTCCCTTGTAGAAGGTGGGGGCAGGACTTTGGGTTTTTAGTCCCTCTAGCCCACATGACTTTATTCTCCTCACTGAGAGCATATACGGTCGTCCCTTGTTAATGGTGGGGGCAGGATATTGGGTTTTAGTCCCTATATTCCACATGAAATTTTGAGCTATATTTATTTTTCCCGTATTTGAGGAGGTGGATGGATACTGTGTTCTGTATCCATCTTTCCTTCTTGTCTTTGGTTCCTTTCCCTCTCGTGGTGTGGTGCTCCCGTTATCCCTGGGTCTGGGCTTTTGACTCTGTTTTTATAGTTCATTTCCACTTTATGATGTGGGTGTGGTTTCCTTCATCTCTGGGTTGTGGACTATTTATTATTGCTGTATTTTTATGTTTATAGTTTGTTTTGATTTCGTTCATTCTTCTGTTCAATAGGGAAGAGATATGTAGTATTCTTGCATGATGTTTTATTCCCTATGTTTCTCTGCTCTAGCTGCTCAGCCTGTGTGTCTTCTGTACGGAATGTTGGTGAGTGGACCTAGAGTAGAATGCCTGGGTGACTGGATGAGGAGTGACAGTTGGTGAGAGGAGCTGAGCAGCTAGCAAGCTGCTCCTTGTGGGGCTGTTAATGATGACTTGATGAAGACTTTTACTAACTGTTAACTTACCTGAATAAACCTACTTGGTTTACAACATGCCAGCGTGTCATCATTAGTACAGTGTTCTTCTACCCTGTTGACATCCACCCACTTGGTAATTCAACTGTTGTCCTTGTTCACTACCTAACTGGTAGTACTTATCTTCCACATATGGGAATGCCCACTTGTGGGAAAACCGATCTAAATTACGTTTGAGCCCATTGATTTTCTGATTAACCATGTATTTCTTGTAGTCTGCAAGGTCTGCCTGGATACGCAGCAGATGCTCCTTAGTATCAACAAGGGTAGCTGTTCTGTATGTGACCTGATAAAAAGAGGCACGTTGGATCTAGTCTGAGGGCAGACCAAATTTGCCTTAATGACTTTATAGAATGGAATAATATCAGTAATTAAAGTTTGAGTTCTGGCTCCATGTGATTCTTGAGATCTCTAGTCTTGGGACAACGATTGCGGCTCTGATGTTGATAACAGTTGTGGTGATTGGATACACTGTCATGTGTGATAATGTTTCTCGTCATAAGCGACATGGGAATTATTGAAGGTATATCGTTTGTAGGTTCAGAACACCAAGTGGATGCCTCACCAGCCTGGAGATTGATAATTAATGGAGATCTATGGAAGTAATGGGTACCGATAGACCATTGTATATGTGGTCACAGTCTGCTGATGAACCTTCATTAGGTGTAGATGCCGCGTCCATTAAAAAGGGCATGGTGCCATGGATGTAGTATATGCATATCCATTGATCGGGATTCATTAACGAGTCGGCACGATGTGGATTTTAGGTAGTGACAAAAACTTTTTTGTACAAAATTTTATTGGAAAGAAATGACATACTGGCTCCGTTTTAAAATAAAATGTAATAGACACACATGTAGCCAGGTTGGGAGGAGTTTAAAACGGTGTAATCAGGGATTCTTTATATTCAAAGTGCAAAGTACAGTGTTTAAAAATGGCGCCCATATTGGGCTCGAAATATGACGTGATCGGGCCAGTGTCTGACGGGGTTCATGTGATGATGTCTCCGTCTGGTGAGTGCTTGAAAAAAGCAGCGCAGGGAGCAATGAGTGATGCCGGAATGAGATAACGCCCGGAATACTGACAGATGAGGTAAGGGCATGCGTGCGCTCATGAGGACCGGTATGAGGCATGACAATGAATTCGCGTAATGTCGTGAAACATGAGCTTACAATTTGCCGGAGCGAGTGAAGGTTTTAGTTAGACTTTTATGAAGTAGAGTATACATGGGCTGATACGTTGGGAAGACTGCGCTTGTTGTAGTCCAGTAAAATGAATCCCTTCTGGACATGATAATGTGTGAAGCACTGCGGGGTTGTGAACAAGGCAGTTTATGCTTTGCACTTACTTGACAATACGCAATGAACGTTGCAGCATATTTCCGCAGGTATACCCTGGACAACTGGTTGTGTTGGAGAGGGGAATTACAGTTGATGAAAACATATTCATAGACGCGGTGGCGAGCTGGTAGGAGTGACTTTGGCTACCACTTGGTAAATATACTGCAATAACTGTGTGATATATGCATTTGTGATGTGTTTTAAGAGATTCCTAACTGGTGGGGGGTTATAATGAATGTCTCTTTTGTTGATCAGTCATCCTTCATGTAAAGGTTGGAGTCCAGGGAGGTGTCTGTCGAAATTGCCGCAACAAAGTACAAGCAATGAAACATTTTGGAACCTACATAAAAGGATCTGCAACATGCAGTGTTTTTAAATTTTGACTAAGCTCACAAATTTGAGTAAAATTGAGACTGGGTGTATGTGAGTCTTAACTCAATTTTAATTGATGGAATACGTTAGCCTTGAATTTCAGGTCTTTTCTTTGATATACACAAAATCCCTATCTACACCTCTTTCTTCTCTTTACTGGACACTTTTACTTCCTTTGGTAAGAAAGTCGCCGATGATGAGAAAACGTGGGCACACTGGTGAGAACCTACCAGTAGCCCTAAAGGGGAAGCGCACGTGAGGTACTTTCTCACATTTTTTTGCAGATACCTCTTGCTTGTTTTTATACTCCTTTTCAGTAGGGGTATGTCTATTTGGCGATGACTGATAAACATTGTGTTTTAAACGAAATATTTGGGCATTTAGGACTAGATAAGACTGGTAAAGGTTTAAATCCAGCAGTTGGGTGGAGGTAGTATCCCGCCGGCACTGGCCCTACAAAGAAAATTAGCATTTGCCCTTTTCAATCAGGTCTTTGTTGTTCATTGTTGGACTGAAACCACTAGGCCAGCGGAGGGACTTTCAGAGGGTTCAATAACTCTAACTCCACCATCTTGCTGACTTCAGCTTTGATGCTCTCTTTGACTTGGTCGATAGATTTTGGTTTTGACAGGCAAGCTTTCCCCAGTGTTCACCAGTGGTCAAAGAGAAGCGCCAGGCATACTACTCCAGGATATGCCTGCAATTAGCCTCCTGTTGAGCAGTGAGGGTTTCCGAATAGATAACTCCAACTGACCCATCTTGTGTACAGTAAGAGAGGAGGTCAGGGAGAGGTTCACTCTTTTTCTCCTGATCCTCATCAGAGACCAACAACATGGACACATAAGCCCTGCTACAATAAAGTTTCAGGCGGTTCACATGGATCACCCTCTTAGGGTGCCTGCTAATGCCTAGGTCTACCAAGCAGGTGACCTCACATTCTCTATCTGTGATAGGGTAAGGGTCACTCCATTGTCCTTGATGCCACAAACCCACATCTGTTGCCCTGGTTGGAACTCACTAGTGCAGACTTTGGTCATACCACAGCTTCAGGAACTTTTGGCTGGTCTCAAGATTTTTGGATACCTTTTCCATGGACTCTGCCATCCTGGAACGCAGGCCTAGTACATAGTTCACCACATCTTGTTTAGGTTCATGGACAGGTGTCTACCAACCTTCTTTTACAAGAGCAAGTGGTCTCCTTACAGGATGGCCATACAGAAGTTCATGGGGGGAAACCTGACTGCCTTCTAAAGGCACCTTTCTGTAAGCGAGAAGCAGGCATGACAGTAGGACATCTCCTTTTGAGATTTTTAGGGAGGGCCATGATCATGCCTTCAATGTCTTGTTGAATTTCTCAACAAGACCATTGGTTTGTGGGTGGTAAGTTGTAGTGAATTTGAAGTTCACCCCACTCATCTCACATGTACTTCAAGTATGCAGACATGAAGTTGGTACCTCTGTCTGACACCACCTCCTTAGGAAACCCTACCCTGGTGAAGGCACCAATGAGGGCCTTGGCTACTGCTGGTACTGTAGTCGTCCTAAGGGTAATTGCTTCAGGTACCTGGTAGCATGATCCACTACTACCAGTATAAA
Organism: Triturus cristatus; assembly: GCF_964204655.1. Taxonomy (NCBI): domain Eukaryota; kingdom Metazoa; phylum Chordata; class Amphibia; order Caudata; family Salamandridae; genus Triturus; species Triturus cristatus. The sequence goes on along the minus strand of NC_140590.1, from coordinate 138,273,292 downwards.
TTTGTTTCCTGAAGCTGTAGGTGCCTCAAGTGGACCCATTATATCCATACCAACCATTTTAAAGGGAACCCTAACCACTGGTGGTGGAATTAAGGTGGTCAGTGGGTATCCACCTGTCAAGCCACTGGCCTGACAGATGACACGAGCTGATACACTCCTTCACTTTCTGGGACATCTGGGGCCAATAGAAATGGCTGACAAGACTTTCACTAGTGTTGGCCTAGTCCAGGTGCCCAGCTAGGGGGATGTCATGGGCCAAAGTGAGTAAGTACTCCCTATACAGTTGAGGCACTATCACTCTTCTAGTGGCACAAGGTTTGGAGTCTCTGGCCTCTGTGTAGAGAAGTCCCTCGTCCCAACAAACCTTGTGGGAGCCACTTGCATCTCCCTTTTCCTGGTTAGCAGCCTGCTGTTGCAGGCTCTCAAGGGTAGTGTTCAGCATTTGCAGTACAAACTCAGGCAAGAAATGATGGCATACATTCAAAGACTGAATCCAGACTAATTGTTTGTATAAAAGTTATTATTTTGTTGTTTTATTTCTAGAACCAAGATTCACTCAGTGGCAAGCAAGGTAAACTCTTCATGCAATTTTACTTTCAGAATTAGTGATCACTGAAGTCAGAGGAACATTCAGATTACTTCTGCAGTTGAGAAAACGATTTGTAAACAGTTCAAAAGCACTTGAAATGACTCGTAGATTACTTTTGGATTATTTTGAGATTACTTTACCAGTTTAGCATGAAACACACTCCTAACACAGTTCAAACACCACAGGAAATTAGGAAACAGGTTAATCTTGTGAAGGCACCAAGTTACGTTTTGTTGCAGTACAAGACAGTGCAATACAAAAGAATTTTCAGAGAAAACCCACTGTAATGCGGCATCTTCCGCGGCGGCTCCCGCGGCCGAGAAATTCAACATGGCGCCCGCGATCGGGCGCCAGGAAGAGGAGGTCGGCGGTCTAGCCCCGGACTGCACAGGAGTGCAGGAAGAGGAGGGGCATGGGGAGACAGAAAACTCGGCGATGGCGGCGATCGAGAGAGAACACTGACCAGAGGAGGAGAACCCTACGGAGCGGAGGACGGGCGAAGAAACACCAGGAGGAGGAGACCGGGAGAAGGACACGACGCTGGAAATACCGCCTAGAGGCACTGTCCTAGAGCCCAGCCAGTCAAAGAAGGAGAAGGACGGCGAGGCTCCCCCTGCCACGGCCCAGGAGGGTCATGGCCACAGGCAAGCACCCTTCTTTCATTATTTTTCCACGGGCTGGTGGAGGAGGGGGAGGTAAAAGACACCTGTGTGTGCATGAGCGCTCAGCCACCTACCCCCTTTTCACGCATGTTCCCTAACAACCTATCCCCACAGCCTTCCCCACACAATCAACCCCAGGTGACGGTACATGGGATATCCCCAATAGTACGTTATTAGTCACTATCTGCCTTTCTTTTCCGAGGGCCCTACCTACTGACTCCTCCTACGACCAGCGGGCAGAAAGAAGAAAACAGGAAGACGTCCCCAGTCGATCGAAACCGGACTTTCGTGGACATTTTCTTTTCTTTATTCTTTTTTTTCCTTTTTGTGTTTATTTGACCATTAAACACCGGCATATCACCCTCCCTGCCTCTGAACTTTGTGAGCACGCGACCACAGTGGTGTCAGAAGTGGGATTCGGGTCCTTTACGGCTACCAATGGTCGCTCAGCTGGCCGAAGGACAGAGGCACCTGCAGCTGGTCCTCGAACGCCAGAATCAAGAGGCACAAAAAGAAAGGGAAGCCTTTCAAACTGCCCTCAAGGAGCAGGCAGCTCTTCTTACTACCAATCAACAGACCCAAGACACTGCCATCCTACGTCTCACTGACGCGATAAACACAGCCCGGGTCCACCCCAACATAGCCCAGCTCAGTCTTACAAAAATATCAGGAGGGGGAGGACCCTGACTACTTCTTCGTCAATTTTGAACGAGTAGCTACCACAGCCGCCTGGCCTCCTGAACGATGGGGCCAGTATATAGCCCCCCTCCTCTCCGGTGAGCTCCAGGCCGTCTATCAGGCCGCCAACCCCTCAGGCCTTACACCCTACCCTGCGATTAAAAAGACAATTCTTGAGAGGTTAGGGTTTGATTCAGAGTATTACAGGACAAAGTTCCGCAGGGAAAAGTGGGTGGCGGGCGACAACCTAGGGTGCTATACTACCGGATCAGGGATTTAGGAGACAGGTGGTTACAGCCCAGTAAGTCCCCTGTTGAAGAAATCACAGAGAAGGTGTACTTAGAGCAGTATTTAGAGTCACTCCCCCCCCCAACCCCCGGACATGGCTAAAACAACACCCCCACTTGACGGTGCAGACAGCTGTGGAGCTCGCATGTGCTCATCATAGGTCTCCTGACTTTAGGGCTCAACCTACAAAAGTGCCAACCTCGACACCCCAGAGGGTTGTCTCTAGACAGACTGAAAACAGGGCTACCGCACAGGGAAAGGGAATAACGAGAACACCCATACACCCCGTCCCTACCCCGGCAGGCCCGCAGTGCTTTAAGTGTCTAGAGTGGGGACATATTGCTAGGAATTGTCCTGTTAAGAGTGAGGGTATTGAGCCAATGGAAGTCGGGCTAACTCGGGGACGAGTACTCGCCACAGGGGGTGTTCAGCCCCGATATAGGAAAACCATCCATCTTAATGGAAAGGCAAGACCACTCTAGCTGTCGCTCAAGCTCTCATTTCATTCTTTTCTAGGGTCGGATTTCCGTCCGAAATCCTGACCGACCAGGGAACCCCTTTCATGTCTCGATTAATGAAGGAAGTCTGTAACCTTCTGGGTATTAGACAAATCCGAACCGCGGTATATCACCCCCAGACAGACGGTTTAGTGGAACGCTATAATCGCACTATTAAGACTATACTGAGAAAGTGCATCACCGATACGGGAAAAGACTGGGACCGTAAGCTCCCTTTGGCGCTATTCGCCATACGAACTCATGAGCAAACGTCCACAGGGTTCAGCCCCTTTGAGTTAGTATTTGGACGTAAACCACGCACCCTTTTAGATATGGCAGCCGAACAGTGGACGGAGGAGGAAGATGAGGGGAGACCATTGTTAGCCTATTCTGCTACCTTAAAGAAAAACCTCGCTACGCTATGGGAAGAGGTCCACCAAAACATGGAGAAGGCCCAACAAAGACAGAAGAAGTATTATGACAAAAACAGCCGGTTAAGACAGTTAATAGTGGGTGAGAGGGTTCTCGTACTTTTGCCCTCCTCGGACAAAGAGCTACTGGCAACCTGGCAAGGACCTTACACTGTGGTGAGACGGGTAACCCCTGTTACCTATAGAATCACGATTCCCAGAACATGGTCCACAGGACAGGTGTTCCATATAAATTTATTAAAAAAATGGGAAGAACAATCCCCTAAACACACTTGCGAGGTTACTCCCATTCAGAGTATCTCCTGTTCAAAACCCATAGAAATTACTTTCCAGCCTTCTAGCCTGTTGTCTCAGGAATGGCCCAAGACAGGAGAAATGCTTAGTAGTAGACAGACGGAACAGTTATACTCCCTGTTGAAATGTTTTCCGGGGCTTAGCTCCAACCAGCCGGGGAGAACCGCCCTAGTAACCCATGACATAAAGACAGAAGCAGGGACAGTGATAAAACTAAAACCCTATCGCATACCAGCAGCCAGACGCCAAGCGGTAGAAAATGAGGTGGAAGCGATGTTACAAGCAGATATCATAGAGCCATCACAGAGTAACTGGTGCTCCCCGGTAGTGTTAGTGCCCAAACCTGACGGAAGCCTTCGCTTTTGTATCGACTTCCGCCATCTCAATGCCCACTCCAAATTCGACAGCTATCCCATGCCGAGAGTAGATGAGCTCATAGAAAGACTGGGCAAGTCCCATGTAATGTCTACCATTGACCTAACAAAGGATATTGGCAGATTCCCCTCAGTCCATCTGCAAAAGGGAAAACGGCCTTTTCCACTCCCTCTGGCCTATATCACTTTAAGGTCATGCCCTTTGGTTTACATGGAGCCCCTGCGACATTCCAGAGACTGATAGACGTTCTTCTACAAGCCCATCAATCATACGCCGTGGCTTATCTAGATGACATTGTGGTATACAGCCCCGATTGGGAGACGCACCTACAACACCTACAAGGCGTCTTCTCCTCTCTACACCAGGCATGACTTACACTTAACCCCAAAAAGACCACTCTAGGAACTGACCGGATAGAGTATTTGGGATACTCCATAATAAGCAGGGACATTAAAACCACAGTATACCAAGGTAGAGGCCATACAAAATATCCCCAGGCCAACCACCAAAAAGGATATACGAGCATTCCTTGGTTTAGTGGGTTATTACAGGCGGTTTATCCCACATTTCTCAGCCCTGGCATGTCCTCTCACGGACTTGTTATCCCACCGACACCCTAAGAAACAGGTAGAATGGACTGTTAACCAAGAACAGAGCTTCCAGTCTCTGAAATCCTTGCTGTGTCAAGACCCTGTACTAATGTGCCCCAATTTTGAGAAACCTTTTGTTTTACAAACAGACGCCTCTGACCGAGGTCTGGGAGCCATCCTATCCCAACCTGACCAACAGGGAGAACTACCACCTGTCCTGTATCTTAGCCGTAAACTATTTCCCGGAGAAACCCACTACGCCACCATAGAAAAAGAGTGTTTAGCCATCAAATGGGCTATGGAGGCCCTACAATATTACCTATTAGGACGTTCTTTCTTCCTCATCACTGACCATGCACCTCTCACATGGCTCTCCACTCGCAAAGACACAAACCCCAAGATACTCCGATGGTTCCTTTCCTTACAACCCTTTTCTTTCCAGACTCTACATGCACCCGGGCAAACAAAAGGAAATGTGGACTTTCTGTCTCGATACCCAACAACCACATGGCCCAATCGTCCACGCTTGGGGGGGAAGGCAGTGTAATGCTGCATTTTCCACGGCAGCTCCCGCGGCCGAGAAATTCAACATGGCGCCCGCGATCGGGCGCCAGGAAGAGGAGGTCGGCGGTCTAGCCCCGGACTGCACAGGAGTGCAGGAAGAGGAGGGGCATGGGGAGACAGAAAACTCGGCGATGGCGGCGATCGAGAGAGAACGCCGACCGGAGGAGAACCCTACGGAGCGGAGGACGGGCGAAGAAACACCAGGAGGAGGAGACCGGGAGAAGGACACGACGCTGGAAATACCGCCTAGAGGCACGGTCCTAGAGCCCAGCCAGTCAAAGGAGAAGGACGGCGAGGCTCCCCCTGTCACGGCCCAGGAGGGTCGTGGCCACAGGCAAGCACCCTTCTTTCATTATTTTTCCACAGGCTGGTGGAGGAGGGGGGAGGTAAAGGACACCTGTGTGTGCATGAGCGCTCAGCCACCTACCCCCTTTTCACGCATGTTCCCTAACAACCTATCCCCACAGCCTTCCCCACACAATCAACCCCAGGTGACGGTACATGGGATATCCCCAATAGTACGTTATTAGTCACTATCTGCCTTTCTTTTCCGAGGGCCCTACCTACTGACTCCTCCTACGACCAGCGGGCAGAAAGAAGAAAACACAAAGACGTCCCCAGTCGATCGAAACCGGACTTTCGTGAACATTTTCTTTATTCTTTTTTTTTCCTTTTTGTGTTTGTTTATTTGACCATTAAACACCGGCATATCACCCTCCCTGCACGCGACCACACCCACCTTTCAGTCCTATGGAGAAAAACAAATTGTTAGGTGTACAGGTAAGTAAACTGTTTCAGAGTTGGAGTTTTTGAGGGTAGAACTAAGGTCCCCCAAGGTTCAGGTTGCACCCAACGGGCACCACCAGCGGTGCTAGGGCGGCCAGGTGTAGAGTGCAGGGTGCCAATGTTAGCCAATGGGGCTAGGGGGGCACCTCCATTGAACGGCTGCTCACGGTTAGGTCCCTCGGTCTCGGAAGCCAAGCTCTTGTGGTTAAGGTAAGGGTTGGCACCAAGTCCACACCACCAGCAGTGCAGGGGCAGCCGGGTGCTCAGGAGGTGTCAGGAGCCCAAAGCTTTTGAATGGAGGTTGTGGAAAAGGACTGCTGGCTGGGGCCAGAAGACTGGATGATGGGAACCAACGACTGGAGGATGGAGTTGAAGAGTTGCTGCACACCAGAACACAGTTGGTTGGGCACCTCAGGACTCAGGAGCGGGGTGTGCATGGGTGTCCTTTTGTGTCTGGCTCTTCTCACCTGTTCAAGTCACGGTTAGGGGGACCCTTCAGGATGTGGCTGCAGGCGACAAGGTGAAGGCCGGTGGAGGTCGTCCAACAGTGTAACTGTTAGACCTGGCACCTTGGCGTGGGTCTCCCTTCCATTTTTTGCTGTTACCTCATGTGTTTTTGCTGGTGTTCGATGCTTTGGGCACTGTGCCACTGCTGTCCAGTGCCACAGTGCAAGTGCTCCCTATTGTAAATTGATGTGTGGATTAGTGATTCTATGAATGGCTGGTTTGGTTTACCCGTCAGACCCTAGTACAGTGCACCATGAGTACCCAGGGCTGGTAATCCAAATGCTGCTGGCAGGCTTGCAGCACTGGTTGGGCCACCCACAGACGCAGCCTGTAAAAGTGTGTCTAAGGCTTGTCATTGCAGAGCCTGTGTGCAGTCTGGTACAGCATGCTGACTGGGCAAGTGCACCCACGTGCCAGTCCCTAAACCTTCCCTATTCTTCATATCAGACACCCCTATGGTAGGTCCAAGGGCAGGGTGCATTACAAGTATAAGGTAGGACAAGCCCTAGTGTATGTGGCATGTCCTAATAGTGAATTATAGCCATTTTCGTTTTTCACTATAGCAAGGCTACCTGTTCCACATAGGCCAGAATGGGCAGTTTGATTATTACATCTTATAATCCTGACTCAGGGAACATGGTAGAAATTCGAGTTTAGTATGCCTGAACTCAGAATGATAAAATACATCTTTTAGTGAAGTTGGTTTTAACATTCTGTGTTTGAAAATACCACTTTTAGAAAGTAGGTATTTTCTCGTCTAACCATCCAAACATGCCTCTGCTAGGTTTTGTATTCCTGGTCTGGAGTTTGAGTGACAGGGGCTGGGGATTCCAGGAGACAGGGTGAGTCAGCACAAGGCTGAATAAAGAGATCTGCATCTAGATGGGTGGGAGGAGTTGCACCTGGGACCTGAACAGGGCTGTGCCTTCCCTCCACAATGTTGGCTCCACCTCCTGTGCTGCGTCTGATGTCTCTGTCCTGCACTCTGAAAGGAAAGAAGGAGTCTTGTAAACAAAGTGCTCCAGGACTGACCAGAACTGGTTTGGACTAGGCAAAGGCCTCTCTGCCTTCAGAGAACAAATAGAAACTGGGTATAAATATTGAGACCCAAACCCAAGAACTTTAGATCACTTTGGGAAACAAGAAGAAACCTTTGCTGAGGAGAGGAACCAGAGAGACTGAGGAGAGATTGAAGTGCTGCTTGGGGGATTGGCCTGCAATGGTTGCCTGACTGCCAAAGAAAGGATAAAGGAACTTTGTATGTACTTTATTCAACTTGTGAAGGATCTCCAAGGGCTTGAGAAAAGAGCTTGCCTCCTGCTGAAGTCTCAGGGACAACAGACTTCAACCACCAGCTCCCCAGAGTTCTTTGGGAGGGCCTGCAGCTGTATTGGGGCCTTCTGAGGGACTGCGTGTCGCAAGGAGCTGGAAGCGCGACTCATGAAAAAGCGTGTCGCCGCCGCGGCCGCTGTTGTCGCATCACTGGACAAGGGTGCCGCGCTGCAGCTGTCGCATTGCAAAGAAACGTCTCGCAACATCGAAGAAGCGTGTCGCCACCGCTGTTGTCCCATCACTGAACAAGGGTGTCGCCGCTACTGCTGTCGCACCGAGCCGAAGCATCTTGCATCACGGGAGAAGCGTGCCGCCTCCGCTGTTGTCGCATCACTGAAGAAGGGTGTCGCCGCCATAGCCGCTGTCGTGGCATCACTGAACAAGAGTGTCACCGCTGCAGCTGTCTCATCAAGTTGAGACGTCTCGAATCATCGGAGAAGCGTGTCGCAGGGCCTGCCACAGCTCAGAAGAATCGTAGAGTCGCTGCACGGCCGTCGGGCGTGCACGCATCGTGTCGCAACAAGAAGACGCCATCTTTGTTTCATTGGACTGGATCTTCAAGCGCAGTACGAAACCGACGCATCACCCTTCCTGCGTGTAAGGAACCGACGCATCACCTACCCTGCACACTTTCGTTGTAGAGCGTTACGCATCCAAAGGTACATTGACTCAAAGTGTCGCATTTTAACATCTAAAGAGAACTAATCTAATTCTACCATTTTAAGTACAGTATTGTGGATTTTTGTCGTTTGTGTTAAATCTATATAAAAGATACTTATTTTTGATATAAAACTTGTGTGGTGTCCATCTGTAGTGTTGTCACTTGGTTACTGTATGTGTTCACAAATGCTTTACACACTGCCTCTGATATAAGCCAGTCTGCTTGTGCCAAGCTATCAAGGGGGTGAGCTGGGGTTATTTTAGGAGTGTACCCCCTTAACCTGACTAGACGCAAGGGTCCCTATTTGTCAAAGGTACCTACCTCTGCCAACTAGAGACCCCCAAATCTAACAGTAACACAGGTCAGGATCACTAGGGGGACGTCGCTGGGCTGGTGGGCCAGTCGGGGCGTGGGCGACAGGTGCAGAGTGGTGAAGACTTGCATATTTGGCTGGATCTGGAGTCTTGGGTTGGTGGTGGAAAATCCGGTGTCCACAGTAGATAAGAGTTCTTTAGAAAGGCAGGTCCCCAGAGTTCTTGGAGGCTGCAGGACAAGCCGTGTTCAGCACACAGGGGTTCAGAGCAAGAGTGTCCAAACCAGTTGTCGTCATCCTCCTCCTCTTCTGCAGCATGGCTCTTCTGTCCTTCTTCTCACCTGGAATCTAAAAAGGCAAGTTTCAGGGGTGCGCCTAAATACTAGATTTAGGGGTGTTACAGGGGTGTGCAGGTTGGGACCAATGGGGCCCTTCCTTGGGGTGTCTACACCGCCAAGTAAGCCACCCTCCAGTGGAGGGGGGCATAGGCCTCTTTCTGATTGGAGGGGTCCCCCTATCTCTGGAGGGGGGGGGGGGGGACTGAGAGAGGCCTTCACTTCGCCTCTCCCATCTGTTGGTGCTCAGCTGCAATCTTCCTCTTTATAATTGCATTAAGGGTTCAGTGCCTTATGTGGCTAATAGAGGTCCCTTTACAAATCCACAGGGACACCTAGTAACAAACAACCTGTGGTACTGCACCGTTTCCTTGCTTCATAAAAGGAAGAGATGCCCCAAAGAGGAAGGAGAGAGTAGATTGTGGTGATAAAGGAGAGGAAGGTTGGATATACAAAAGGTAAGTGGAGGGAATAGTAGCAAAGACTGGAGCAGAGACTGGTTTGAGATGAACCACAAAAAAGACTCCCTGTTCTAAGTACTGGTACGAGCAAGTAGTCTGCCAACATTAGCATCAAAACAACTGTTCTTATGCTGCCATTGCACATTTCAGTTACAAAAGAAAATTATATATATGCCAAGATATTGAAAGTATCTAATACAATGGGTCTCCAACCGGTCGATCACGAGCTACTGGTAGCTCGCCGAGACCCTTGAGTAGCTTGTGACACTTGCTGCTGAATTTAGCAGCCCTTTGGTGTTGTTTGGGCTTTTTAGGCTTTTTTTTCAGGCTGTGTTGCCCGCCCTCACCCAAACCAGCAGCTCCGATTGGCTTGAGTTAGCTGGGGCGGGTTGGGCTGAAGAGGATGACGTTTCTCTTCTACGTGGAGATCAGCGTCTCGACTATGCGCCCCCTGCCTAGTGTGGAGCAGAAGCAGGCATGGCAAGGCAGACAAGCTGGTTTCCAGGTCACACAAGCAGTATAAAACTGCCGGGACCCGCGCCATCTGCTAATTACAGCAGTACAGCCTGCCACCTTATCTTTAATCAGAGAAGCAGGCAAGCCGTGAGAGCACACCCTGGGGCCTGGACCCACAACACTTATGCCGGTAAGAGTAAAGTTTAAACTTTACATACAACACTAGATAAATGATTTTACTTCGACGTGGCATACTTCCGGCTTCTTTCCATGTGCTTGCCTAATAAACACCTGTCGTGCCCTGGTTTTGTAGTTGACCTCTGGCAGTGCTCCTGTACCGCACGCAGGAAAATGCCTCTCTAGCTCCCACGCCATCTTATTCCACTCCAGATGCTGCAATTATCACAGCGCAATACCAATTAAACGCTTCACATCATTAGATGGAGGCCTCTTCTGTGCCTGCCAGGTCTAAGGAGGCAGGTCTACAGTAGGTGATCTGTGAAGGGAGGCAGAGGCTCCGGGGTGCCCCGGAACAGACGGAACAGTTGTTCCTGCAGCTGAAAGAGGCTTGCTGTACGTGCACTAGGTGTAGGGGCAAAATCAAAGGGCACAATCTGAAATGATGAAGAAATTGCTGCTCAGAGACAACACAATAACATTCTAAAAAGTTAAACTCGTCTAGTCTATTTTGAAAAGGGAGAAAAATATAACACCAATAGATGTTGCTTCTGAGGTGATAGTAACCCACGCACAGAGCCACCACCATTCATCTTGCAAGGTGCTATCATGAGTGGCCAGAACACAGAGGAAAGAAACACCCCCGCAGGTAAAGGACGCCATCACAATGAAACTGCAGCCCAGTGCTGGCACCCAGCCAAGTGAAGGCAGGAACACTAGCAACAGCAGATCAGCGGACATGAGCAGAGGGCAGGCAAGGGCTCAATTCGTACAGTTACACACAACTCGCATATAAACACACAGAGCTGCCAATTGGTCAGTCTCCTTGTTTTGCATGCTGTGGTTTTTATGCTAGTACTTAAAATGGTAAAAGGTAAACCTCAGGTTCTGTTGGCTGAAATACGGAACGGAAATATCACACAGAATATGGCCTCTTGCCAAGCGTTTCTATGCATACATTTTCTGCATTAACATTTATTTTAGGTTTGTGATGTTGACAGTTTAACTTTTTTGTTATAGCTGCTTAAAAGTGATTTTTGTAGCAAAGTAGATGAAAAACCATGCCTACAATTTTTCCAATTCTTTCACTGTGCAGTGCTATCAAATGGTTTAACTTTAATGAGTGATTGTTTACATTTGTCAATGGGCAGTGTGTCCCATGCAATAAATCTTGGAAATGGGATATAAAGTAAATTAGTCAGGCATCGAGTGTGACCGGGTTAAAATACAAGGTCTGCCTCAAAAACTGTCTACGAATAGGCAATTTATTTCTAAAGTAAAATTAATTTTGTGTTGTATTTTATAGCATTTTACTTTCTCACTACTAGCTGTTTGTGGGCCGAACTGTTTGGCTGGTGGGTTGTGCCAATGCTTGAATGTGGTTTTTTGGCTATTTGTGGGCTGATTTCATTGGCTGGTGGGCTGGTTTTTATTGTTAATTTTTCTGATATTGACAAACATTGCGTGCTGCAAGCACAACTAGACTAGTCTTCATGCCTTGAAAAACACCTTCTACTATTCAAAATGTCTTTGCATTACAGTTTAAAACCTAATTTGCAAATGTTGCCCACTTTTTAGCTATTAGATTTGCCATGACAAATGCGCGAGTTGCTTGGGGTTTAGTAGCTCACGACAATTTTCACGGACCAGAAGTAGCTCTCACTACACAAAAGGTTGGAGACCCCTGTGCTATGGCAACCCCAGCGTGATGACAAAGGAGATTATGCATAATCATGTATGAGCGTGCATATGTCCTGCCGCATTGGCGATCTTTTCATCTACCTTTCCTGGATGGCTGGAACAAATTGGAGCACTAAGATAATAAATAAAAGCTCTGTAAAAGCACCTTTACAGACCGGAACAGTGCAGAAGGAAAATGGAGGTGCCAAGCCCTACTACAAAGGGAAACAAGCACTGGCACCATGTCGCTCTCTACATCCTCAGGAGTACCTCACCAATACAGCAGAGAGCAGATGGGCTGGTACCAGGCTGCTACCGAGCTTAAAATAAAAACAAGCCCAAGCCTCGTTAAAACAAAGCCCAAAACCAAGCTAACATCCTACAAAAAAAAAAGCCCAAATGACCGGTGACAACAAAAATTGCTAAAAGCTTTAAAAGTATAACCAACGATGAGTGGCGAAAGATGTACCCCCAATACAACTGTGGAATTAGGAGGAGGAGGGAGGGAAGAAAACTATATTTAAAAGTAATCAGCTATGGTGCTGAAACTACACACAGGCAAACAGAAACAGAGCAGGAAACCGAGAAAAAAAGTAGTCCCCCAGAGAACAGACAAAGAACTGTAGTGTGATGAGACCGTACTTAGTCCCTGCTGCATGGAAGGAACGGAAGAGAAAAAGGCAGCACTGACCACTGGCAAGTAAGGATTTTTGAGGGGCACTGAAACAAACAAATCAAAAGCAGGGGGTTGGCTTTAAGCCAACATGAGAAATTACAACAGGTCTTGAATGCTCGACCTAAAAGCTACGTTGACAAAGATCAGCAGCCCAAGCCCATCAACTGCAACGAGTGCTACGAGTATGAACACTACAAGGGGGATCCCAAGAGTACATAAAGAGCACCACCTCCCACTGGAGGAAATAATTAAGCGGTTGCTAGTGTAGTCATGGGGGAGTGGTTAGTCCCAGTTAATTGGGAGTAGTTTAGTGGAGTTACCTTAGTGTCCCTGGGTGACAGCGAGATGGTTCCTAAGATCCATGTGCCCTCAAATACTACTAAGTATAGGCAATGGGTCACTATCAATGGGGAAGGGGTTGAGGCTCCGAGGGATACAGGTGCCTGTATGACTATGGTAATGAGTCTGCTAGTGTCCCCAGAGCAGGTAATTCCAAATGCATCCCACCCAGTTGTGGTGGCTGACAACAGAGATGTTCCATTTGAGTCGGGGGGAGTTCAGGTCTTCTAATGGTTGCTGTGAGCCCTGCTATGCTCGTGGATTGTTTGTTGGGTAATGGCCTTACCACACTATCTGGAAGGATGTGGAGCGAAAGGCTCATGTGTAAATGTTGGGGTTACCTTATTGGATCTGTGCAATGACCAAGCCCATGGCTGCTCAGGATTGGAGTCAAAATGGGCTGCAGCGTAGTACAATGGCTTTGCCAGCAGCTAAAAAGTAGAAAGGCCGAGGGCGTGGGAACCAGCCTGGATGTCTTCCCAGTAAGGTGGATGGGTCACCTGCGTGGGCCATCCCGGAGCCCACTGAAGAGTGTACTGCTTCCCTTTTGTGACCTGCATGCACTTGCTGGATGGCATGTAGAAGGAGGACCTTCCAAAGAGGAGTTCTGTAGGGCAAAGGGTGCCTCAACTCGAGGGCATCAGGGGAACAGGCTGAAGCCCAAGCACCAGGTGATGTCTCTGGGAGTTGTCACATTTACTGGGAGGACAACTTCCTTTATAGTGAGCCTAAGGCTTCTGTGCATTAGCCAACAAAGGTCCTGGTGGTCCCCCAATGCTATAGGGTATTGCGGTTGTGTGCTGTGTGGTAGAGAAGATAGCGCTGCGAGTGAATGTGTTGCACTGTGCATGGGCTTTGAGTAATATGTGTAGTAGTGAAGAGTAGATAGCGCTGCAATGTTTTTACTGGTGTTGTGTGGTTGGAGGCTTTGCAGCTCTTTGGGGGAAGAGCAGAGAGTGGTGTGAGGGGAGAGGTGTTGCGCTTAGTTTGTAGAAGTGTTCTATATTGACTTCTGCAATTGATCCACAAACAGTCATCGTTTTTAGGTTGGCTTCTTTTATTGCTTTGATTGGCGATGCTGGAGGTGCTGGTGGTTGTAATGTTTTTCCCGCTTCTTTTATCGTGAATTCTGATAACGCAATTGCTTGTTTTGTTAAGATAATTGTATTGTTTTTGATAATAAAGTTCCGAATTAGTAAACCATTATTTTCTTTTGTTTGACTCTAGAAATCTTCATGATAACAAGTTGCTTTTATTGTTCCGGTTGTATCAGCCAATGCAAAATGGTATAGAACTTGGTCTAATTTTGCTGTTTTGTAGTAAGTTTTTGTTGAACATTTCACAATGTTTACTCTAATTGGCTTTTGAAAATTCTTGTTGTCTTCTGTTGGTTTGTTATTTATTTCTTGAATAGTAAGCATCTGAAATGATAAAAAGAATTAATCGCATTTCAAATTGATACCCATAATGCTTTGCGATCACTATAATAGCATTCTAATGTTCCATAGGCTTGTAATATTTGATTTGTGTATATGTGATCTAATGATTGGTCGTTTGTTGTGTAAGTGTTTATAAGTTGTTTGCATTGTCATTTTTTAATCCATAAATTCTAGAAGTAGAGCACTTTTTGGGCATTTTGTTTTTAAATCTATGTTAAAATCGCCCATAATTATATATTTATAATTTTGGTAGAAGTGGGTTATGTTTTGTATTGTTTGTAATAGTGATTGTATTAATATATGTGGTGGTTTGTATAAAATTATAACTAGGTAGTCGCTATTATTAATATGTAGTGTAAAATGCATAATGTCAATTCCCTGTTGTGTTTCATAAATAGGTAGAATGAAAAGCCCCTTTTTGTAGTAAAGTATAATTCCATGGTTTGTTTGTTGTTTATGGTATTTATCAAAGATCATATAATTATATAGCTCTATAAAAAATTCATTGTGTGTTGCTTTTTTAGTAGTGTTTATTTCTGTTAAGCAAATAATGTCGCTTTCATACGGTTTTTATCTGATGCGATTGATGTAAAATGCTTTTGAAGTGAACGTATATTTTGTGTGATAGTATTTAAACGTGTGCTGTATGTTCCTATTTGTGGTACAGATATTTCTAATAGCATGTGTGTTCATAATCTTTGCATTTCTTCTTTTACTTTGGGATGTATTAGAATTTTGTGTTCATTAAAGTTTTGAATGTATATGTTGGATATATATTTTGCTCTGCGTAAAGCTACATAATGCAAGTGGTGTATTTTACTGTTATTAAAGTGTATATAAAGTGGTTCTAGTGTTTCACCTTGTGTCCTATGTATAGTTCATACAGATGCTTGCCGTAATGGAAATTGTTTGCTTATAATTGTTATAAATTTTTTTGTGAATTGAAAATGTCTTGATAGAATGTATGGGTGTCCATGTTGGTGAAATATGTGAGTGATTGGTTCTCGTGTAATTTTCCCAATTGTGTTATTATCAAATGCAATCCAAACAATGTATGGTGTATTATTTATATTGTCCACTAACTCTACTGTGTATAGAGTTCTTGAGTGGGGCTTCTGTAGGTATAATTATTGCTAGTGTTTAATTTATCTGCTACAGGTGCACTGTGAGAGAGGGAGTGTATTTGTCACATGGTATTTTTGTTGCAAGTAAAAGAAATTGTACATTTTTTAAGAGAAGCACACATTAAAAGTGTACTAGATAAAAGATGTAATGGTGAATTGGCCTTTATGTAAAATGTATGTGTGTGTGCGTTCCGGTATACTGTGTGTTGTATAAAGTGTGCATTACACTGTTGTATTTAGTGAGCTGTGGCGTTGTTTTATGTGAAGAGTTTGAATAAGTGTGGGCTAATCTGTGAGGATGTGTTTGTAATATGTATGTATAAAGTTAATGTGTGCTGGTGGGTGGGGGGTAACAAGATGGGGAAGCTGAGGAGAGGAAGTGGTACTAGAGCCAAATTTGGTGGGGGGATGATTCTTTTAGCAATATGCAGAGTGAAAATGCAGGAGTTGCAAATAGGAGTGAAACCAGAACAAAGCCTTGTTAGCAAGTTAATGGTGTTTTAAAGACCTGTGAAGTACTTGGGTGCAGCTGTGTGTGTGCCCGGGAAGCTGTCTCAGCTGGGCTGACACACAGGAAGAGGTGTGGCGCCACGGCCAGGACGACTGACTCTGGAATCTGGGGATCACGGTTCGATCCCCTGCACCGGCAGTAGATTAGCCCAGCACCATGTGACTCTGGGCAATAACTTGCTTAATCTTCCCGACGGCTCCCAGCGCCTAGAGACCCTTACGGGTGATTGTTCGCGCTTTACAAATGTGGATTATATAAAAGCCATGTAGTATTTTGTAGGTGTTGCGATGGTAACGTGAATATTGGCTAAAAGGAAGTCAGGTAGTGTAGCTTGGTTAGGGGAGTGGCGTAAGTTTTCTGAACCGGAAGTTTTATGTTGAAGCTAATATTGTAGTGGACGGTTCCGGAGGGAATGTTAGGTGCACTGAGATAAAGGAGAGGCGTTAGAGGTTTGTGGGATATATTTTAAGAGGCCTATTTTGGTGTTTGATAGAAGGGCACGTAAGGGTGTAGAGGGAGTGGAATGTTCAACTTATGGTTGCCGATGAGAAAAAAAAACTCCCGGCAATGAAGATGCAACCGCGGTGAGTGGGGCTGTGTGAGAGCTTTTTGGGTTGTGTATGCGTACTTGTTTAAGAAGATAGTTATATTTTGGAAGGACTGCACAAATGATTGAAGGAGTGTGTAAAAGAGGTGGTAAGTGGCGGGTGTTTTGGTGTATGGTTGCTGAAAGTGGTGTTTTGTAGTCTTTGTGTTGTTAGAGCTGATCAGGTAGAGAGAGGGCAGCTACATAAAGGGGGTATTTGTTGTGTTTGAGGTTGTAGAGCGGGACTGAAGCGGTTCTATGATGCATGTGTTTTATGATGTTTATGGCTAATTTTGAGATTAGAGTTGCTGTGTGGCTAGTGTAGCTAGAGTGTGTGCTAGTGATTATTTTGTTTGCTGTAGCTGCAGTACGAGAGACAGAGGGTATTTGAAATGGGGCATTTTGCGCAAAGCAAAATATTTTGGGGGGTGTTGCATAGGTTTTTATAACTGGAAGGAGTATTTAGGCGGGATCAGATATGGTGAAGGTTACGGAAGTGGATGTTAGGAGTCCTGAGAGAAGTGATAGCCGTTTGACATTTTATGGATATATTTGTTGTTGGGCTGTTTTTATTATCGGTTTGGTAGACGGTAACGCAGGTTTGCTGTGAGAATTACTTTGGTGCACTAAGGACCGCAGGAACTACTGAAGGAGTGTGCAAAGGACAAGGTGCGTGGCGGTAGTTGTATGCATGGTTGTGGTAGTAGTGTTTTGTAGTATTTTATTTTTCTGTTAGAGCAGATCCAGTGGAGAGTGTTGCGCTATAGAAGTGGGAGTTTTTTTGAGTGTTTGGGAAAAGAGAACGCTGGCTTGCAGAGATGAAAGAAGATTTAGCTGAGGTTTGGTGATGAGCCATAAAATCCTGGTGATGAAGCATAATTGCGGTGAGTGTGGATGTGTGGTAGTGTTTGGGGTGTGCATGTGTAGTTGCAAGAGGAGTTAGTTGCTATAGGAAGTACCGCTAAAAGAACTGAAAGAGTATGTACAGGACCCAATTAGTGGTGGGTGGTTGAATGTATGGTTGTTGGAAGTATTGTTTTGTAGTATTTGTGTTATGCTATTAGAGGTTGCCCGTTGGAGAGGGAGCAGCTGTACGAAGGGGCTACTTGTCTTTTTTTTTTTTGTTGTGGAGTGGTGGTGTAGCGTGCCTGTGGTGTTTTACCTAGTAGAATAATGCGTTTGTAGCTTTTAGCTAATACCACAGCATGGCATTTTAGTCCTGTGCTATAAATAAAACGGTTGTTTTTGTTGCACCGTAAAAGTTTTACATGGATTGATAACAGATGTGCTTTGGGTATAAATGCAACTTATTTAGGTCTAAGCTTGTTAATAAATGGCTGTATTTAATGTAAGGCTAAGCTAAAAGGCATTTTTTTAAGAAGAAAATAACATCTGACACTAGTATATGAAGGTATAAGTGCAAAGAGTTACCCCTATGTAGCGTGAAGCAGCGCGACAAGTGTAGACTTGTTAGTGTTGCTGTTGTAACATTTTGTAATATATTGTTGTGAACGTAGTAAGTTGTATGTGAGTTTGATCTGCTTTCTACAATGGTACCGTGATAAATTATGTTGTGGTGCGAGTTAAGTGTAAAAATGTGTACATGAAAAGGAGATGTATTGAATTTATGTTGGAAAGATAAAGACGCCGCTTGGTAGAGGGTGAATGAGATAAATGTAAAAATAAGGATTAAATAGAGGAGGAAGAAGTATTTAGATAGAGGTGCAGATATAATAAGAGGCAGACTAAAAGAGACGAAAAGGTGCTACAATAAGAGGTATTAAGGAAACGTAGAGGAGGGGCGCAGGAGATGGAGATGAAATGTGCGAAAAAATATATAAGTAGTAGTGTTTATGAAAAGATGTGGAAAAAGCGAAAGCAAGAGTGTAGCCTATAGTGTGCATATTGTAATGTGTAGTTATTCGTGTACTAAAAATAGTTGGAGTTAAGAAATCACAGCTTTTACCGCTGTATAAGTGTTTGCTGTTTAGTGTATGCATTCTGTTACAATAAACCTCGCACTGTGAATTAACGAGAATTTATATTGTGTTATCTAAAATAGATGCACCTAAACAATATAGTGTGTGCAAAGAGCAGATTTAGAGTGTACTGTAGCATACTAATGTATTATTGATCTAATAGGGACAAGATGGGGATGCAGCGTTTATTAGCATGTGCTATGGTGTAATAATTTGTTTCTATATTCAACGAATGCACGTGTAAATAAAGGTACATTGTATGTAATTGCATTTACATGAAAGCAGTGATTAGTGTGTACGACAAGGTATCAAAGCACTCAATAATGTTTTTAACATTACTACAAACAAACGTTTGAGCTTGCCTTGATTTTTAAAGAGCATTTGGTCTATTAAATCAAATGATGTTAGTTTTGAATGTACTTGCCGGAGTTGTAATTTTGCTGCTAGTATGGCGGTAACAATATTTTCCTGGTACAGGTACGAAATATTTTCTCAGCGAAAGCTGTTTTGTTCAGTGCCTACAAAAAATAGATAGTTTTAAAACATAGAAAGTAAAATGGAAGCTTAGATATAGTATTTTAATTGGTTGTGTACTACATATGCGCAAACGATTTTTAAAGAAATGGTCAAAAACGGCAAACTTGCTAATAAAATATGTCTTTAGTATATAGAAGGGAGGAAGTAAAACAAATGTAAGTATTTATTAGTTTATTTTTTCTGCGTTATAAGATGGAATGTACTTACCCAAAATGTTAAGAGTGGAAACCGCACAAGCGCTACGATATGCCTCTAGGAGCTGCAAAACAAATTGTTTCGAAGAGTTGTATTTTTCGTGTTTAAATAAGGGCATAAGTAATAAAATGTACTTAAGGAATTTGAATGTTAACAAAGATTCAATTGCTGCAGTAAAAAAAGAAGTGGAGCTAAGATGGAGAAAGGCGTGGTGTGAAGGGGCAAGGGGCAAAAGCATTTGCACTAGTGCGTTAATTTCAGTTTTTTTTTTCCTTCTGACTTTACTTAGTTGCAAACGGGAATTGCTGCGGGCTTGGATGAAGTGTTTTATGTTAATAAATATGGCGCCAAGAACGTATAGCTGGGCGACAGATGTTATGTGAATGTACCAATGTTGCTGAAAATAGGTTTTTAGGCGTTGTTATACTCTTAATACTTGCATACAGGATAGTGTGGTTTGCATTTGAAATAATGTACAGTTCTTAAGGCTAGGGTGTTACTAGTGTGAGTAAAGGTCAATGTAAAGATTCTTTGTAGAAAATAGAGATCCTGACGTGTTGATTGTAAGTAAAACCGCAATGCCTTTTTGTACGGTTGCTGGTGTACAAGTGATAGCCATTTGTTTATCGAGTTGCGAGTTATGCGAAAAACAATTGCGTGGATACTTAGTGTATTGTTAATAATGCAAGTTAAATGTGTACCGCAAACTTTGAAATTGTATTTTAATTTGATTATGTGCCTACTGGTAGACATTGATGTATATTATACCCTGTGCAGGGGTTTGCATCATGTTTTTATTTGTAAGAAGATTTAACATTATTGCGTAGCTTAGGATGCTTAGTGTAATCTTGGTTTATCTAGTGTTTAACGTCCAGAGGGAGCGCCATAGTAGAAATATGCAAAAATGGGTTACTATTTGTATTGGGAAGTTAAATACAGAAGTTCAGAAATTGCTGATGTATGTATTAGAAGATACCTGCTTAGATTAAGCCCCTTGGTAAAGTAAATAAAAACAATGCTATGTCTATAGCCTATGACATGTATGTAGCGCTATTTTGTTTCACGAGTAATAAGAGCTTGGCGCAGGATATGCGTTTGTTTTCTTAAGGACAAAGTAATACGCAGCTTGCTACAGGGCAAGTGAAATAAATGGAGAAATAGGTATAATATAGAGTAGGGAAAAAGATAAAATAAATGGAGCAATAGGGTTAAAATAGAGGAGGAGCAAAGATATACAGAAAGGAGGAGAAACAGTGGCAGGAAGAAGGAGAGAGGTGATATTAAATGAACTTCCTTAGGAAGCGCGTAAAAAGAATTGCGTATGTGTTGCAGTTGTGTTTTTTGTACAGATTGTGTGCTGTATATTGCAGTAAATGAATAGCACAGATGGGTTGCTGTGGCATTATGTTTATAGAGTAGTCTTGAGAGTACAGGGTTATGAGGCATTGGAGTAAAATGATAGTTTGAGTGGTAAAAAACCGGATGAAATGAAGGAGACAGTTAAATCATGGGGATTTTTGAATATGGAGTAGGTATGAATGGTTCAGCAGGTGCAGAGGCAGTAAGAGCCAGAGTTTTCATGAGCACAGTGGTCCCAGTTTAATGTTTAAGTGAGTGCTAATTTACCTCGATGGCTGTGGTCCTCTGCTAGTATAGCTCTGTCACTTATAGTGCAGAGATGGCATACAGTGAACAGTGGTGGAGGCAGTGGGCAGCGGGATGCTATGGAGTGATTAGCCCAGTACGTCTGTTACTATATAAAGCTTTACTGCAGCGGCAGAGTACAAATGTGTTAAAATAGCCCCCTTGAATGTTAGTGAACTTAAAATCAGCATTTTAGCAATTAAGAATGTGTATAGTGGCACACACCGGCCTAAATTACGCTCTTTTTTTCTGTTTGTGGTTTGGCAAATTTTTCATAAAGGTTCATTTTAAAAAGTTAGTAATTTGTGTTGTATATTTGTAGCAATTACGCCTTGAAAACACAATTTAAATAGGATGTACGTAAAAAGGAAGCAAATGTAAATAAAGTGTACTACAACGCTTATTTGGTTAGTGAGTGAGGGGAACTGTGTGTATGCTGTTACCCTGAAGCCGCAGATGTGCTTCCTCTTAAAGTTGTTACAAGTGCGAAAAAAGCCTGCAGCTTTGTTGATATTATGCAGACAACAAGTGATGGTAGGGGGCCGGGAGTTGGAAGTGAAGGGTGGGGGAGGCAAGGGTTGTGGAAGAGATAGACAATAAGGATGTGAGAAAATAACAAACGGTTGATGCCACTGTTAGCAGAATGAGCCTGGTCCGGAATGCAAAAAGTCCTAGGCAGTCTAATTAACATTGGTATTCAGTGTGTGTACTGCTTTGTAGGATATATGCGTTGCACACAATGTGTAGTGCAATACCTATGATTTCCGGACTTTTATGCACTGTAGTGTATATTTATTTTGTGCATTACTCTAAAGTGCATATGCACTCTTACTATGTACGCCTATTGTATTATATGCAGTATGCTAGAAACATAGCACGTGTTGTGAACTGTACAATTTGTGTATTTTGTGTAGTACGCTGTAGTATGTATTTATTGTGTGTA
The DNA here is from genome assembly GCF_964204655.1 of Triturus cristatus. Taxonomy (NCBI): domain Eukaryota; kingdom Metazoa; phylum Chordata; class Amphibia; order Caudata; family Salamandridae; genus Triturus; species Triturus cristatus. The sequence continues at coordinate 138,251,643 of NC_140590.1, read as the reverse complement.
CTGTTTTGTAGTATGTATGGAGCACCTATATAGCAAACTGTATTAAAAATACATCACTTGATCCTGAGCACTGGACAGTTTGCGCATTGTGTGTATTGCAGTGTATTCTGTATTTTAGGCCTATTGTATGTTGTGCATTGCAGTATATAAATAGCATATAAGGATTGTTGGGGCCTAATGCTGGTGGAGTGAGTAGCGCCTAGCAGAGTTACAAGCGTGGCGATGCTATTAAGCACCAGTGCATATTTACTTAGCTGTACTTGGGCCTTTTCTACTGTTAGCTACATTTGCTGTGTTACTGAGAGGGCTGGGATAGTATGGAGTGAGTAGTGGTAGCCATGGTGAGTAGAGGCATGCATGATGCAAAGAAGGGTTGGTACTGTGAGCCCAGGGATGCCATGGAATGAAGAAGGGTTGGTACTGTGAGTAGAGGAATGTAATAGAAGAAGAGGCGTTGGTACTGTGAGCAGAGTGATGGCACAGAATAAGAGGGGTAAGTACTGTGAGCAGAGAGTTGTGAAGGAGCAAACATGTGTTGGTACTGTGAGCATAGAGATGGCATGGAGGGAAGAGGTATTAGTACTGTGATCACGGGGATTGTATTGAGTGAGAGTGGTTGGTACTATGAGCGGAGGCTGGGCACAGAGTGAAGAAGGGTAGGTAGTATGACAGAGGGGTGACATGGAGTGAGAGAAACGGTACAGTAAGCAGAGGGATAGCATAGAAGGAAGAGGTGATGGTACTGCGATTATAGAAGTGGTACAGAGTAAGAGGGGTAAGTAGTGTGAGCAAAAGTGTGGCATGGATTAAAAGGAATTGATACTGTGAGCACAGGGATGTTATGGAGTGAGAAGGGTAAGCACTGTGATTGTATGGATGGATAGAAGTAAATAGGGAATTGGTACTGTGACTAGAGGGATGTTAAGGAGTGAGTAAGTTGATATTGTGAGCAGATAGATGGCATAGAGTGAAAGGCGTCGGTACTATGAACAAAGATTTGGTACAAAGTCAGAGAGGTATGTACTGTGAGCAGAGGAGTGGCATGGAGTAAGAGGAGTACATACTGTGGCCACAGGGTTGTTATAAAGTGAGAGGGATAAGTACTGTGTGCATATGGATGTCCTGAAGTAAACAAGGGTTGGTACTGTGACTAGAAGCTTGTTATGCAGTGATAGAGGCTATTTTGAGAGCAGAGGTATGGCATGGCGTGAAAGGGGTTGTTACTGTGACCAGAGAGATGTTTCGCAGCAAAGAGGAGGCAATACTGTGTGTTGCTCGCAGATTGTGTGTTGTGCATTGCACTAATTGATTAGCCCAGATGTTTTGTTGGGGCCTTATATTTATGGAGTAAGCAGCTCATAGCGCAGTTCTAGCAGTGGGTACGTTATACTGCACTATCCTACATGACTATTAGCGTAACCCCCTATATAAAGTATAGAGGCAGCGACAGATTACAACTATGTTGAAATTTGTCCTTCTGTGTTTGGTGAACGTAAAAGCAGCATTTCACAAATTAACAGTGTATGTACCGGGACACACTGGCCCTAATTAACGCCCCTGTTTTGTCCTGTTATTGGTTTTTTACAGTTAAATGCGCCACCAATTCCAATTTACCTTTAGTTTATTTGTCGCAGTTACGCCTTGTAAACATATATTTTTTAATGGATGTAGCTAAAAAACAAAGAAAGCTACTTAAAGTGTACTTCAGAACTTTTTTGGTTAGTGGGGGTGGAGTACTATGTTTGATTGTTGTTACGGTGGACCCGCTAGTTTGCTTCGTTAACATTTGTTACAAGTGCGAAGAAGGGCCCGAGGACTTGTCTACAGTATGTAGATAACAAGTGATGGTAGGGGGATGGGAGGTTGTGGGAGAGACAGAAGATAAGGAAAGTGAGAAAACACCAAACAGATAGCTCCGCCGCTTTTACAATGGTCCGGAGATCACATAGGCCCTAAGCATTGCAAATAACATCGTAATTGTATGTGTGGACTGCTTTGTACAGTATATGCAGCACATAAAATGTGTAGTGCAATATCTATGGTTAGAACAGATTGTTGGCACTGTAATGTGTGTGTATGAAGTCTTACTCTGTAGTACATATGCACTTTGCGTAGTACTATTTGCACAGCGCTCATTGTGTATAGTGTAGTATGCATTCAACACAGCACGCTGTGTGCATTGTGTATTTTGTGTAGTGCACTGTAGTATATGCCCATTGTGTGTACTGCTTGATAATATAGAGACGGTATGGAGGGAAGAGGTATCGATAGTGTGAGCACAGGGATGAGATGGAGTGAGAGTGGTTGGTAGTATTAGCAGAGGCTTGGCATAGAATGAAGAGAAGTAGGTAGTGTAACCAGAGGGGTTAAATGGAGTGAGAGAAATGGTACTGTGAGCAAAGGTATAGCATAGAATGAAGAGGGGATGGTACTGTGATCAGAGGAATGGTATGGAGAAAGAGGGGTAAGTACTGTGAGTAGAAGTATGACATGGAGTAAAAGGAGTTGATACTGTGATCACAGTGATGTTATGGAGTGATAAGGGGAAGCACTGTGAGTGTATGCATGGTTTGTTATGGATTAAGAAAATTGCTCTTGTGAGCAGAGAGATGGCCTAGAGTGAAAGGTGTCGGTACTGTGAACATAGATTTGGTACAAAGTGAGAGAGGTGCGTACTATAAGCAGAGAAGTGGCATAGAGTAAAAGGATTAGATACTGTGACCAAAGGGTTGTTATAAACCGAGAGGGTTAACTACTGTGAGCATATGGATATCCTGAAGTAAACAAAGTTGGTACTGTGATTAGAAGGTTGTCATGCAGGAATAGAGGTTATTTTATGAGCAGAGCTATGGCATAAAGTGAAAGGGGTTGGTACTGTGAGCACAGAGATGTTACTAAGCGAAGAGGTGGCAATACTGTGTGTTGCTCGCACATTGTGTGTTGTGCATTGCAGTAATTGAATAGTACAGATGTTTTTTGGGGCCTCACATTTATGAAGTAAGAACCGCGTAACGGAGTTCCACTGGTCTTATGTGTTTGTTGAACTTATAGGCAGCATTTCTCAAATTAACACTGTGTGTACGAGGACACTCCGGAACAAATTAAGACCCCTTATTTTTTGTCCTCATATTGTTTTTTTTACAGTTATTTGTGCAAACAATTTCAATGTACCTTTAGTTTATGTGTTGTAGTTACGCTTTGTATACCTATATTTTAAAAAAAATTACCTAAAAATCAAACAAAGCTACTTAAAGTGTACTGCAGAACATTTTGGGTTAGTGAGGGAGGAGTAATATGTTTGCGTGTTGTTGCGGTGGAACCGCTAGTTTGCTTCCTGTTAACAGTTGTTACAAGTTTGAAGAAGAGCCCGACGAATTGTGTACAGTATGTAGATAACAAGTGGGGGTGGAGGGGTGGTGGGACAGACAGAAGATAAGGAAGGTGAGAAAACACCAAACAGATAACGCCGCTGCTTGTACAAACAGCCTTGTCTGGAGGTTACATAGGCCCTAGGCACTGAAAATAACATTGTAATTTTATATGTGGAGTGCTCTGTACAATATATGCAGCACACAAAATGTGTTGCGCAATATCGATGGTTAAAACAGTTTGTTGGCACTGTTATGTATGTGCATTGTAGGTCTTACTCTGTAGCGCATAAGCACTGTATATAGTGTTTAGTAATATTTGCGCAGCGCTAAGTGTGTGTAGTGCAGTATGCCATCAAAACAGAACGCTGTGTGCATTGTCCAATTTGAGTATTTTGGGTAGTACACTTAGTACGTGTCCATTGTGTGTACTGCTTGATATTATACATGGAGCACTTGTGTAGCAAACTTTAATTTAAATACAGCACTTTATAATAAGCATCGTACAGATTGTGTGTATTGTTGCACTGTATTATATGTTGAGCGCACAATGTGTGTTGTGCATTGCAGTACATGAATAGTACATATAGGTTGTCGGACCTCACAATACTGATACTGCTGTTTATATTTTAGCACACAGCCGGAGTCGTTGTGACCGTATTCCTTCACTAGATTACTGAACCTCCACCACAGTATGTTTTGTATGCCAGTTTTCTATATTCACCAAATGGAAGATATTTCCTGTTGACAAAAAAGTGACAAGACATGCAGACTTGTATCACAATTTTGAGTAAAGCGATGATATGAAAGTTCTTTCTACTGCATTCTTACAAGCAGCACACGCTGAATACTCATGGCGAAATCCGTACTTTTACAAAGGCGCGATGATTGAAAATACTAATCGCGATAATGAAAAAATAATAAACAAGCGCGGCGAATGCAAAGCACTGCAAACGCAATACTTAATAAATAAAAAACTGATGGCGCTTGGGGTGAGAGCAGGAGGAACAAGCGCAGCGAAGGCGAACATGCGAATGAAAAACAAATGGCGGCTGGAGTGCGAGCGGAAGAAACAAGCGTGGCAAACACGCTAACGAAAAACAGATGGCGCCCCTGCTCGTAACCGCAAGACATAGGCGGAAAAATGTTCAGGGCAAGGTGGAACATGCACCCGCCTTTGCCCAATTGCGTGCTGTCTTTCTTACAAAGACGCATGCGAAGCCCAATAGAAAAAAAGAATAAACAAATTTAAAAAACACGCACGAGCGTGTGCAAAGTCCAGAGCGATTCCAAAAAGTCGTTTTCCTAGAGCAGCGCATGCGTGCTGCGCTAGGCTCGACCTAAAAAGGAGCTGAGAAAACCAGGGGCGCACGTTTGACCTCAGGGGCATGAGACTGTTGTGATGTACTGACTGAGAACCCCAAGCATTATATAAACAATTAGTAAATAAGCCATATTTTAATTCACTCTTAATGCCTAATAATTACAATGGCAGATATTTAATTAGTTAATTACTGCAGACACATTAGCCTTGTGCCAGTCTTGTGACTAAGAGATAGACCGGTGAGGCTACTGAACAGAGACTATGGAACAATCTACAAAAAATGTCTGACAAAATGGCATGCATGAGCAGTGCTTTAAATGGGCCGGTACTGAGTACCGGCGCTTCTTTTTTTATTCCCCCTTCAAGTACCTGAACTTCTCCGTGCCCAGGGAGAGTACCGGTACTGCCTGCAGCATCACAGGATTTCCCAAAGAAATGGGGATCATATGAGCATACAAAGTATTTCTACGCTGTGGCGCATGCTCACATGATTACCATTTCACAGAGGTAGTGACGTGCACGTTGGCGTCAGCACGAGTGATGTCACCAAATAGGTTGTTGTGTGGCAGGAAGGAAAGGGAGCCCTTTGAAACAAGGAGTTTGCAATACAGCAGCGAGGATCGTCGAGGAGGGGCAGTCAGGAGCAACACCTACTGAACAAGATTCCAGTGCCAGCCAGGGATCCAGGAACGATTCCTGCATCCATAGCCATCCAGGACCCAGAAGCAAATATCAGATTCCTGCAGCTGTGCCCCCCAACCCCATCCATGCAGCGTTGTTGAGGACCCAGGACTGTATTCCTGCAGCTCCTGGCCCCTCCACCTATGCAGCGCCTTCTGCAAAGATCGTCCGGGCATTAAAACGGTAAGTTGGACTCGCCTCTTTCAGCAAGGCCAATGCTGGTGCTTCGCGAGCACAATCTCACATATTATTGTCAGGCTTATTTTTTTATTTTTAACATTTATGTCGGGTTGAAAACTCCCAGGAAGGGGCACAGGTGCTGGAAGTACGGGGTAACCCCCCAAATAACCGCGATTGCGTCAAGGAGGTGAAAGAGCAAAAAGATGTATTTACGATACATCTGACAAATTGCTGCTTATTCATTTAACATGGAGTTTGATGTTTACTTTTATTTCTCTGACTGCAGAGTGCAGACTAAAAGTCTGTAGGATGTCATTTTTTTGCTAACACACAAAACGTAAAAACCTATCAATTCACTGTACACATATTTCAGAATTAGAAGTAGGAAAGGACAAATGAAGCAGTGCTTTTGTAGGTCAGAGAGATTATGGAAGAATTTCATAGGATCAGAATGAAGTATGATAGTTTACTGGGTGATGCGCAAAACATTCTCTTGAACCAGGGGCCTATTGTCCATCGGTGCAGTGGTACAGAGGCCTGGAGGGCCCACTGAACCTAGATTATTGCAGCATTTCCAAAATCAAACATGGACCAGTTTCCTTGCACTCAGGACCATGACACACCAGCTACACCACTGGCTGGAACCTGATTCCACAAATTATTATTGATGCGCTGTAAAGTTTAATCAGTAAAACTGCATGTCTGTGGAAATGTAGTGGTCATATCAAAGGAAAATGTGTTGTCTCTAAACGACAGTGTGCTACCACACCATGCACCACCAGTTAGATACCACACCATTACCACTTTCATGCTGGACGTGACTCATTTGCTACATTTGGTTTTTGTGTGATGTTTGGATTTTTCACAACACCTATGACTCCAGAGATGAAACATTAATTGCGGCACCCACACTCTGAAAGTTATTCTAGCACCACGCCTCTCAAACCACAGACTGCAGAAATGTATGTTATCACTCAAGCCAAGAAAATACTGATTCCCAGTAAATGTTCTCCAGTAGCCCTACCCATGGCTCTCAAACCTGCCTCCTCGCCCGCCCCTCGGTCACAGCTCAATTTGGTGAGTACCTGCACTTTTCTTTTCCCATTTAAACAATGTGCGTGGGAATTATTGAAAGTTGCGACCAGTTAACAGTTTCCATCAAATCTGTACGGTCAAAAGCAGATGGCAATTACAAAACAAGCATTTGTAATGCAATCGGTCTTGCATTTGTCAAAGTTAGAGCTATTGGCGTTGTAAATTACAATGTTTTTTACTTGTGTTTTTTTGTTTGCAGTGCAGTGATTATATTTGCACAGCGCTATTGTCATTCATATGACCTTTCAGTGCTGGATAAACAGAAAATGGGCAATAGGTGACGAGGGAGGGGAGATGGAAAATAAATGACATCAATAGAAAAATGAATTAAAAATATAGGGAAGGAGTTGCTGTAAAGGGTTGGGGATAATGTATGACAGGAAAGAGCAGGATACCGGAGCGGGACACGTACTTAAGAGACAGAGAGCGAAATAGGGTTTAGAGAGAAGTGTGTGTGAGTGACAGGGAGAAAGGGATGGTTAGATAAGAATGGGGCAGGACCTAGGGAGAAGGAATATGAGAGGGAGTAGGAAACAGAGGGTGCTTGGGAGTTTGAAAGGAAGAGACTAGAACAGAATGGATGAAAGAGAAAGCTAGGGGGAGGGTCATTGGAAAGAACCATGGTGGGAAAGAGGACGTCGATCTCACAAAAACAGTCCTTGTCAAGGAGCCAGAGACAAACCAATAGATGTGAGTTGTGTTTATATGTACAACACTGATAAACTGGCCCTGAGGCAACATTACAATTGCACAAAGACTTCAACTTCATGATTTGGAGAAAACTGAGCATGCCTTAAATGACTTGAGAAGTTCTTGTTTTTTAAGTACCTAACTTTTAGGCTTAACATGTACAGCTCCTGTACCATTCATAGGCCGCATAGTGTATGCTAATCTTGGCTTAAAAGTACACACAGCGGACAGTTTTTATATCCAGCCTACATAATGTCACTGGCTTGGCAGTACCCCACATCTCCATCAGACCACAATGGGCACAGTGGACTCTTGCGTTGACGAAGTATAGAACACGTGTTGAATTAAATAAAAATAGAAAGACTGCTCATGCGGACGTGACTGCAGTTTTATGCGTCGGTTATCAAAACCTGGAACTTCAAACCATGTACTTGCCTAAAGTTCACTACAACTTTCCACAATACATCTTTTTCAACAAATAAATCATTGATGTAAATGTATAATTAAATTGTGAAAGTTTTTTCTCTTAGCTCCTTGTGGTTATTTTGTCTCTAGTATTACAATTCTTGCTTCAAGCCCGTTAAACGCACAGACTTCTACTTTTCAAAGAAAGCTTATAATTTTTATTTATACACATCTTCCCAGCTGAGTTCACAGAGAAGCTTATCCTACCCCCATCATTCGCTAAGGCAACTTCACAAAACCTGACTTACAAACCAAAGAGGGGTTTTTAAAAACGTTCCTATTGTTTGAAAAACAGATGGGGATGGAAGGTAAAATGAAATAAATAATGTGTCTAACGGAAAAGGGCGGTGCTTCTCTGAGATCTACGCCGTCCTAATGCAATCTTTAAACTGTTTGCATATAAAGAAACCACCGGGATTAAAGAAGTACACTGTAAATTTTATTATGTGGAGTTATGATGCAAGACAATCTATTTTTCTAGCTGTAGCTAAAAAGGCCATCATAGTAAACACACTCTTGGCCTAATACGTGAATTATTGCAGAAGTGTACCTTGTCTATCATGTATTGAAGTACATTTTCATAACTGTCACAGACCAGCTGTTGCTGGCGGGAGGCCTCTTTGTTACCTCAGTCAAGCACAGACACAGGGTCTGATGGTGCATGCGGTTGTCCAAGGCCTCCGATTCATAATTTAATGTTTGTGCTCAGGGAACCTCTTGCATCGTTTAACAGCAGCAAAAAACATTTGGGCGTTAGAGGGAAGCTGGTGGGTAACCTGCCCAAGCTCGCATTGGCTCCAAGTCATCAGTGGGATAATGAGGGACTGCAGTACAATATTAACTCGCCTGCAAGAGAGGCGCCGGGACTCTCCCCGGGAGATGGGGGCGATAGGCTATGTCTCACATGGTCCATGTTTCACGGAGGCAGTGGGATTCCAGCAAAATGCTGAGGCAAGGAGCACTGCCTTATATCAGACCGTCTACAAGGGAGGTGCCAGGTTTCAGTCTAGTTGTTGTCCTGGTGACTGTGATGAGGGAGAGGTGCAAGGAGATGGCGGAACGGCCTGAAGCAACAACACGCGAGGGAGGAGAGAGATGGGGTAACAAACTACAATAGGGTAACAACGCGGGAGGGGGGCCGGGTGAGCAACAGCAGAGTATGGGGAGAGGGAGGGGGTAGAACAGTCAAACAGCAAAGCAGAAGAGGGACAGTGCAAGCAGCAACACGACGAAGAGTAGCTACAGACATATTTTAATTTCACAGGAGCTGCAAATCGGACCAAAGGAAAGAGGACCTACAAACCAAACACGAGCAGCCAAAAAAAGAACAAGCCCGGAGCGTGGCAGGGATGAGAGAGCGCTGTAGTGGCTGGATGCCGAACTTGCGTTCCACTTAGATGGGAGCATCTGTATCATCATTCTGAAGCTGAAAACGAGTCAAACCAAAAAAAACTAGCAAGGTGCACACATGCACAGTAGCTGCTCTTATTTCAGGCATGCAAGCGGCCCCGCTGAGTGCAGACAAAAAACAGATACAAATAAATCAGATGAGAGCGAGGAGAAAGGAGAGGCCATCACACACTTGTACAGTGTGATGGCCAAACAAAACGATCTCTTAGTGAAATCACCAGCGAGGGACCAAAGCCCACAAAGGAGGGACATTTGAGCAAATGCACTAATAACAAGCCAGCATTTTAAATGGACCCAATAACAGCCAATGGGAATTGTTGGGTGGGCCAAACCCCACAATAGAGATATAACAGGTTGATCAAGCTCGACCTAAAATGTAAAGCCCATGTTGATTGTAAAGCAATATCACTAACTGGCAAACTTTAGAAGCTAATGGTAGCTGAAGTGTCTTCGTTTCAGCACCCTGCTCCGGGGAAATGGAGGTGGGGGGTCAAAATAATAAAATATACACCCAACTGCTCATGGTCCAAGCCAGATATTTTCCATCTTTCCAACTACCAACATAGAGGAGGAAAATAAAAGAAACCAATAGATTACCAATACAACAGAATTAAAAAAGCAACCGCCAAAGTAAAAGGGAAACATCAGCAGCCATTATGCCACAAATGACCTCTGACCCGCCAAAAAAAAACTATTTTTAGAAAGACATGGCCCCAATCCAGAGGTTAACTAAAATTCCAGATGTTTAGGATATAAGTGAAGATACTACTCTTTAGACCTAGGTTTTATGGCGCTATCCTTTGCCTCTTTTAAGCAGGTCAATAGGAGAAATTTGTAAGTATAGCATTTCAATCTTTAGAGCATGGACTGCTGTAATCACAGTAGTTCATAAGATCAGTTAGAAAAATCTATAAATAAAATAAGGCAAGACCACTAAAATGTTATCACTTTCAACAGACATGAATTATACTGCTTTTGTAAGTAATTTAAGGATAACATGCTGCACTAGAGCTTTGATACCACATAAACATGACCTTAAAGGTAGCATTTCTGTTGTCGGTAATTATCATAGTTTCTGGGCATATCCTTACTGGTAAGATAACTTCATGTTTGCACACAGTCATTGCCTTTAGGATATTTCTTAACTCCACATCTATAAAGTGACTGTGTGCTTATTTCACCGTACTGTGAACAGTGTTAAAATAAAAATGTACCAATGCCCATTACTTTTAACACGGAATTGTTAAAGTGCCTCTGAACAGTAAAGTGCTTACGTGCAGTGCCAATGCTAACCCAAATTGTAAACAAATTATATTTCTATCAGCAAGTAGGATGTCAATAAAATGCTTTAGATTGTTCTCGCATTCATTATTTCAGTCTCTGGGAAGCAATATGGAGTCCATCAGATAATTCTCTAATTGTACACTTAACTCTTCAACCTTGGTCCGAAAAGCTCTAGTCTCTAGTTTATCTGGCGGAATACGCCACGCCAATAATTATATCACATTTCCCTCTTTGACTTGTTTTATGGGCACAAGCTCTAGTCTCTAATTTATCTGGCGCAATGCACCACTCCTACAATTATATCACATCTCCCTCTTCAACTTGTTTTATGGGCATAATTCTCACGAATTGTTATTTGGAACCACCAAGAGATATTGAGGATACTCCAATCAAATTGCTATGACAATAATTTGGCTTCTTTGAGCTCCCCATCTAGCTAGAGAACTGCTTTTTTTATTTTAAATGTGTAGCCATAGATCTTTTTAGGATATATACTAAGATTTTTATTCAAACTTTGCAAAGCAATAATGGTAGGAAAATTGACTCCAAGTCAAAATGCATCAAATTCAAACTTGCCCAGAACTGCCCGTTTTGTTCAGTTTCAAAGGTTTTGATAATTTGCTTTAATATCTTGCAGTTTTCAGTGCTGATATGCTATGTGGTAAAAGAGCACCTTTTCGATAATTGGGACGGATTATTGAGTTATTATATCAATATTAATGAGAACGCTTGAGTATTTCACCTACATGAATATTTGATAACTCTTGAGGCGTGCCAATTAAGTTGTTTTTTAGGTCTCGCCTGAGCCAGCGCTTTAGCGCTTCTCTGGCGAGACTTTTAGTAAGCGAGTTTTGGAAGTGCAAACAGTGGCTTTTCAGGCCTCCAGCTTGCGTTCCCGATGGTTGTGCACGCGCACAGCTGCTAGCCGGTAGCTCTCGCATGGCAGCCTTTCCTCTCCCTCTCCCACCCGCTCTTCCCCCTCCCTTACATGGAACTGAGCTCGAAGTAATTTACAAGCCTCTCCCACCCGCTACATGGCAGGCTTTCCTCCCCCTCTCTGACGACACAACTGAGCTCGAAGTAATTTACAAGCCTCTCCCACCCGCTCCTCCCTCTCCCTTACATGGCAGCCTTTCCTCCCCCTCTCCTACGACACAACCAAACAAATTTACAAGCATAAATCGAAAGAGTACTTTTCATTAGTACAATAACGTGCCTTCCGCCGTAAATGTTTTTTTGCCACTCTGACAATTATACCTGCAATTAGACGTTTTTTTAGAAAACAAATTAGTCTTCTCTGCAAAAAATGTTGCGACACGCTCGGAGGCACTTCTCCCCCTCCCTTCCACAGAGCCATCCGGATTTATTAATACGATTCACAAAGACAAATAAATATAGTCTCTCCCACCCGCTCCTCCCTCTCCATTTACAAGCTGGATTTTAAAGTTTGGACACTACCTGAAAGTATTATTACAGTGCTTGACACTGTACGAAACTTGCCACTCTGACTGCCCATTAGGTGTCATCCGGCTTTGCACTGATTCAGTTCCACCACAGATGTAACTGCTAGAGCCACTTATAAAGCTCCAACAATGCACGCTGATGTTAGTTTCTTTCTGGACATCATGGGCACCCTCCCCCTCTCCGACGACACAACTGAGCTCGAAGTAATTTACAAGCCTCTCCCACTCGCTCCTCCCTCTCCCTTACACAGCAGCCTTTCCTCCCCCTCTCCTACGACACAACTGAGCTCGAACAAATTTACAAGCATGAATCGAAAGAGTACTTTTCATTAGTGCAATAACGTGCCTTCCGCCGTAAATGTTTTTTGCCACTCTGACAATTATACATGCAATTAGACGTTTTTTTTAGAAAACAAATTAGAGTCTTCTCTGCTAAAAATGTTGCGACACGCTCGGAGGCACTTCTCCCCCTCCCTTCCACAGAGCCATCCGGATTTATTAATTTGATTCACAAAGACAAATAAATATAGTTGTTTTGCCTTGCAGCACTTCATACAGTGCTCGTGGACACACAATTCACTTTAATTAGTATTTCTTGGTCTAGGTACACTTTATAAACTGTTTGTATTTTCTCGGCCATGGGGGAAGGATTAGTAAGTGCCACACACACTTTTTTTCATTCAGTACGTATACATTTAACGTCAGCAGGCAATGAAAGCGCAGGATAGGAAGGGGTTTTTTTTTGTTTAAAGCTGGCCTCGCATGGCAGTCTTTCCTCCCCCTCTCTCACACGCTCCTCCCCCTCCCTTACTGCACGGAAGAGTTCTGTGACAGAACAGACAACAGGCGCCACTGAGATCGAAACCAGACCGAGCCTTCTGTCTTCCTCAAACAGCATACCTTATTTTAGCAACAGGACGCGATTTCTTTGATGAAAATGCCAACAGACGAATTCACACTCAAAGATCTACATTTCACTAACATCCACCTAGCTGTCTGTAGGTCACTGGCGCCACCTAAATTAACATTCGAAACTAGATGAAAGAACGCAACAATTGACAGGATCAACCGACTGGCAGCAAAACAAAAACAAACATTTGCAATGCAATAGGTCTCGCATTTGCAAAAGTGTAAGCTATTGGCATTGTTCATGACAATGCCTTTATCTATTTTATAAAACAAACACATAAATAAATGTCATTATCATTTACAATGCCAATAGCTAGTGTTGCATTATTATTAGCAATACCAACTGCTCACACTTTTATAATGCGAGACCTATTGCATTGCAAATGCTTATTCATGGTAGCATTCATGAGAAGATTCACTTTCTATTTCCCCCTACTGAGGCAGCCATGTAAGACAGGAGCGCGCTCAAGACGTGTTTGCTGCGGCAAGTAACCATGGCTCGGGGGCGAGCACGCTCGTGACGTTGAGGAAGCCTTAAATGCCCTCCTGCCAGCAGTACGTGCGTCCTGAAGAGGCGTGGCTGAGCTCAGACTCGTCCACGACATAGCTTCCGAGCTCTAGTCTCCAATGCCAACCAATGAGATTACTTAACTTCAGGGCGAACGTTCGCAAAATATTTTACTCCCTTCATCCCGACAACAGGGTCTGGTTGTGCACACGCCCTGTTGATACAGTATTGTTGCATAATAACAAAAAATTAAGTATAATATGAAGTAGTGAAAGCGATATTGTAAATAAGAAAATGGCGCCGATAACATGTACAGAATCTTACCAAGTTCCCGTATACTGTTGAATTGACACCTGTAAGGCAGTTCAATCACAATATGATAAAAAAAAAATCATAATAAATAAGACCCTTGTGCGAGATAGACGGCGGCGCGCGCGCCCCGCACAGGCCATACGCAGTTACAAAGGCCGGGCTGTAGCCTGGTGCGCGTGCCTGAGCCGCCGTTTTTTCCCCTCCCCTCCCTCCTCTCCCAGGCGTCTCGCGCCCCCTCCTTTGCAATCGCCAGCGCCCTCGCACCGCTTCGCCTCGCGCCGTTATCGTTCTTCCCTTCCGAAGGCTGGCCCGGCGCCCCCGCCAGCTCGCGCGCTCCTTCTCCGTCCTGTCTCGCGCTCCCTCCTCACGTGTTCTCCTGTCTCCCCGGCCGGAGGTGGGGGGAAGGCAATCCTCTCCCTCACATGACCCGAGTGTTTGTCCCCGTGATCAGCAGCGCCGATACCCCGTGTCCCTGCGGCCCGAGGAGGGAGAGGGAGGCCCGCCTGCCGCCCGCGTGACTACTACAGCCTGACAGCAACCAGGAAATAAGAGGCGCCCGACCGCGGCGGGCCCAGCGCCCTCCCGCGCTCCCCCTTCCAGAAATTTCCACCGCCCCATCCCCACCCCCATGGACATGCTGGATCCAGGCCTGGACACCAACTCCAGGTGAGTGCGGGGGAGGGCCCACTGACAGCCGCGGGCGGAGGGAGGAGGCTGAATTTGTGAATAGCAAGCCGCGGGAGCCCTGTTTGTGTAGCGTACGACAAGAGGGATCAGCAGTGTATATATAAAAGAGACTTATTATTCTCGCTTATCCCGCGCCGGTGTCGTACGTCTACGTCCAACCTATAAATGCCTAGAGGTGAATAGTTTTGTGTGCTCTCTCACAGTATTAGTGTACTAAGTGTATTCTATTAGTGTGTGTGTTTGTGTGTGTGTGTGTATATATATATATATATATATATATATATATATATATATATATATATTCTATATGTACTCCATACACACACGAAAGTTATTCGTACAGAGAAAGGTATGCCCAATCTGTATATATACATTAAAATAATATTTCCCCCAAGTGGCTTTTACAGTAGTGAAAAATGCAAAACAAAAACGCAACAATGTTTATGGCGAGTATTCTGAGAAACAATTTCAATAGTTATATTGTCCAGCGATATGCCTGTTTGCTCCTTACGTGAGCGCACTTTGGTTCTTTCTCATCATGGAAGAGGAACGAGTGGACCACATGCTCAGATGGAGGCAGTTGAGAGCTGACAGTTCCGTGCTGTCCGAACTTAACTTTGTTTCAGCTGTTGTAAACCCTAAATTACTATTAAAAAGTAACGATGCATATCATACACGAAATGCGTGTAGCAAATTTAAAAAGTGAAAATTCATAAACACCTGTCCAACATTGCAGGCTACTTTCTACAAGATTTATATGTTGCTTGATATGATTTCCATTTTAATTTTTACTGGTACTTTATGATATGTGTTTTATATCATTCGGCATAAAAATGTAGAATTGAAACAATACAGTTGAGGTATGAATACAATGGAAAAATAATCAATAACCATTTCTGAAATTGATTGCTGCTGCCATTATTTGTTGTATGTAGCAATCTTCTGTATTTCGTTCAACTGTATTCATACATGGTGTATTATTATTGTGTTGAGATCAGAATATGTCTAAAATTAAATATATTTGATACGTCTTGAAACGCTTTTTTACTAATTTGAATTAAAGAAATGAATTTTTAAATATTAATTCTGTTTACACTGAGTTTACTAGATCATGCTGTTAGTGTACACGGTCTGTTGATTGTCATAGACCTTTAGTTGCCTGGGTTTTTTTTCTTCAATTATTCCATTAACTAAGCCCATGTTTTATGACGATACAAGCATGAAGTCTGTACTTAATCCAAGATCCCAGTCACTACATCGGCAATAAACGATTACAGGCCTAAGCATGATTCACTGTCTACCATACTCCAAAGAAGGCATATTTTCCATATTCGACTCAATGTGATGCCATCCTCCAAAGACAATCCGAATGTGACACACAACACAAGTACATCACGTCTCTCTGTTGTGCACTTTACTGCTCCTGTAAATGCCTATTCTGAGCCACTATCTCGGGACCTCTTTCAGTTTTTCAGATGCTGACTATCTGAGCCTCATTTGGTACTAGTGAGTGATTCGCATTGAGATTGATCCAGCGCAAACAACAACTCGGGGGGGGGGGGGGGGGAGTGAGAACGCAACCACCCTCCCTGCGTCGCAGACCCGCTGTCACACTAACTCATTCACACACGCATTCATTGGTGGGGCCCATGACACCAACACTCGCATGTTTCCCATTCACAGGTCTGCACACAGGAGGAGGAATGATGCGCTGGACATGTGGGTGGGAGTACCTTATAACCTATCGGGAAAGAAAAGTTATCTTGCATCATATACATTAACATTCGCCACCTATAGATTCCTAATCATAAACATCAAGGCACTCCACCCACTTGGTTGATCGGACCAAATCGTTGCATTGGTTGATGGTGATTTAGAACCAGCTAAAACACATTTAAGACCCAGAATCCTCTATTCTCTTTAACGAAGAACCACAAACTCATAATTTCTGTTAATCAATATTGGTTTATCTAAAATTTCAATAAATTAACGTTTGTCACTTCAAATCTTAGATTTTCTAGATCAATTTAATTAAATCGAAGAACACCATATTTACCTATTCTGGCTATCTGGGTTTTCTCTATTTCATTGGCTCAGCATAATCGAATTTTGTCGTTAAATTGTCCAAAGACAGGCCAGATCTCAGTGTCCGAAAGTCCTTTGCTCAGCACGTTACAGTCCCAAAGATCATCAAAGGACCAGAAATCGTGCCAGCATCCGTCATCGCCTGTGGGGTTAAAGAGGGTGTGCAGTCATAATAACCGCCAAATGTGATCTAAAAGGTCTGGAAAGAAAAGCTTCAGCCCCTCTCTAATCTACTACACTTTTTATAATAAATTTCGGGATAACATGAAACAATTTTGGGCGGTGAAAGGTTCCAATTGGTCGGGAGAAAACGTCCGATTTTGTATAGTCCAGGTTCACATGGATTTTGCTGATATGTTTCCAGTTATGACCAAATTCCGATTGTTGCAATATTTCGACTTCTAGTTTAAAAGGTCCATTGTTCATTTACACCAGATTCTAATATCCTGGGTCTTTTTGTCAGTCCACCAATAACCTATCCTTGACGGGAACGGCGTGTATAGAGGTCGTTAGGAAGTTCACAAAGCCATCCGATTCTGCGCAGTAGACTTCACGCTTCACGATACGGTGGCCACTTCTGAACTCGGTCTCTGCCGCCATGTTTTCGTTAGGCCAAGATGTCAACTTAAACGAAACAAACACAAGAGTAATTAATACAAAGAAATGATTCTTCTAATGTTATACCCTCACTAATCCCTCTATGTATTAGTATTTTCCTAGCATATAGCGACATTTAAAGCAGTATATTCACCTTTACGGTCCTCCACGAAGGTGCAAACATCACAAAAGCAACATAAAGCATGCAATATCTAATTATTACATATACTACTGTTAATATGCGTATGTATTTTAGTTATTAGAGTTATTTTGCCATGCAAATAGCAAGTTCCCACGTGTAATTTGTATATGCAGGTTGGTTAATTTTAATATATCACAACACACTATTAGTAAATTTTAATAAGTAGGTTATTCAATTAATACTTTCATGCAAAATAGAGGAGATATACACAATTTTGCACTACCTGCTCCATCAATACCCCCTTTGGTGATTTTTAACATCACCACACTACCTTTTAAATTTTGAAAAAATTTAGTAAAAGAAATGAATTTAATACTCTTAATGGTGGGCATTGCTGACTTCCGGGTGCTACCCAGGGAGGACAGCGACCATAATGCGCTTGAATTGGAATATGTCCATCCTGGTCTAGACTTGATGCCGAGTCAGAGTGTGCCTCCGGAGGATGGGCTCGGCCTTACAGGAAACAGACGCAGAATAAAGTGGGAGAAACTAATCTCTAACCCAGACAAGATTCCCATGCTTTACGCGAGGGTAGTTCCCATACTTGAAAAGGTACAGGGACGTATGGCTCATGACACAATTCAGAGTGTCCGAGAACAACTAGGGCAATCCCACAGAGACCTCTCTGCCTCAGTATCCGCAATATTCACCTGCGAAGTAAAGAGGGACAATGGTCGCGTTGCTGGACCAATTTGGTATAATAAAACCTGCCGCAACGCTAAAACAAGCTTATTAAACTCCATTAAGGCCGGTATGGGAAGTGAGGTAATCAGGGCTAAGAGATCTGCCTATAAAAGTTTAATCAGCAACGCAAAAAAAGAATGGGAACACTAAAAATGGGAAACCCTCTCTGCATCACTCGCCGTGGGTGACTCACGTAAATTTTGGCGAATAGTGAACACTGGTTCGATGGAACTGGCCACAGCACAGCCAGTGTATGGTCAGACCACTTTCGATCGCTATACCAACTACCAGCTGGGGAATTGGCCGCTACTCCCCTAGCATTGGTTGAAGAACCCATAGAAATGCCTTTGTTTACAATTAAGGAGGTTAGAATGGTCATTGTTGGACTGGCATCAGGCAAGGCTCCTGGTTTGGACGGTCTGACCTTTTCAAGCAGGAGCCGGATATTTGGACACCCTATCTTTCCCTATTATTTAATTGCATTTTGGGTGGCATGGAAGTCCCTTCTTCTTGGCTGGGCGCAGAGATCGTCCCCATATACAAAAAGGGCTCTCCTCTGCTCCCAGCCAACTACAGACCGATTAGTCTCATAGACGTCCCTCCAAAAAATTTTGGCAGACTCATTTTGAACAGACTTCAGGTCTGGATGGACGAACACAATATTCTGAATCCGTTCCAAGCAGGCTTTAGGAGGGGTGTTTCAACGGTGGATCAAATATTCCGCTTGAACCTCCTCTATTGGAAGTCGGTAACAATCGAGGGGGGCAGTCTATACACAATATTTGTAGACTTGCGAGCGGCATTCGACTTAGTCCCTAGGGACAAACTCTGGGCTGTGTTGACAGACCTGGGGGCCCCCGCTGATTTACTTATTATCTTGAGAAAAAATTACATCAGGGCAATTATGCAAGGGTAAGGTGTGGCAGAGGAGGAACCCTTTCGGAACCCTTTCCCGTTGACAGAGGGGTTAGACAGGGTTGCGTGCTGGCACCTACCCTTTTCTGCCTCTTTGTCAACGGGGTTTTTAGCCATTTAAACGGGTTAACTAACACCGATGCCCCTAGGTTGGCGGGCACCAGGGTACCAGCAATTATGTTTGCGGATGATACCCTGCTGCTCTCCAAATCTCCTATGGGCATACAAAGGGTCCTCGATGGATTTGTTGACTTCTGTAAGTCTATTGGGCTGGAGATAAATACCACAAAAACTAAATACATGATCTTCAACCCGCCCGCCTCAACCCGATCGAACCCGCGGATAGGGACTGCCAGTCTAGAGAGGGTATACACTTTTGAATACTTGGTGGTCATTTTTAACCAATCTATGAAGTGGGACTCACATCAGACAAAAGTACATCTGAAGTTGTCACAGATGACAGGCGCCATCTCCAGGATGATGAGTGGGCTGAATTACAAACCACTAGGCCCACGTCTCCATATTTATAAAACTCAGGTTAGGGCGGCTGGGTTATATGGGGGCGAAATCTGGGGACATACATCAAATCAGAAACTGCAGATCACTGAAAACAATTTCTTGAGGCAGTTGACAGCTCTTCCGACTAGCACTCCACTATTACCTCTAAGATTAGATATGGGTTTAAGACCCATTGTGGTCGAGCTTGGCCTTAAACCACTAATTTTTTGGCGCAAATTATGGTGTACCCCAGAGCTCGAGAACTACAGAACGGAGTTGCAAGAGATCTTGCGTCTTGTAAGATCTGACCGAGTACCATGGCTACTGTACGTCAAACAATCTTGCGAGTCAATAGGTAGACCCGATCTGTGGTCTGACCCAGCCAATGCATGTTGTAGGACCTCTCGTAAAACCATCTCATTGGCCTACTATGAGCACAACTTACGCATTCTATCTATGAAGGCTAGGCCTGGGTCTTTAACGGAGCAATTCCTGGGATTCAAAGATATGTATAAGCGAGAAGTAGTCCTAGATGCTATTGAACCAATGCTAACCAGGAAACTCTATTTACAATGGCGCTATGGCACTCTGCCTCTAGGAGCTCACACTGCCAGATGGTCACACTCTCAGTTAGTAACACATTGTCCAGCATGTGGCCATCCTTCTGAGTCTGACTTGCACATAATATTCTTTTGTCGAGCATACCATAGATCAAGAAAATATTGGCTCCTTCCACTTTTAAAAAATCTGGGTTTTAAGCACCATATTCCAGCTTACAGAATTTTAAAAACTGACTTATCAGCACCCACAGTGTTTGCAGTTGCGAAATTCCTAACAGCTATGTGGATTAGTCGTAATCGCTGTATAAAATCAAACACTGAGCTTGAATAGGTTCCTCACTGCTAAATAGTAACTTCTAACTGCTGTATTTTAACATGCTATGAGTATTGTGTTTTGTACTGCATTTCTGTATTGTTTTATTCTTTTATGGCCCTAGTGGCCGAAATAAAGTTGATAATGAAATGAAATACTCTTAATCTTTTGTTAGATTACATTACTGTTTCCCCGTCTCTTCTTCTCTTGTTTTTCTATACATATTGTCTTTCCACTCTTCTAATTCTATTTCTTCACATTCTTTCTTTTCTTTCTTTCTCTTTATTTCTTACAGTTTCTCTTTTTATATGTTTTTGTAATTTCCTTTTCTTGCTACATAAACATCCTAGTCTTAGAATTAATACTAAAATAATCACACATGTTACTGGAAGTAATATTTTACAAATGAAGGTACTATCTAGCTTAAGTAAGAAGTTCTTAATAGTAGAAAACTTTTTCCCAATCTTTTCCCAATTACCTTCAATCTCCAGTGGAACAATTTCCTCATGCAAACCAGTTATATTCTTAATGTATGTTTTCAAATCTTGACTTTCGTCTGGAATGTAAGTACAACAATGTTGAACTTTCAGCATTCCACAAACTCCACCCTCTTTTGCCAAAATTATATCAAGGGCAAGTCGATTTTGCATTACCATGGCACGCATGGCAACCATTTCAGTATTTACTAATAAAAATCCTCCAGCGGTGCTTGTTGACAAGCGATCCACTACTGTTGATAGTTTTCTAATTTTGTGTGCATTCAGAGATATTCCCACTGCTGGTATCAACGCTCCAAAAATGTCTCCTACAATTTCTGACCAAGATTCTCTTTTCCTACGTGTTAGTTGACTACCTAACTCATGTGCATCATCTTTCCCTCTTCCCACATGGAATATCTTTGAGAAAACCAGGCCTAGATAACATGTGCCATACCAATGATCTGGTAATCAATAATATGCTTTATTCTCACAGATAAAATGTAGTCCAGGGAAAACTGGATCATTTCCTCCTTTAAATCCCCATCCACCCATGATTCTTTAAGTATCATGGCAATCACTAGTGCCTACAAAATAATTATCATATGCAGTTTGATTCCATCTAATACACAACTTCCCTTTCTGAGGCCAATCTAAAGTCATTGTTGGACTAGCTTCTCCTTTCAAATGTTTTACTCTTTCAACATCCCAGACTGTCATTTCTTCTTTTCCCTCGGGTTCCTTCCTTTGCATTTTCAATCTCCTTTCTTCAACCATATCCAAGAAATCATTCTCCTCCTTTAAACTACAAGTTAGATTATTTCTAAATATTGATTCTAATGTTAATTCTTTAGTTTCTAAGAAATTCACCTAACACTTTTGCAGGTTTTACTTTATTCAACTTGTTAATTACAGGTACTTGTGAAAATACATTATCTACGTCTGAAAAATAATATTCTAATTTCCCTATTTTGTAAAACAAGCTTTCTATTACACTACATGTTATTCCATATGTTACTGGAAGGTGATGGTAAGTCACTCCCTCAGATACAGACGCTGGCAACTGCATACAGACGTAGCAATCCCTCACGTCCATGGTCTTCACATATTCGTATAGTAACTTTGAAAATACATTGTTAGAAAAATCAGTTCTAGGCCTATCTTTATGTAAATAATTTTTATCTATTTTAGTCTGATATACCTTCTGAGTATTTTCTACATTAGTTTTTTTCTCGCTATGTCCTTCTATTGTTTCTAGTGTAACCTTAAATGAAACCATTAGAGCTAACGCACTGCACAGAAGCAATCCTGTAGTAATCCTGTACAACAACTCATTTTGAACTATCTTCTAAGGAACACACATTTAGATTTTCTATTTTCTGTGTTTGCCATTTCAAAAAATGATTAGTGTCTTTTGACTTAGCTTCTTCTACTTCACAACTAGTTTTGTCTAACCCAAGGCTCTGAGCACCTACTTGGTTGTTTCAGTTTTATGTCCTTTCCGGTAATTTATTGTTTCTCCATTTTGAACATTTTATATCTTTTCAATTTGGCATTTGATCGTCTTTCACTTTCCTCTCGTAGTCTTGTTGCAGAATTTCCTGAACATCCGTCTCTTCTCCGATGTCCGACAAGATAACTCTCAGGATTTCCGATTCTTCCTCAACCACTCCTGGTACAGTCACCTCTAGATCCCCATGGTTGTCTGCCCCTTCTTTTATTTCAAGCAATGCCACATATGACCATTCTGGCGACTTACACTTTTGGTTAGGTTTTCTCGTTCTTTTATTTTCTTCTACTGTCGTTTGTTCCACATCTTTCAATTTCTCTGGGCTAGACCCTTCATTTACCTGTTCAGCCCTAGATGAATTCACTCGTGTCAATCTGTATCTTAACCTTTTTATCTTGTTGGGCCAAATTTCATCTCTTGCTGGTCTTTTCAACTTACTTCCTTTTTCATTTTTCTCAGTTCTCCATGCTGTTTCTCAGGACTCTACCTTCTGGTACTTCTTCATCACTGTCCTCTGATTCAGTTCCAACTTGACTTTTACTTTCAACTGTTCTTCTTTCCACCACTTCTGTTTTATTTCCTACTTCTGTCCCTGCTCGTGGTTCTTCCACACAATCTTCCTGTTGACTAACCGTCCCTTCCTCTAACTGGATGTGTGAATTCCCTACAACTCCTCGGGTCTTCCGCAAAAATCTTTCCCTCACTCTCTGTATTTGGTACCTTACCATCTAAGTTTATTACTTCAGGTGGAATTTCTCTTGAACTTTCATTAGGGACTGTCTTATCAAACATTTCTTTTTGTCAGGAATCTAACTTTCTTCTTAAAGGAAGGTTCTCTGTGCAATAGCTGGACTTTGTTCTGATTTCCCCCTCTTTCAGGAGTTTTTCTCGTTCTTATTTTTTCCGTATCTGATTCAGAGCTTGTGTCTGATTCTTCAAAGTATTCTCCCTCCTTATTATCCACGGGGTTAGCAATTCGCAAGGTGTGACTAGCATGAATCCAGTTCTTCACTCCTGCACATTTTACTGCCGTTGTCGTGGTCAAGATCACTTGACGTGGCTTTCCCCAACGTGGGACCAAACAGTTTCGTCTTCTGTGAACTTACATTCTCACCCAGTCCCCTGGGCTCAAATCATGAGCTGGCTTCTTTTCAAGAGTGGTGGCATCCGATCCAACCTGATGCAACACAGAATGAACGGAGTCAGCCAACCCCTTGCAATAATCCAACACCAAGTTATCAGATATAGGCAATTGCTTGTTGACTGGTATGAAGACATGTCGCATTGCTCCTCCCATGACAATTTCATGGGGACTCAGACCTGTATTCCTATCTGGAATTGATCTAATAGTCATGAGTACCAGAGGCAAGACATCAGGCCATTTCAAACCTGTGGCTAAACACCTCTTTCCCAGCCTGTTTTTAATGGTGCCATTTACTTGTTCCACCACACCAGAAGCCTCTGGGCGATAGGCACAATGTAGTTTCTGTTGTACATTCAATGCTTCACAAATCAACTTCATGATTTCATTATGAAAATGTTTTCCTCTATCTGCCTCAATTGTGACTGGAAAACCAAACCTAGGAATGAACTCTCTTAATAATAGCTTGCCTACTGTAATTCCATCACTTCTTCTTGTTGGGTATGCTTCCACCCACCGTGAGAACAGACAAACCATCACTAAAACATACCTCAGCCTGTTACAGGGGGGCATTTCAATGAAGTCAATCTGCATTCTGGTGAAAGGCCCTCCTTCTCGACCTATCGTTCCCAGACTTACCACTGTCTTTCTTCCAGGATTGAACTGCTGACATATAAGACATCTCTGACAAAGACTGTCAGCTACAAGTCTAAATTTAGCATTATACCATGTCTGCTTGAAAAGTCTGATAATTGCATCTCTTCCTACATGTACTTGTCCATGATACATCTGTGCCATGGCAGACACCATGCTATCAGGCATAACTCGTCTTCCATCCCGATAAACCCACACATCTGTTTCCCGTGGTGCACAGCCTGCTTTTACCCACTGTCTCATTTCCTCACCTCCTGCTTCTTCCTGCAACTGCCTTACTTCCTCCCATGTATTCACAGTGTTAGTAAACAACAAGGGACATGATTTAATTTCTCTTTCCCTTCCCATATTTATTGAATTCTGAATTTGTGCGCAATATTGAGCCATATCTTTGGCAAATTGATTGCCAGCCGATACATAGTCATTGGACTTTGTGTGGGCTGCACTCTTTACAACAGCTAATTGCTTAGGCAGCTGTATCGCCTCAAGCAATTTTCCAACCACTTCAGCATTCCTTATAGGAGTTCCACTCGATGTCAAAAATCATCTTTGTGACCAAATTTGGCCAAAATCATGCACTACACCGAAGCCATATTGACCATCGGTTATCACAGTCACTTTAACATTCTTTCCCAACTTACATGCTCTTGTTAAGGCAAATAGTTCAGCAACTTGGGCTGATTTTACTCCTTTCAGGCACAATGTTTCCAAAACCGCTGCTACTGTGCATACTGCATATGCTGCACTCCGAATTCCCTCATCTGTTCTCAAACCTGATCCGTCCGCAAACATCACATAGTCACTTTCTGTCAAAGGCACATCTTATATATCAGGTCGGGGTTTGGTACAGAAGTCAAGCACTTCCAAACAGTCATGATCCACATCATCTCTGACTTCCACATTCTCCGCATCAGGCAGTAACGTTGAAGGATTCACATTCAAACATCTCACCAAGCTCACATTCGTTGCACCTAGGATAACTTTATCATATTTAGTCAGACGACTGTGCGTCATGAACTGGGTGCGGCTCCTTGTTAAAAGGATTGCCACATCATGAGGTACAAACACTCTAACAGGATATCCCTTCACTTTGTTCCAAACTCTTGCAAGTGGCTGCTACAGCTTTCAGACAACCTGGCAATGCTACAGCTACAGAGTCTAATATAGCTGAGAAATATGCAATTGGTCTCCTTAGTTTTCCATGTTTCTGTATTAATACAGAAAGTG
Source organism: Triturus cristatus (assembly GCF_964204655.1). Lineage (NCBI taxonomy): Eukaryota > Metazoa > Chordata > Amphibia > Caudata > Salamandridae > Triturus > Triturus cristatus. The sequence continues at coordinate 138,226,405 of NC_140590.1, read as the reverse complement.
CACATCCATTTCTTTCGCTGCAATAGAGTTCAAATTCTTTTTCATAATCAGGCATAGCAAGTGCTTCACACAAACTGTCTCAATTGTTTAAAAGCCGTCAAATCTTCTTTATTTAATTCAATGGGATCTTTTACATCACTTCTGGTTAAGCGTACCAAAGGTTTTGCAGTCAGGGAAAATTTACTTATCCACTGACGACAGTATCCAACCTCTCCAAGAAACATTCTCACTTCTGTGTCATTGGGGCTCTCATTCCTTTTATTATCTTGATTCTATCTGCAGTTACTTTTCTCAGTCCTTTTTCAATTTTATGGCCTAAATATTGTACTTCTTTCTGACAGAATTGTAATTTCGATGGGGATACTTTAAGTCCTCCATCTGCCAAATGATTCAGCAGTGCAATGGTATCCACTACACAAGCTTCTCGAGTTCTTGATGCTACAAGCAAATCATCTATATATTGTACTAGAACTGAACTTTCAGGCATTTTTAAATCTTCTACAGACTTTTTCAATATCTGATTGAATATTGAGGGACTCTCTGTGTACCCCTGTGGAATTCGGCACCATGCCAAGATACGTTCGCCAATTCGGAACGCAAAGATTTGTTGACTTATCAGGATGCAATGGGATGGAAAAGAACGCATGACACAGATCAATTACTGTATACCATTCCGCATCATGAGGAATCTGATACAAAATCACAGATGGATTTGGTACAATAGGACAACATGACACAACGATTTTGTTTATTCTTCTCAGGTCTTGTACTATTCTAAATGTTCCATTAGGCTTCTTCAGACCCATAATTGGTGAAATACATGGACTGCTCATTATTTCTCTCAGAATACCTTGCTTGATCATTCTGTCTATTATAGGAGTAACTCCTGAAATTATCTCGGGTGTCAATTTGTACTGTGGAATATTTGGGTAACTTACTCCTTTAAGAGCAACTTTTACAGGATCTACATTTTTCATTAGTCCCACATCTTCTCCTGTGAAATTCCATACCTCTGTCTTCACTGTCTTTTTCAACTCTTGAGGCAGCTCTTCAGTGTTAAATACAGCAAATGCCTGGCTAATCTCAGTTTCCATATTAGCCATAGTCATTTTATACTGTACATCGTCATCTGGAGTCTCAAATGCTATACCATCTGGAGTACAAAATATGGTGCAATTCACCTTACACAGTAAATCTCTCCCTAACCAGACCCTCCAGGATTTCGCGGTTTGCCGCGAAATCGGCACTTTTGTAAAAATGCCGCAATTTTTACAAAAGTGCCTGCGAAATCGGGATGATGTTCTGCCCCCACAGGCAGAGGCGCAACTAGAGCCAAATTTCTTTACACTTCTCCCAGAAGTTCGATCCCAAAAAATGTGTTCAGTTCTTCAATTCTGTTTCTCACTTCTGAAATGTCTGTAATCACTTTCACTTACATTACTCAGGGTTTCCTTTCTGCATTGACCCTACCCGGACTCCGCCGTTCACCTCGATGTTTATTGGGGTAGAGACGGCAACTGTATCGTAATAGTGAGCTAGACAAAAATACACATTAATTTCTTTCTCATTTAGTATCTCAGAAACCATCTCGTGCCACCACCGCACATGAGCTGGCCATAAAACTGCCTCTGTTCTCGGAGACTTCTTTAATTTAACTCGTACAAAGTATGCTTTCAGTCCTGTTTAAAACACAAGTACTCAAATTGCAAAATTCTGTCAGGACCCTTTAGCTAGCCTACTTTAATAGTAAATTAGAGAAAACGAGGCATGTCTGCACTCGAAAATTGCATGCATCGGATTTCTGTGAAACTTCACTATAATAGAAAAGGTTTTAAACGTAAATCCTGAAACCATTCAAGGCATCTCATTGGCTGGAAAGGGCAGTGTCGGTTCCCTCCAAAAAGAGGCTCTATTTCGCAAACAAAGGCGCATTGTGTTAGAGCAATAAGCAACTCAGACCAGGGAACTCCCTTCATTATTGCATCTCAAACAGCCTAAATTTAAAGTGTCCTTCACAGATCGCGAGGTTGTTTGAACCCCTGTACAAAAGGTGACATAAATCCTACAAATGGATTTCTGATGCATTGGTCGTTGCAGGAAATCTCTGCTCCATGTAGTCTGTAGAAAGGATGTAAGCACGTTAGGTTGTACAAATCTGCTAAGGTTTCAGGGGGAATATCCCTGCCTCCACTAACTCGCTTTTCCGGACATGCCTGTTGGACAACAACAACAAGAAGTAGGAAGTGGGATAAGGGAGGGTGTAGGGGAGAGAGGCACGCAGGCTGTAAATGGTGAACACTTTCGCGGCCGCTTTGATGTTCTCAGTGGCCGCACGGCTCACTGAGAACACCAAAGCGGCCGCGAAATGTACACGCAGGCTGCCAGGATTTTTTACAAATATTCTTCCCTTCTGCAAATCAGGAAATTAGCTTTAGGATGTGGGAAGAAGAAACCAGAATCATTTCAAGCTTTAAAATAAATGGACCTTGGTAGGATTTCAAAAGGTTTGCATACTAATAAAGTCAGTTATTTTTCACACAGTGGACCTTCTCGGACCTGCTCAACGGGCCATGGCCTGTCCACGAAAGCGGTGTCCAGCCGCCCATAGACTTTCAGGCGAGAAACGGTCCCGCAATGAGTCAAAAGGTGTGATAACTGATACCAACCTATACTAAAGCAAATGGAGAATTCCATTTCCAAAGGATAACAGCCTTCACCTGTGAGATGCTTCCTCTGTTATATATTCCAGGTTGCCTATACAAAGTGGGATACGCTGCTAAAAGTTTCCATTGATTTAAGGCTGAAAATGAATGATTATGAGTAAAATTAAGTGCCGCAAAAATGCAGCTAAATTTCCATATTTGTGCCGCTAAATTTGCGAATCCATGCCGCTATATCCTGGGGGGTCTGCCTAACAAATTTACAGGGCTTGATTCACACACGACAAAGCGGTGCATTTCAGAAAATTTCCCTATGCTAACTTTTACTGGATCAGTGAGATACGTTTTTATCTGTCTGTTGGATACTCCAACTACTGGGATCGTTTCGCCCGAGAGAGGAAGATTTTTAACATCAGCTGACCTAACAGTTGAGCGAGTAGCACCAGTATCAACTATGAAAGTAATGTTTTCGTCATTTACCTTTCCATCCACAAATGGGCCTGTCTGGTCTACTTCTAGAGTTGCGCCAAGTACGCACTCCTCTTCCTCCCCTCGGCACCGTCAATAACCTTCTTCTGACTCGCTCTCATCGCGTCGTAGCCAATACTGCGAAACAGCACTAGCGTGCGGCAGTTTAGTTACCTGTTCTTTGTTGTAGAAGCCTGTCTCATTACTGTATTTCTGACGATTTACGCTCTGTTGAAAAGGCGGTTTTGACGCCTGATTCTGTTGGGGAACAACTTGCTGCGATTGACAACTCACCTCTTTCTGCACCTGTGAATTCAATGATGCATTATCACCATTAGCACTCGTGGGAAATTTGCACTCTGATTTCCAATGCCCCATTCTTCCGCAATTATGACATGGCCATTTCTTTTTTTGCTTAATCTATATTAAATCGTCTTTTCCCTTTTCCAATATTACACATTTTTGTTTCATACCTGTACCAGTTGCTTGTTCAATCAATTGTGCTTCCTGTCTTTCTGCTACTTTTACTTGAGCCCACATGGCTTTTTCTTTTAATTTATGCTGCTTTGCCTCAATTTCATCACTAAAATATTTCGCATGTCTTAGTACTTAATCTATCTTTTTATTGTGCCAATCTACTGTATGCTGTTGAATCATTTCACTTCAGGTCGCATCCATACACGAATCGATATACAAAATGACTCCAATCCTTTTCACTCAAGTTTTCATCACCACTATACTGTTTAAAGGCTAGGATCCACCTTTCATAGTACGCATGTACCGATTCTTTCGCTTCTCGATGAGTTCTATCAATTTTTACCCAATCAGTTTCTTTAGGAGGTACTTTATTTTTCAGAAAGATAATTACTTGTTCATATTTTCTCATTACTTCTGGATCAGGGGCACCTGCTTTTGGATCTCTAGGGTATTCTTGTGTAGGCCAGCTAATCATTACCTTGCACTCTGTCCATAAATCTGCAGGTACTATTATATCGAAAATACTGTTCAAATCAATCCATAGGACTTTTGATAATTTCATACACCTGTCTGCCTGTACCACTCAACTGGCTTTTCGCGCAGTCGAGGAAAATCATTGGTAAATGACAATATATCTTGTCTAGTCCAGGGGACATGTACTTATCCTCCACCTGGAGTTTCTCTCATGGGACATTCAGTTACTACCTTTTTCTTTTTCTCTTACTGGGTAAGCTGCAAACGTTTTATCCATTGCATCGTCTCGTTTTCGAAACCATCTACTCTTCCATTTGTCTACATCACCCCATTTTCGCAGTAATATGATTTAATCTGAATCATTTGTCCTGTTGTGTTTACATTTTCAATGTCTTTTTCAGAAAAATCTACTCTATATGGTTTTTGTAATGACTTTACCTTTTCAAAATCAATGCCCATTTCATTTGCCACTTCTTCCTCTAGTCTTTTGCATAGAAACATTAATTCTTCATCCTGATAGCTCTTTAATTTTTCTGTAGGAATAGTCCCTACTATCAATTCCTCTAATACTATTTTTAATTTGGACACATCCAAAGGTTTAGGCTCAGTATCTTTTTGTTGTAAACTTCTTAGCCAATCACTTAATTCATCAGAAGTAGGACCTACAGGAATCATCTCATTTCGTGTTTCTTCTATTCTTTTTGGTGATCCTGGTACTGACTCTGTCGTCATTATTGCTCTATTTACTAAACTCTGATTTACTGTCAAATTTTTGGGAGTACTTTGTTCAGAAATTCCTACCGTTTGTCCCCACAAATTTTCTCTTGTATCTTGTCTTTGTATTTCATTTTCTCTGTATCCATTATAAAGAATCGTCAGACAATGCTCACCATCCTTTTGTTTATCAAAAATCGGCATTACAGGTCATATTGTTACCGGAACAGTTACTGCCTCCATATTTTTAGTTAATTCTCTAATTTTCTCAGTCAATTCTAAAGCAGTTCTAGCCAATTCAGCTGAATTTTCATTGGCCATTTTACTAATATGAGTATTTTCTGTTTCTCTAAAAGGATTATCTCTTCCTGCCTCATGTGGTACTGTTTCAAATTTTATATTCTGTGGTGATTCTTTTACTAGGGCACTTGGTGTCAATGTGGAATTTGGTTGATATGGGAGGTGATTTTTATAAAACATGTCTTCAAGCACATCATCCTCCGACTCATGTACACCAGACTTATAACTTTCTGATCCTGTATTATTTCTCTTTTCCGTACATTTTCTACTTGTAGTTTCTTCCACATTTCTTATAGGAAACAACCCATCAGTCATATTCGCACTTCGCCATCTATTCATTTTATCATCATGATTCTCTTGTCCATATGATCTACCAAACCTACATCTATACCTTCCGCCACTCCGTTGTCGTTCTATGTCATACATCTCACCTTCCCATTCTGTCAATGCTTCAAACTGTTTAGGTTTAGGTCTCGATTCAAATTTCATCATTCTTTCTCTCAGATTTCTCAAAACCGCTAAATTAAATGAACCATGGTCTGGAAATGCCAAAACTCCATCATCTTTTGTATACTTTGCCCAATTGTCTAACCAAATACATGTATGATAACCATATTTCGTAATCATAAGAGATGCAGGTGATTTCGCTGGAGGGAGCAACTGTCCCTCTCTAGTCACAATCGGTTTGTCGTTTTTAAATATTTTCTTGATTTTACCGAACCAGGACTTTTCTCCTTTCTGGTGGATCGTAATACATCATTTTCTCTTTTGAATTTTTTTTTTTTTTTTTATCTCTAGTTTTCTTTTTTTTTTATCTCTAGTTTTCTTCTACGGCTATTTCGTTTGTTCTATCCAATCGTAGCGCGGCTCACACCAACGCACCAATCCGGGGCGTCTACGTCACCCTGTAATTCTCCACTCCTAGCACGGCGTACACTAATGCACCAATCTGGAGCGTCTACGTCTCTTACTGACTGACCAATCTCAGCGCTGTCTTTCTGACTTCAGCTTTTCTCGCTGCTCCTGCTGACTTCTCCTTTACAAAATTTATCTTTAAACTTTTTACATTCACTTTTTACTAAAATTCTGTTAGTAACAACATAAAAACGCCACCATTATCTGTTTCGCTAACAAAGGATAGTCCTGACCTTTCTCACAAGAATTCTGTCTTTCCCCGAGAGCAGCGCTTACCTCTGCCCTACTACGGAATCGTTACTTCAGTTGATAAAGTAGCACTTCCCTCTACTGCACCCTTCTAGCTAGCATTAGCTAACCGTTTCTCCAGAAATAAAACACCTGTTGGAGACCCAATGCTCCTGAGAATTAAAACCAGAGTTTCACAATTAACCTGAATGCTATTTCATTTACACACATTCATACGGAAAATGTAGTTCATTCACACAGAATCCTGTCTTTCCAGAGAGCAGCGCTTACCTCTGCCCTACCACAGAATTATTTCATTTGTTAATATAATAGCACTTCCCTCTACTTTATCCTTCTAACAGGCTTATTGAACACCTATTACCTTTCCAGTGATAAGCTTAATCAGAACTCCTTTTGGACTCCTGGTACTTAAGACCAAATTTCACAGATGACCTTCGCTACCATACGTTTCTCTCATACAGAAAATGTCCTAATGCAAACACACGACGATGTTACCGAATCGAACCCAGACAATGCGTCGTGCAACTCCAATCGTCACACGTTTTCCGCGTATACTTACAGGGCAACAACAATCCCGTCTTTCCCGAGAACAGCGCTTACCTCGGCTCTACAACGGAATCGTTACAAACTTCCGACTTCCTACATCCCAGAAGTCGTCAAACAACATGCAACGCAACATAGAGTGTTAATACATAAACCTATTCTTATCTACTGTCAATCAATAAGCAATTTACAAGCAATAATCACCAAACCAATGCAATAAAACCATAACTCTGCTACCAGGAAAAACTGATCCAGCGCAAATAACAACTCGGCGGGTGGGGGGGATGGGAGTGAGAACACAACTACCCTCCCTGCGTCGCAGACCCGCCGTCACACTAACTCATTCACACACTCATTCATTGGTGGGGCCCATAACACCAACACTCGCACGTTTCTCATTCACAGGTCTGCACACAGGAGGGGGAATGATGCTCTGGACATGTGGGTGGGAGTACCTTATAACCTATAGGGAAAGAAAAGTTGTCTTGCATCATATACATTAACATTCGCCACCTATAGATTCCTAATACTAAACATCAAGGCACTCCTCCCACTTGGTCGATCGGACCAAATAGTTAGTTTGGTTGATGGTGATTTTAGAACCAGCTAAAACACATTTAAGACTCAGAATCCTCTATTCTCTTTAACGAAGAACCACAAAACTCATAATTTGTTAATCAATATTTGTTTATCTAAAATTTCATTAAATTAACATTTGTCTCTTCAAATCTTAGATTTTCTAGATCAATTTAATTAAATCGCAGAACACCATATTTACCTATTCTGGCTATCTGGGTTCTCTATTTCATTGGCTCCGCATAATCGCATTTTGTCGTTAAATTGTCCAAAGCACAGGCCAGATCTCAGAGTCCGAAAGTCCTTTGTTCAGCACGTTACAGTCCCAAAGATCATCAAAGGACCAGAAATCGTGCCAGCATCCGTCATCGCCTGTGGGGTTAAAGAGGGTGTGCAGTCATAATAACCGCCGAATGTGATCGAAAAGGTCTGGAAAGAAAAGCTATAGCACCTCTTTTTATAATGAATTTTGGGATAACATGAAACAATTTTGGGCGGAGAAAGGTTCCAATTGGTTGGGAGAAAACGTCCGATTTTGTATAGTCCAGGTTCACATGGGTTTTGCTGATATGTTTCCGGTTATGACCAAATTCCGATTGTTGCAATATTTCGACTTCTAGTTTAAAAGGTCCATTGTTCATTTATACCAGAATCTAATATCTGGGGTCTTTTTGTCAGTCCACCAATAACCTAAACTTGACAGGAATGGCGTGTACAGAGGTCGTTGGGAAGTTCACGGAGCCATCCGATTCTGCGCAGTAGACTTCGCGCTTCACGAGGCGGTGGCCACTTCTGAACTCGGTCTCTGCCGCCATGTTTTCGTTAGGCCAAAATGTCAACTTAAACGAAACAAACACAAGAGAGTAATTAATACAAAGAAATTATGCTTCTAATGTTATACCCTCACTAATCCCTTTATTTATTAGTATTTTTCTAGCATATAGCGACATTTAAAGCAGTATATTCACCTTTACGGTCCTCCATGAAGGTGCAAACGTCACAAAAGCAACATAAAGCATGCAATATCTAATTATTACATATACTACTGTTATATGCGTATGTTTTTTAGTTATTAGAGTTATTTTGCCATGCAAATAGCAAGTTCCACGTGTAATTTGTGTATGCATGTTGGTTAATTTTAATATATCGCAACACACTATTAGTAAATTATAATAAGTAGGTTATTCAATTAATACTTTCATGCAACATATAGGAGGTATACAAAATTTTGCACTACCTGCTCCATCAAGATCTATATTGGTGCTCTTGACTTTGTGAGCAAAAAATGACTGCTAAGCCTGCTGATGCACTATGTAGGTTCTGACAATAAGGCATCGGATTTCAGTTTTACAGGAAACGTGACTTTTATACCTAGTTTAACAATTGCTTAATGGTTTATTTTCTTCCCAAAAAGAATGTTGATAATGATAGAGAGATTTTCCTTTCCACTATTCAAGAGCTTGGTGAAACAACTCATACATGGCCATTTTAAAAGCTAATTTTTCACCACAGCATTTTTGTGTCTGCACTGTCATCAGGTCGCTGCCAGATGAAAGGCCACAGCATTCAGTCAAAGGGCCTGATTCTGATGCGGTTAGGAAGGCCTCCTAAAGGCATTTGCTCCGTCCAAATCGGATTCGGTTTTTTTTCCCAACCTACTGAATATGATGCAAGTTAGGCGTTAGGAATAACTCAATCCAAACCTGATGGCATTTGGAATGACCAAGCCGCGCGGAGCAGAATTGTATGTCTTTACAGGCTGCGTTTCCAAACAACCAAGTACAATGCTGGATAGCCTTTCTGAATCGTGCCGGCTGACTCGAATCAGCAGCCTGAATCAGACTTTGGGGGCCAGCAGTGGCCCCCCCATGCAGCTGGAGCCTTCCCAATCGGGCCCATGGGGGTACCAATGTGTCTTCCCTTACCAGACATGCACAGTGTGACAGGCACTAGGGGGTGCCCGATTTTCCGAAGCTACCCCTTTCTTCAATGGGAACCTATGCATTCGGTCGGAACAAAGGCTCCCATTGAAGTAAATGGGAGTCCGACCAAATCGTATCTGGAAGCATCCCGTCGCATCGTACTCTGTCGGTTAGACTCTCCCGATTCGGTGGGAAACCATTCCCAAACCCATTTGGTTGGGAAGCTTTCCAAACCGCATCAGAATCGGGCCCAAAGTCTTGCAATAGCCTCACAACCTGGAAGGAATTATGACGCTGACAAGAATATCTTGTGCTACAGATAATAAAGCTAAAAGTATAAGCATTATTTGCGGGTATAAGTTGAAGAACACATTAACCCCATCAATGACATAAACGTGAGCGAGGGTGTGTTTTAGAACAAGTGCTACTGAAGCAGATTGTGCCCTCGTTCTGTACCCTGCCCAGGTTTACATTACATGTGCATGGCTGCGGAAAGACAGTCCATTTTCAAAATGTTTATAGAATGAAAGCTGTATATGAAGATCGCACATTATTTTGCCACTGGATCTCCAAAGGAACTTAAGTGTTAGCAGGTTTGCTCCAAGACCGTGGCACTGCTACAGTGAAATCTTGCCTCATTGGTTCATCTTCCAAGTCCGCATCCGTTTAAAAGGGTTTGTTAAATTAAGCCAAAGTTTCCTCTGTCAGAGGATGTGGTGTTACAGACTGTAAGAAGCGGTTGACGGCAGGGATGTGGAAATCCTAGAGGCATACGCCCAGGACATATTGTTTAGGGTCAATGGCAACAAGTTTTAATGTGTATTTTGTCCTTGGGACAAGTAGGCACAACCTCCTAAAGCACAAACCCTTTGCCTGCCAGTTTATAGTACCACATTATGGATCAGGGAAAGGCACTGCCTGCAGTTTCGGTAATATTTGTGTTAATGCTGTTCAAACTTGTATTTAGGGTTTATTAATGCAAAACCTTTATTATTAGGGTGAGCGCTCCAAGTAAATGTAAGCTCAGACAGCACTACTGACATTGGTTACAGTATAAAAATGTGTACTTGTTTTCAGTGGTTAGCTATATGAGGCTATGTATAATGTTCCCAGAATGCTCTCTGATTAGATGCAAATATTTGTAGAAGCTTGAAAGCAGAATTGAAGATTCTTTGCTTTCAAAATAAAATGTTCACAAAACAAAATGCAAAAACATTTCACTAAACTACTGTAAAACGTTGGGTACCATTTCTTTGCAGCATCATTTAGTAAAATGTGTTGATGCATGCTAGTATTTCACATAAAATATTTAGAATAGAAAATTAGTCTAACCAGTTTTAATAAGATTATAGGAAACAAAAATAAACAAGCATTGGTTAAGCCAGTATGTCTGAAATTGATGGTAAGCCTTTTGGTTTTGTCAATGCGTGACTTGTTTCGGCAAGGTTTTTGTAAAATCTTATTGGTGTGGGAGCTGCCAGACCCTCATCATTATAACAAACATTGGAAAAAGCAAAAATAGTTTTTGTCTCAAAAAGCACACATTGCCACGGTAGTTCCTGGCACTGAACAAAACAACTGTGTCGATAAGCTCTTTGTCAAAGAACAGAATGCTGTCACTTACAGTGAAGCTAGTCAATAGACAGAGAGAGAGAGAGAATTTTAATAATCACAAAAGGTAATGGTTAACACCAGACCTAATTAATGGCCCAATTATTAAAGTCTCAAAAATGTCCTTGCATTAAGGTCGGATATACAGCTTTGGTGAATTCATAAGACTTTACTGAAGTAGGCCAAGAAATAGTATGCCTAGAAAATAGTTGTCAACTGCATTTTAGCATTGGCAAATATGGTGGTGTAGATTGCCTCATGCGAAAATCTGAGAGTCTGCAAGTCCACTTTCCCTCCAACCACTTTTTTCACAACCCTGGAAGAAGTTTTATGTCTGCCACTGTCAGGAGTACATTTCCAACCTTTCTCAGTAGGGAAATGGATTAGAGAAAAGTTGGTGAAAAAACGCTTAAAACATACAAGTTAGTAGGTATGCATAGACTCAAAATGGGATTCCAGCCCTTGAACTTTTGCTTACCATTACCTTCAGCCCCAATATGTAGGTCTGCGGAAACGTGGCAAGATAAGGGAATTGCTTGTATTCAATCCCTACTATGGAAGGAGTCCTTGCATAATCAGAGAGGCTATATCAGAGCTCTTATATAATGAGATTGCTGCCATAATTTTTCGCCGCATTACATGGCACAAAAGGGACAAGTGGATTTTGTTACAGGACAAGTAGATTTATGAAGCAACCTGCCCCATGGAAAAGTAGATATTTTATTCAATTCCACACCTCTGTGACGGGAAAAAAAGTTAGACTGAATTGTGATTCAGATGCACCAAACCACTGAAATTCGCTAGTTATAGTTTGCAACACACAAAATGTCCCCTTGCTGAATGCACTCCACTTTGCTAACTGCAAAGGAGATAAACAAACTTGAGGATGCCTCTGTTTTGTCTGTTGCTGAATATAGCTGGCACATTTAAGTAGATTTGCATGTTTGAACCTGAACTAGAACTAATTTTTCAATTTGCTTTTTTATTTTTTCAGGTTCATACTGCATCAGTAATACGTTTTAGTTATGGTTCAGCAGCTATTTCATTTCAAACAGATTTATTTTTTTGGATTGCTCATAATTTTGTCTGTTGGATGAATCTGCATAAAACAGCACACCCTGTCAAAACTAAGTAAGGTTTATGCCAAGTTGCTTGTAGCTCTGTGCAGAGTAAGAGATCACAAAATAACTCTTGCCATTTTAGCCTTCACAGGTAACTTTTTCTACAGAAAAAAACTGCTTAGTGACTTCACACCAAAACTGCCATGAATGTAGGACGACACTCAAAAAGCCTTTTTTGTTTTGTGTAAATCTTTTTTGTGTTTCCCGGGCATCAAATAGTTTAAATTTAGAGCTATCTTGGCCATGAAACTCGTGTGTTTTGTCAATCACATTTGCATCTTTCAAGAAATATGCTTGGCTGATCAATGGCTTAAAATGATTGAATTATTTGTTTCCAGACATATTTCCAATTTTTTCTATTTTGTGGCAAATATTTACAATAAATAATATAAGTATTGCACCAGATTTCGAAGCTCAGGCCTTGCTAGGTTTGTCAATGCATGTTACATAAATTTGAGGTGTTTTATCCAGTGCAGTACATGGTCGCACACTGATTAAGTAATGCCTAAGAAATTCCTTTCAGTGACTTTTTTTCAGTTGGTTTTATTTTTCTGCCAGGTAAGTTTCGCCTAAGAATCAGTTGCTTCAAGTCATCACCGGCTACTCTTTGCACCCGTATGACTGGCACACTCTTAACATTAAAAATAAACATTTAGCCTATCATGATTCCCAAACTTTGTTAATTTTTCCGTTCAATTTACCAATCTCTTTTTGGGGCATTTGTCTGATGACTTAAGTTTTGGGTGATACTGAAACTATAGTGAATTTAAATACCTCGTTTTAGAGGACTACAGTACATAATTATGCATTGTGAATGTATATAGTGTGTTAATTTTTACAGTGCAGCTGTGTCATCAAAGCTAGCGTTTATTAAAATACATTGTGGTTTTAGTGTATTTTGTGTCATACAAGTGTATGTGGATTTACCTGCATATATGTTTGTTTATAAAATCCAATCTTAATATTTAAGTCTGTTTTATAAATGACATTTAGTTAATGAAATATGGAAAGTCATACATGCAGGGTTAGACGGGGAATGCAGGATGGAAATGTGCATTGTACACTAACCAGACATGTTTATAGTGTTCATTATTATTTCAGTTGCTGTTTAAATCTCATGCTCGCCCTAACTAGAATCCGCATCACTAGGCACGTAGAGGGAAGAATTCCTTTTCTTTAAACCTCACACACTCTAGTAGTGTCATACTTCATCATGAGGTCTACTCTGACTCCTATAGGTCTGGGTGGGCTCAACCATGTTCCAAGGAGCTCTTAAAAGAAAAGTACCAACGAGCGTAACTACAGATTAAAAATACCTCCATGTCTCCAATGTGTCCCTATATTTGCAGAGAGGTCGGGGATGATACAACTAAATAACAAAGGGTGTTTAGGATACAATGGTCCTATGACCCATCATGTTTCAGCCCTACTCTCAAAGGCCTAGACAGGTCCGTGGCTTTCCTCAGGGTGATATGTCTCACCTCCCTAAGTTTTTATTTTTTATTTTTGTTGCTGCTATTTTCGCTGTTCTATTCATCATCATCATCATCATCATAAAATTAATTTCTTCTGGTATTTCCTTATCCATAAAAGAGTTCATCAAATATACAATTAAAATCATAACTAATAACTGTGTATAGTTAAAACGTAGAATAATTCATGATAATTTTACAGAATAGAAGTCAGTGGGCAAAGTGCTCATGTGCCAAAGTGCATACAGATCAAGTCAATGAATCTTAATAAAATCCATGTAACAAGATGAGCGACTTACAACATATATCAGTCCCGTTCAACTTGTCAAGAAGTCACCATAAGTCAATAAACATCATTTGAGCTCATTATCACACTGTTAAAAAAAATAAATAAATAATACATTATATATAAAAAAAAGAAAAATGCTCATTATCAGAACAGGACAGCGTATTAATCATTTTACCACTAAATTACATTAGCGAACCGTTTTGAAGAGAGAGAATTATAAACCATCTATCACATTTCTTCTGTTTTCATAAGCTGTAGATAATACAGAGCCGGTCTACGTTTCCTTATATTCAAGGCCTTTAAATAGTGGGATAATAAAATTTCACTGTAGTCCGGAATAAAGCTGGCAGAAAAATAAGAAATGCACCATATTTTGTTTAGACCCAGATTCACACGGACATAGTTGGAGCATCACAGTACACCTTACGAAGATAAGAAACCAAGAAGTGAGTTGTGCTGAACCTAAATATAACCAAATAAAATCTTGCCGAGTGGCTTAGAGGGAACAGTAAATAAGGCTGTGTATTTTCAGTGCAAACCAGCGGCATGTACTCCTGGACTTTCTTCTTACGTAGCTCTATGTGCTCAATTTCCAGTTTTAACATGTATAACAAATCCTTTTTCAGCTGATCTTTTGAAATAATTGCAGTTAATTCCGGAGTACTAAAACATTCCCCTCTTCCTACTTGTTTTAACAGTTTCTTGATGTAGCAAAGCCACAGGATTTCCTGCCTGCGTTCTAGGCTGGGACAATCTAGTATTATTGCACTGTTAAGCGCGGGCTCTTCTTTGGCCCACACTTAGTGTCACAGCATTATTGGGGCAATTTTTACACAATGTGATAAAGGAATTGGACCTAATTCCGTGTGGCATAAAATAATTGGCAGGCTGCTAGGAACCACCAAAAGGCGTCCAAGGAAGTGCATTTCTGCTGTTTTAGACGCATTGAATTGCAGAAACCCGAAACCTCACACTCTTGCCCCATACAGAATAACAGCACAGCAGCAGGCCTTATAGATGGTAATTAAGGAGCCCATTTGCTTATAGCCCAGCTTCTTTGCGAACCTGAATAGTGCCTCCACATTTCGATCAAAGCAGCTCTTCCTGGTGTTCACAAGGTGACACCATATTCCTCTCTGATTGAAAGGTATACCTAGATACGAAACGGTTGGCACATAGAGTAATTTATCACTATTAATAAAACAGGTTTTTAATAGGCGAGGAGTATGCCCAGCAACCATAACATAGGACTTGGCTGTATTGGTCTTTAGTCCAAGATCGCACATGCAATCATTAAAACTACTTAAAACTAACTGCAAACCAGCCTCAGTTCGGGACATCAAAACATAATCATCAGCATAAAGTAATGCTGGCAAATCTCTAGAGCCCACCCTCGGGGCATCAGCCTGCCCTTGACCAAGGTGGTTCTCTAGGTCATTAATATATAGGTAGAATAGAGGGGCTAACATACACCGATGTCATACCCCCCAATTCATTTCGATTGAGGGGGATAGTTCCTCATCTGCTCCATATCTAATTCTGCCAGTTACGTCTTGGTACATTTGCGCTAAAAAGGGAACATGGGGTGGGTCTAAACCCATAGCTAGCATTTTTGTCCACAGTTTCTGTTAGACCTGTCATATCTGGGCGTGATTACCCCAGACTTTTTGCCTCTATCCCCTTTGTTTTTTGATGCTTTGGGTACTTTGCCACTGCTGATCAGTGTCAAAGTACAAGGGTTCCCTATGTAAAGTACAGTGGTAATTGGTTGGCCATGATTGGTATGTTTACCTTACTAGTAAAAGTCCCTAGTGATGTGCACTGTGTGTGCAAGGGCTAGTAATGCAAAGGTGCGCAGAGATGGGAACTCAGGCCTTCAATGTAGGGCCTGCACGCAGAGTGCCAAGTTAGCATGTTGTCCTGACAAGAACAACCACTTTCAAACAAAAAGGGGGAAAGGAGGGGCTTTTGCAATAATAACCTAACTAAATGATATTGCAGGTCCAGCATACATGCCCAACAATCAATCCTTAACAAGAGGGTATGCAGTTCCTAATAATAACATAGTGTGTGTTAGAATCACTAGGTCCCAAGGTGATGGTGTGAACAAGGTCTAGTTACGCGGAGTAAAAGGTACTCCTACTGGAAATGAAGACCCTCACACACCCAACAAGCGGGTGTCTTGCTTCATCACCGGGTCTTTGCTCCTTATCGGGCCGGCGGTGCAATGCCCGATCAGGCACCCCAAGGGGGCCTTCCTATCGGAGATCTTTATTTCCAAACGCCGGTGAGTGAGGTGTGTGGGGAAAACGGTTAGTTGATATAACTAGTGTAGGTGCAAGTGGAGTGAAAGGTAAGTGTACTAAAACAGGGTAGGTGATCCACTTCAAACTAATTTAATAAAGTATGGTCAACACCCTGATTAAAAACAATCTGCACATCTCTCACCATTAGGTGTATGAGTGATATGTGCTACAACAATAATAAAAAAGGTCAACATGTTTCTTGCCTGGATATTAATTAAATGGCAATTCTTCAGGACCAATGTATACGGCTACCTGCACCTTTTTGGTGGTGGCCACAACCTCTAAGAGGTGTCAATGGTAGCCACACGTACAGCACCCTAAAAACGTGTGGTGCCGTGTAAATCAAGAACACACAACCCCATTAGGCTGTGGAGACAATGTGGTCAGGGTAGGAACACTCTAATTGTTAGTGTCGGTTGCGTTGGACTCACGTTACCGTAAACCTATGACCCCGCCAGCTGCTCAAGTCTGACTTGAGCAGCTGGCGGGGTCATAGGTTTACGGTAACGTGAGTCCAACGCAACCGACACTAACAATTAGAGTGTTCCTAACCTGACCACATTGTCTCCACAGCCTAATGGGGTTGTGTGTTCTTGATTTACACGGCACCACACGTTTTTAGGGTGCTGTACGTGTGGCTACCATTGACACCTCTTAGAGGTTGTGGCCACCACCAAAAAGGTGCAGGTAGCCGTATACATTGGTCCTGAAGAATTGCCATTTAATTAATATCCAGGCAAGAAACATGTTGACCTTTTTTATTATTGTTGTAGCACATATCACTCATACACCTAATGGTGAGAGATGTGCAGATTGTTTTTAATCAGGGTGTTGACCATACTTTATTAAATTAGTTTGAAGTGGATCACCTACCCTGTTTTAGTACACTTACCTTTCACTCCACTTGCACCTACACTAGTTATATCAACTAACCGTTTTCCCCACACACCTCACTCACCGGCGTTTGGAAATAAAGATCTCCGATAGGAAGGCCCCCTTGGGGTGCCTGATCGGGCATTGCACCGCCGGCCCGATAAGGAGCAAAGACCCGGTGATGAAGCAAGACACCCGCTTGTTGGGTGTGAGGGTCTTCATTTCCAGTAGGAGTACCTTTTACTCCGCGTAACTAGACCTTGTTCACACCATCACCTTGGGACCTAGTGATTCTAAGAACAACCACTTGTCAGGCCTTACTTTACCTTTTGCATACACAGTGGGCACCCCTGTGGTAGGTCCCGGGTAACCCCTGGGCAGGGTGCAGTGTAAGTAAAAGGCAGGACATATACTGAGGTGTGTTGAGTCCTGACAGTGAAAAAACACTCCATTTCGTTTTTCACTGGTGAAAGGCCTTTCTGCCCATAGGAGAGAATGGGGGAGGCTGGGTGTTTGTTAGCCTAGTTTCCTAGAAGTTTAAAATGGAGAGGTGAAGTTTAGTATGTATGAACTCACAGTATCATAACACATCTTTCTATAAAAGTGGTTTTGTCACTGGGTGTTCAGAAACCACTCTTTTAGAAAGTGGCTGAGTTTTGTGCTCTAAGCATTTCTGTGTGTGTCTGCTGAATGTGGATTGATTGTCTGGATCTGAGAGGTGAGAGGAGCTGGGAGAGGTCTTGACCTAGGGAGGGGTTGAGATGGCACCAGGCTGCCCGGCATCTGGAGAGTAGGGGGAGGAGAAGCCCGGGAGGTGAAAAGACCTGGGCTGGTGCTATAAACCAATTGACCCATCAGTGATTAAGGATCCAGACCCCCAGTATCAAAGGGAAAAAGGTGACACTGGGAGGGTGACACTCAGAACAGATTTAGACAGGGGTCGGGGACCCCTGAACACAACATGAAGGGGTATAACTAAGAACTGAAACCCCTAGAATTTGGTGTAGTTTTAAATGGCGAAATGGACAGGACGAGTCTGCAAAGGCTTTGACCTCTTTCGTGGTCAAGAAGAACCTCTGCCAAGTAAGAAGCTGCTGAAGAGACTGCTGGATAGGACTGACCCTTGCTTCGTGATCTGGGGCTGGTATGCAGTTTGTAGCTTTTACTAAGGAAGAGACTGAAGGGATATTGCAGTGGGTGGTGTCCCCCACCACCCCCCCTCCTGTTGAACAGGACTGTGCTTTGTGCTGTGTCCTGAATCCCAAGGGCCAGAGGTGAGCTGGCTCCCTGTTTGGAAACACAGGAACATAAAAGTTTCCGGAGAAGTCCCAAGCAATGCGGTGTGCGCATGCTTTTGCAGCTTGAGATCCTCGGAAGCTGTGCCTTGTGATCGTGGGCATACAGGAGTAAATTGAGTCTCGGAAGCGCAGGGTGCGTGTCGTGGTGCAAGCCAAGGCGTTGGTGAAGAGTGCCTGGTCGTTGTGTGCACCGGGAGAAGAGGTGAGACTCGGACGCGCAGGGTGCATGTCGTGGTGCAAGCCAAGGCGTTGGTGAAGAGCGCCTGGTTGTTGTGTGCACCGGGAGAAAAAGTGAATCTCGGACGCGCAGGGTGCGTGTCATGGTGCAAGCCGAGGCGTTGGTGAAGAGCGCCTGGTCATCATGTGCACCAGGAGAAGAGGTGAGACTCGGACGCACAGGTTGCCTGTCGAGGTGCAAGCCGAGACGTTGGTGAAGAGCGCCTGGTCATCGTGTGCACCAGAGAAGAGGCAAGTCTCGGACGCTCAGAGTGCGTGTTGCGGTGCAACCAGAGGCGCTGGTGAGGAGTACCTGGGTAGTGTGTGCACCAAAATCGAAGTAAGTCTCCACAGTGCTGAGTGCCGGTCTTGGTGTCCACTTAGACCGCCGGAAGGAGGGCCAGGTCATTGGCCCTCTGAGTGAAACAGTAGCGGCCCGGACCGGCAGCCCCGAAGGAGCGGAGCCGCCTGCCCGAGCTCGCCGTGCCCATTGACGGAGTTCTGGATCAAGGCCCAAGTCGCTGCAGGAGGAGAGGAGAGTGGGGTCGCGCCCCCCCAGGTAACGTGGATCACCACCTGGGGTGGGGTCCGGGCTCGGAGGGACACTCTCTCATCCTCTTGCTTCTGTCAGCTGCGTGAGCCTGTTGCTTCAGCTCGTATCGAGGCCCCTGCTCGCCCAAGGAGGGGCAGTACTGGGGCCGGAGTGAAAAGCGGTACATTTGTGTCATCATTGATCCATGTTGGGGGCAACTGGTAACGGAGCACCTAGACTGTCGTATTACACTTTTCATTATTGCTGCTAACGAACTATTGTATGACGCCTAAACTTATGTGTGCCTGACGAACTAGATGCTTGGTGCCCTACACACTGCGTTATTTTTCCCTTGCAGAGTACATGATTGTAACGTGGCGCATTGCATTATGTCTTCATTACACAGTACATGATTGTAGCGTGACGCATTGCTTTGTTTCTTCCTTGCACAGGGCATGCTGGTAGTGATACGCATTGCATTATTCCTTCTATTGCAAAGTACATGACGGTGGCGCTACGTATGGCATTGTTTCTGTATTGCACAGGAGTATACGGTTAAGCATTGCATTATTTAGTTTCTTTTGCAACGTGTGTGATTCTAGCAATACAACCTGCCTAACTTTTTGGAAACGGTTAGAAGTAAGCTTAACTGTTGGTTAGAAGCGGTGGTTGGGATTAGAACCTACTAATCCACAGGAAGGCATACTACCCATTATTATGTTTTTGTATCGTGTGGTCATATCGTATATCTTCTTATATAAAGATTATACTCGTTTTATAAAAACTCGTGTGGAGTCTATTTGTGGTGACATCATTGGGTTGCTGTGAGTGTGGTTGCACATACTGTACACTCGTGCCTTGGAGATAAGCCTGGCTGGTCGTGCCAAGCTACTAAGGGTGTGAGCAGGGCTATCTCAGACGGTGTCCTTACCTAGCCTAACGTTGAAACAAGGGGTCCGGATCTCGCACCTGGCAACAGCGGTATGGGACCGGGACTCCCGCCTCCAGCATTTGGTGTCAGCTGTGAGGGATAAGGACCCCCACCTCCAATCGTTTCCTTCTGTCTACCCTGTTGAATGCAGATATTAAGCTCATAGATCCCAGGTAGAGCAATCGATTCATGCCTAACATATATTTACTTATGAGCAACTGTAGGTTAAGACACTGCGCAACCACTCCCAGGCCTCTTCTGAAGCCATATTGGATATCCGAGAGCTTCCCTCTCTGTTACCCAGGTTTCTAGTCGATCCAGTAAAACCCTCCCCATTATCTTTCAAGTGCAGTGAATCAGCAAGATTGGGCGGTAACACTTAAGATCAATCTCTTTTCTTGAAGATGGAAACTATTGTCACATTGACTCCAGATTTTGGTGGGTCTGCATGAGCTACACAATTCAAAATGTTGGTAAATACTGGAGCCAGAGATTGAGGTTAGCCAGGAAGAGATCCGCCAGGGCACCACCTGGTCCTGCTGCTTTACTGGCAACGGTTTGACTTCGGGCTTTTCTGACTTCTTTATAAGTTGGTTGTGCCAACTGCCCCACAAATGCATCTTGGCAATAGCCCTCAAACACCGAGGAACTGGCATGCGGAGACCCCCTCACTTCTATATAGTATAGAAAAATGCTCGACTCATTTCTCCGGGGAAATAACATAAATACAGCTATTATAACTCTCCTGAAAAAAGGGAGCATTTATAATCTTGACACTGGCTTTGTGGAGTTTCTTTCAAGCCTCCTGTCCAATGGTCTGTTTGCGACTAGCTGGTTCTTGTTTATATACAAGTCGACTGCTTCAGGCTAGCATATTGTCCCTCTGCTTTTGTTTTAGGGCCATTATAAGATTACTGTGCGTCCATGTGCAATTGCTGTCAAACCATTGGGAGACCCTTCCTGATGTTGAACTTCCACCCCCCCTGCAATGCTTCATTAAATGACCCAATTATGTCAGCAAATGCCACAAGCATTCGATTTTGATTATTAGTAATCTTCAGACACTCCTCTATTTGAGCCCTCTTATTAGACATCTGTTCCAAGATGACATCTCTGTTTATAGTTAACCATTTGCGTAATATGCCCTTATTTTTACGATGTGATATAGGGTGTAATTTTGATATCTCACTGGATTTCTTATCAATTACAAGAAGCGATAATGGGAGATGGTCACTTAAACATTCTTCTGAGAGAGAGAAACTAACCAACTGTGCTTTTAAAATAGTCTGAAATAGCAATAAAATCAACGAGGCTGCCTCAGCCTCGTCCCATGTATGTAATTTGGTATGTACTCTGGTATGTAGAAAAAACAAAATCAATTGCTAGAAAAAGAGGATATTTTTACACTATAGCATTAAAGTTATTGCCACATGGGTTGTGTTGGAAGTGGCACCTTGCTTCCAAACCCTCCAAGCAGATGTCTGAAAAGGGGCACAAGCTACAATTAAAATTCCCCCGACCCCCAGAATATAATCTAGTCGGTCCTAATGTTCCTAATATGTTCACTTAAAGAGTACTCCAGCTTCTCTGCTATTGCTGTCCTAGTGTATAAGAAATTATTGTGGTAAAAGTTAACAGCAACCAATGTGACATTTGACATGAATGCAATGTTAATAAATTGGAAGTGCAGACAACAGAGGGCTGTCTTGAAGAGCGAGACCTTATTTCCTAAGGTGGTTGCTACTAGTTTCAGTAGACCCCCTTTATGGTGACCACCCAGAGCCTGTCTGGGTGGGGTGTGGAAAGAGACAAAGCCATCTATGTAAGCGGCTTACCTGGTCGAGGTCACTTGCAAACAAATGTCAATGTAGCCCTTTACTAACTCTAGCCAGTCATCATACCGCACTTTATCAGAAAGGCCAGCCAAAGACCATCAGATCATTTTTGAGAGCCGCCCTATGCCTACGTGTACAATCGCTATTCTCAATGTTACCAACGAGAACCTGGGGTGTTTTCTGAGCGATTGTATTCTCAAAACTCTCTAACCTTGGGCAAAGATTATCAAAAATCACATTGGCATTAGTCCCCGATTCATGCACACTTTCATAACTTAAACACTTGCTATTGTTAGGATTACCAGTGTGGCCCCAGTCCGTCTTTAGAGCTGCTGTATTTCTCATCGTTGCTGTCCTGTGTAGGAATTACTTTCCTTCAACACTATTACCAGTGGTGTAGCTTCTGGTGGTAGCGGGAGAACTCTATTAGTACTTGTTCTCAATATCGGCAGCCTTACACTAAAAGAGACAGCTTTTTCAGGGTGTATCAGGCCCTAAATCATATTGCACCTAGTAATCACAATAAAGCTTTTTTTTTTTTTGTTTGCCATGAGTGTTTTTTAAACTTTATTTCCCTTTACAATATAACATGAAAAGTAACAGTAGATTTTTGTGAGTGTTAAAAATGTTTCCTGAATCTATTTTTCAGCAATTTATCTTGTCTGTCCCACCCACACACCCCTTTGGCAGCATCATATTGTGCCACCAATGTCAATCGGAACAACTTGCACCAACTTAAATGTTTACAACACTTCCATTGGTTCACCCCATCTCCATGGGAACTAGATCACATACTGTAAAAGGGGTTACCACTTTCAGTCTTGGCGCACAACCAAGAGGTGCTTAGAAAAGGAATGGCTGGCTTTTCATTAAATTGTGCAGGTACTGGCCTAAAGCCTTCCTAAACTCAACCCAAGCCATGTCTGTTCTACTACAGTACCCACAATAGATATGTCTGGTGGCTCAGTGGGTCTAAATTTCTCTTTGTAGAAAGAGTGGTTGGAAACTACTACAGTACCCACAATAGATATGTCTGGTGGCTCAGTGGGTCTAAATTTCTCTTTGTAGAAAGAGTGGTTGGAAACTATCTCCCAAAACATCTTGAAAAAAATAAAATCTTAGAGGATGTACAATTTGGCTTTTCGGCCAGCGCATGGCACTGAGACGGCTCTGGTGACCGTGATGGACGAGCTTCGGATGCGGGCAGACAAAGGGCAGGCTTATTCTGCTTGACCTGTCTGCCGCATTCGATACGGTCAACCATGCCATCTTGTTGAGGAGGTTGGGGTGACTGGCCTTGCTCTGAGTTGGTTTCAATCCTTTCTCTCGGGGAGGAGTCAAGCAGTGGCCCTGCCTCCTTATCAATCTCCCTTTACTAAGATCACGCAAGGGGTACCCCAGGGCTCTGCAATTAGCCCGATTCTTTTCAATATTTATATGTTGCCTCTGATTGCGGTCATTAGGGCGCATAATGTTAATGCAGTAAATTATGCCGATGACACGCAATTGATTCTCTTGATTCTCTACTTCGAGGGAGATGAGTCGACCTCTTTGGAAGCGCTTCATAGCTGTCTGCGGGCCATGGCTCACTGGTTGAGTGGAAACTCTTTGCAATTTAATGCTGGAAAGACCGAGGTCCTTTATTTTTCAATCAGGAAGGTTCCTTCGGTGCTGCCTGTAAACTTTTGGCCTTTAGATCTACCCACCGTTCTACGACCAGTGGAGAAGGTTCGGAACCTGAGCGTTGCGTTTAATAACAAGTTAACGGTGGAAGCCCAGGTTACCAAATAGTGGGAAGCTCTTTCGCTATTCTACGAAATTTGCGAAAGATCCTTCCGTCAATGCCTTCCCAGGCACGAGCGCTAGTAGTACAAAGTACCGTACTAAGCAGATTAGATTATTGCAATGCGCTGCTACTTGGGTCCCCGAAATACCTTTTAGCGGATTCAGTCAACAGCGGCCGAGCTAGTACTATGCTGGCCTAGAGATGCATCATCTTCACTGGCTATGGCAGAGCTGCATTGGCTCCCAATTAAACAGAGAATCCAATTTAAACCTCTCAGCTTGGTGTTCAAGGCCCTGCATGCGATCGGGCCCGTCTCCATGCAGAGAAAGTTTGAATGGTATTCTCCAGGGAGATGCCTGCGCTCTGCAACAGCCAGATTGGTGAAAATACCTAGAGTTAAGAAAGTTAGATCAGGCGGGAGAGCCTTCGGTTTATCAGCTGCCAGACTATGGAACGCGCTTCCGCTGGAACTGAGACAAGTGAGGGATCTTTTCCTTTTCAGGAAGAGATTAAAAACCTGGCTATTTCCCAGTATCCAAGATGTTGTCTGCTCCTAGGTGGTTTACCCACACTATGTGCACTCGTGTTTGTTTAGCGCCAGGATGCCTGCAAGGTGATAGTGCGCTCTATAAGTGTTATAAATAAATAAATCATCCACTGCAGATTTATGTTTGGTCACAGGTTGAAATCGATGCTGTTTCACTCAGCCTTCCGCCCTTCTGAGGTTGATAATACATGTACATCTGTTATTCTTAGCCAAGACTACCTTTGGGGAAATCATGCACTTTACAAATACACGTTATATTGGAGGGAAATGGTGGAAAGGTAGCACTTACAAGAAGTAAAATTGTGGCAGAGGGAAGCATCCAATCATTGAACTTAACCCCGCAGTCGGCGACGACGATGACTTCAAAGACAGTGCGCACAAAAGGTGGATCAGCAGTTTCAAAGTCGATCAAGGACTTTTTAGGGAAACATTTCAGAGGGAAGGAGATGCTTGATAAGGAGCAGGGCGTTATAGAGACTCCACTAATGTCATCGGACCCGGCAGCTTTAAGCATGGAATCTCTGAATCAAACTAACTTTAATATTGTTGAGGCGGCTATGGAACCACGCTTATCCTCCTCGCCCAGGCTATTTCGGACACTGTTTGTTTATGACAAAGAGGTGGAGGAAGAAGGAGCCCCCGTAAGTAAACCCCGGTGTGAGGTAGATTCTAATCCGAGGATAGATTGTTCAAACGGAAAAGGAAGTTTGGAAAATTCCCATGCTGTTCGAACTGATCTAACCTGTCCTTCATAGCATAGCCTGGAGGTTATGGGATCCTCCAGTGTATCTGTTAGAGGTTATGCTGATGCTGCAGAAAACCCTTCAGGGTATTCTTGATGTCTCAGTTTTAAATAATGAAATTTTAAAAACGCAAAGCAAGCTTTTTAAAAATATTATAGGGGAGTTGACACAAATAAAAGAACTAATGCCCTTGTTAGTAAGACCAGTAGAAGTCCCTCAGGAGACAAAAGTCAATGGGGAGGAAGAATATGTAAGGAACAACCAATCACTGATGGAGGAACCTACGGTATATATATCGCGTTGCCCTATGATCATAAAAAGATGCGGGGAAAGGAGGTATAAACGACAATATACCATGCGGCCTTGTAAGGGGGGAAAATGTCTGGCCAAAGGCCAACTGTTAAGACGACAGATCAATGGGAAGGGGGTGAAGTCTGAGTCAAGACCAAATGGCAGGGCATTGACCCGTGAATCTAAAAAGATAAGTTTTGTTGAAATAGGAGAAACTTCCTGTAGTTCAGAATCACAAACTAAACGGACAAAGGGAAAAAGAACCTTTAAGAGTGTAAATGATAACTTAAGGAAGTCTTTGATGGATAAGAAGGAGTAGCTATAGAAAGAGGGTTGGGTGTCTCATCAGGGGTAAGACCTAGCAACACAAATCAGGACAAGAGCCCCAGGCAGAGCGGGATTGAAAAAGTACATAGGCAAAGAAGGGAAGATAGGATAGTTGGACGCCCAATAGGATTACAGTTAGAACGATGGGCGAATCTTTGGTTCTTTTTGGAGCCAATAGGTCAGGGTAAAGGCGGGAAAAGAGTTAGGAAATTAAACCCCCTAAACCGTTCTCAACTCCTCTTCATTCTCAAAATGCCCAAGCCTACGATATATGAGTTCAGAAGATCTTAAAGAAGTAGGATTTTTATTAAACATCAAAGGGGAAGAAGTAACCAAGGTTTTACTTCATTCTGCATTAATAAAAGTAGCATTGGAAAAAGCAGAACCTGAGATGAAAAAAGAAGGCATTAGAATAATAAAAAAAGAGGAAATAATGACGGATAACCAGGGGAATTCTTTTCTCAAAAACCATTCTGGGCTGGGCAACCGGCAAATTAGAATGATCAACGCCGGATGGGGTAAGAAGGAAGATCTTGAAATTACAATAGCCCCTAAGGTCCAAGGGTGGGTCAATGATGATGTGCTGGTTGGGAATAGATTTAGAGAGCTTGCATATATGGATTGCGAAGAAAATGGGTACCTGAGCGATATTGCTTAGGAGCTAGGGTCATCGCACAGCCTATCTATACTAACTTGGAATGTTAATGGCTATAAAAGAATAATGCTCCAGGAAAGTTTTAAAAACTTATTAAAGAACACTGACATCGCGTGTCTACAGGAGACTTGGCTGTGCGATGAAACCCTAGTTACAGAAGGTTTTAGCCACCATGTAAAACCAGCAATAAAGAATATATTTGGTAGACCATCAGGCGGTCAGCTGAGGCTAGTTTCAACAAAGATAGCTAGGAAAATAGAACCCCTCGAACTTAAATGTAAGTGGGCGTTAGGTAGCAGAGTGTGGACTATGGGGGAAAAAATTCAGGTTATGAATGCATATGTATTGTCAATGTGTATATCCAGAAGGGGAAGGGAAAAGGTTATAAGGTGGACCTGGAATGCTTAAAAAAGGACATGGAGGCCTTATGTGATTCTTACCCGAGAGATGTGCTTTTGATATTGGGTGATTTTTATCACAGACTAAATCCCTGAAAGACTGATTCATGGTGTAGAGATTTGTTAAGAGCTTATAATATAGAGTCTGCTAAGTTTCCTAGCTGCAACATTTCACCTCAAGATGTGGCGCTGGGGCAATTGTTGGGCACTATGGGGTTGGTGTGTGTAAATGGAAGAATGGATACCGATCGGCCTGCTGGGCGCACCTTCACAGTGGGGCAACAAATGTGTCCGATAGATTATGTGTTTATACAGGCTTGGAGTTTTGAACTAATCAAACACTTAAAAGTAGCAAGGGTTGAAGGTAGTGATCATTACCCATTGCTGATGAAATTGTATGCAAAAAGAGCCCCTCAGAGACAAAGAGCCATCCAAGTCCAGGTAGAATATCCAAAGCGACTTACAACGCGCATTACAGAAGAACATATTGAAAAACTAAGCACAGTCCAGTTGACACATACATTTGTAAATGTACCACCTGAGGAGGATATTACCTGGTACAAAGGTATGATAAGACAATTGGTAAAATGCCTTAGGATAAAAATTAAAGGTGCTAAAACTGGGTTAGCAAGTAAGGAAAAACTATTTACTAATAACAGGCCATGGTTTGATGAGGATTGTCATAAAGCAAAAGCCAGCATTAGGCAAAAGGAAAGAAAACTAAGAGGTAGACATGACGATGAACTGCTACTTATTCTTCAGAAATTAAGGTCAAATTTTAAAACCATCATTAGAGATAAAAAAGGAACCTATAAGGACAGATGCTGGGTGAGGCTATTAGAGGGAATTGAAGAAAAAAATGTGAGGTTTCTGGAAATTAGTACAAGAGAGCACTGGCAAGGCTTTAGGGACCTTGCAGTGCTCGGTGCCGGAGGATAAGTGGGTGGATTATTTGGAAGAAATCTACGGGAAGTGGCCAAGGGTGGAGGAAATAAATACCATTGTATGGCCAGGTGTAAGGGAAGAAGTAAAAGAGCATTTCTCCCCAAGCCATATTAGGAAGATAATATACAGGTTAAACCTAACTCGAGCCGCCGGCCCAGATAACTTGCCGGCTGTTATTATAAAAACAAATCTGGAGTGGTGGTCCGAGTTTTTTTCGAATATGTACCAGGGGATTCTTAAAACGGGGGCTATGCCAGATAGTTGGAAAGGGGCCATTGTAAGACCTATACATAAAAAAGGTGATGTAAATTCCCCTAAAAACTACCGTTTAATAAACCTCCTGGACATAGGAGAAAAAGTATTTGCTAAAGTAATCCTGGGATTACTTAAAGAATGGACAGATGAAAAACAGATAGTGCCCCCAGAACAGGGTGGATTTAAAGAGGGACATTCGACGATTGATCACTGTTTTGCCCTCTGGTCCATTGTGCGGAAGTCGATCGAGCAGAGGGGCAATTTGTTCTGCTGCTTTGTGGACTTCCGCGCAGCATTTGATCTGGTGGACAGGAAGCAGCTGTGGGAAACCTTGCTAGGGTTTAATATCCAAGGAGACTTATTGGCCTTGATACAAGCCCTGCATACAGAAAACTGGGCCCAGATAATCTTGGATGAGAACGGAGGATTGTCCCGGAGGATCCAGATTGGTAATGGGTTGAGACAGGGGTGCGTACTTGCCCCCTTGCTTTTTCCCCTGTTTATACCTGATCTGCCCCGAAAACTCAGAGGGGTCATAGGGGCTAGCCTGAAATTAGGAGGAAACCATATCTCCTGTTTATTATATGCAGATGATCTGGTAATCATGGACCAGACGGAGATTGGGCTACAAAGGAAAATAAACATGTTTACAGAATACTGCCAAACTAAAAAAAAAATGGTGGTAAACATGGAGAAGACCAAAATCCTATGTTTTGGAAGAAGAAAAACAAAGTTTTCCTGGTATCTGGGCAGGGAAATGCTGGAAAAAGTAACAGAATATAGATATCTGAGAATGTGGTTCACGAATAGTCTGCAGTGGTATACCCATCTTGACGCATTAAAAATAAGGGCATCGGCCTCTGTAAAGGGGCTAAAAAGATTTAATAGTGTATATGGAGAAATGTCTGATAGACCGGTATTAAAAGCCTATTTAGCAATGGTCCCCCCCACAATTTTTGTATGGTGCAGAGGTACTCTATTTAAGTGGAAAAAAGGGATGGGACAAAGAAGAGGAAAATATCCTTAAATGTTTGCTCTCGCTGCCTAGATCGTCCATGATACAAGCAGTAAGATTCGAATTGGAAATCACCTCATGGGGTATAACAGCTTGCATGGCTTTATTGCGTTTCTGGCAGCGGTTAGGAACAGGTGAGGATCAAAAAATCTCACAGTGGTGTAAAAATGAAATTGCCAATAGTGAGTTGACCTGGGCAAGAGAGACCAGAGTTTCAATTGTTCAAGCATATGGTGTTTTAAAGCTAAAGTTGTGCCCTCAGTACTTAGACCTAAAGATAGACCAGAAAGAACTTAGGACATTGGGAATAGAAGCGTCCCGAACCCATGATCAAGAATACCTCTTACGGAAAAGTTCAGTTGCTTTTATGGCGTCGGCATGAAAAAATGATTTGCATTACCCCTATATCGACAGGTTACCTAGCTGCCAGTTAAATGTAGGCACGAAGTGTTAAGATTGTGAATTGGGCTAAATCCCTGTTATGCGAACAATGGGGTAAAAATCTTAATGATCAATAGCAATGGAAAATGCACCTGCATCTTAGGCACTACCTGTGATATTTTACATATATTATTAGACTGTTTTAAGATTTTAGATACATGAAGAGATTTTAGGCCGATTTTTTTTTTTTTTTTTAAATATGAAATTAAAAATAGGTTGCAAGCTGTAAACCTTTTAGTGGAAATGAAGAACCTAGATATAGCCTGTGCTATTGGGAAATATATAAACAAAGTGAAAGAGTTTTTTAAATGTAAAGAGCACTGATGAAATTTAGATCTTTTTAGATTCAGGGAGAATGGGTTATTAATGGATAGAAGTGATTTGTGAGACATACTAGAAGGTCAGTGTGACCCAATAATGGAATAGTTGATTTTTTTAATTTTAAGAGGATTTTTTATCTTGCATTTTTATGGTTGTGAATTATAGGTTTAAGAAATGTATTGTATGATTCTGACTTGCTTATCTATGGAATGTAATGTATACTTTTATGGTTGTAAATAACCGAATAAAGTTTCATTTCATTCATGTTATACTGTTATGAGATTTCCAACTCATTTGGCACTTATGACAAAATATTTAACACAGGAAATCAAGTGACTAGCTGAACACTTCATTTTCCTTTTTAAATAGGGGCTGTTATATTTTTTTGATTCAAGAAACAAACCCATATAACTGATCATACCTACCCGTAAAATGTTCTTGAACCTAATATGACGATTCAAAAATTTTATTGGAGTGTTTGAAATAGTATAAACAGAAGCCATAGCAAATGGGAAGAGATTCTTTATTATCATACAATGTTATTATATTTCGGTACCATAAAGTAGCAAGCACCTCTGATTGCCCCAACCACATACACAAATCTTCAGGCATTGATCACAATAGATACTGGCATATGTGAAGTGATCTCAATCGCCAGAGTGTCGTGTTTCAAATTTGACCTGACATGGGTGCATCGGCCCAGGGATTATCTTGCAAAGACACAGAGCATCACTTTTGCATATATTTTGCAGTCCTGCCCCAATACAAATAAGTCTAAAAATTGGCATATTATGGAACCTTATTTTCCTTAACCCCTTCAGCGCGGCGCGGATTCCCCCGCGGTGCTGAAGGGTTCGAGCGCGGGCGGGGCCATGACGGAACGGTTCCGTCATGAGCACAGCTCAACCGATGCTCATGACGGAACCGTTCCGTCATGAGCATGGAAGGGGTTAATAAGCACTGTAATAATACTTTACTCCCTATTGGGGGCCCTCAGTGAATAGGTTTACGACCTCACTTCTGTGTGTTTTAGCCATACCTTCTTTATTTCCTTATTGCTTCATTTCTGGTGTGTGCTTTGTTTGATATAGTTTACTGGATTTGTTTCCTTTTTGAAAGGTTTGCTTGGGTCCATGTCTCTGCTTTTGCACAATACCATCTTAATCGGATTGTGAATCCTTATGCTTGTGAAAAACTCTAGAGATATATTGATCTCGACATTTCTTGGTTTTTCTTTCCTGTAACTTTCTTTTGCTAGATTGTAATTGCATTTGTATAGCGCTTACTACCCCTGATGAGGCGTTGAAGCGCTTTTTTTTCGTCGAGTAGCATGCTACTCTGGGACCCATAGAGGATTAGTGTTGAATTAGTATAGTGAAACGTGCAAGTATATTGTAAGTGGTGGCTAGGTTAGTCAGTTATTTGGATTCGGAAGGATAGAAGAGGAAAAAAGGTTTGTATTTAAAAGCTATAAAATGTAGGAGATTTGCCTTGCAATCACAAACGTGGGAAACTTTAAGGGAAGCTGCGGAAAAGAGGGATCTAGGTATCTTCTGGAAAACTATAAATAACCCATGTTTCCAGGATATCGCAGCGCCGGTAATTGGCACATCCATCCTCCCCGAGCAATGGTTCAATCATTTCAAAAGCTTATACAATTTTTCAGCCGTAAATTCTTTGGCTGAAGAGGAATTGTGCCCATGGAGGGCAGTGATTGAATTCACTATTGGGGAAGTTAAAGCAGGAATTTTGGGGCTTACAAAAAATAAGGCACCTGGTCCAGATGGTATACCACCTGATCTTTTTTTATATAAGGTACAAATCTGGGCCCCAATCCTGACACGTGTAATTAATGTGGCTATTGCAGTGGGCATGCCACGCTCTTGGTCTACAGCAATCATAGTGCCTATTTTTAAAAAAGGTGAAAAAGATGACCCGCAGTGCTATCGTCCC
This sequence comes from Triturus cristatus, assembly GCF_964204655.1. Lineage (NCBI taxonomy): Eukaryota > Metazoa > Chordata > Amphibia > Caudata > Salamandridae > Triturus > Triturus cristatus. Next base: position 138,194,946 of record NC_140590.1, on the reverse strand, counting down.
ATATCACTGATCGATGTGACAGCAAAAGTTTTAGGTAGAATGATTTTAAATCGTCTATTGGACTGGGCCGAGGAACATAACATAATCTCAGATTTTCAATATGGCTTCAGGACTGGCAGATCAACCACGGACCAATGCCTGAACCTTTATTTACTGGTGGCAAAATATACTATAGCCAGCGAACAATCAATATATCTGGGGTTTATGGATCTCTCGGCCGCATTCGATCGTGTAAATAGAGAAAAGTTATGGGCTCTTATAACCGGATTGGGAGTAGACCCAGAACTTATAAATATTTTGAGAGCACTCCATTGGAAAACTTTTGCCAAGGTACGGTTTAATCTGGCTGGGGCCACAACAGGATCCTTTTGTTGTACAAGTGGAGTAAGACAGGGTTGTACATTGGCCCCGTTCTTATTTTCCCTGTACATCAACGAACTGGAACAGACATTGTGTACATTGAATGCAGACACTCCAATGGTGGGTCATTGCCCCATCCCAGTGCTGTTGTACGCAGACGACGCGGTTCTTTTAGCACGAACGCCGAAAAGCCTGCAGTGTCTAATAGATGGTTTTGTTGATTTTATGGATACTTTAGATTTGTCAGCTAATCTAACAAAGTCCTACGTCTTGCTAGCAGGAGCTAAACCGTGTAAAAAAAATTTACCTATCGAATAGGTTCACACATTTTAGAACAAGTGAAAACTTTTTCTTACCTGGGGCTTTTATTTGATGGGCTTTTAAATTTTAAACTTTTAACTGAAGAACGGAGTATAAAACTGATTTCGTCATCAGGAGCAATTATGAGTTATGGAAGAAGGCTGGGTCGGTGGTCACCGGAGCAGGTTATGCATCTTTATGGCTCCATCTGCTGTGCCAAAGTAATGTATGGAGCAGAAGTATGGGGCTTTGCTGGGACACGACAAATACAGGTTGAGGAAAACAAATTTTTGCGTAAGATAATTCCTCAGAGCTCGTAGGCATACATCACCCACGCCGAACTAGGGAGACCATACATTGAGGACCTGATCCAGACTAGACCTGTTATGGCCTGGATTAGGACCTGGTCCAATATTGACGCAGAATTAGGACGGCAAATTATTACAGATTGCATGACCAGGGACAGAGGAATGTGTATCCCGTGGCTCAGATAATGTAAAAACATCTCTGGAAGGGATAGAATGCATAGACCTCTTCACAAATCCAACTACAGTAATACCCCAAGATAAGAACAGAATTAAGGATTTGCTCCTGAAAAAAGCTGAAGAGCATAGAGTCAATACTGAAGGCAGAAAGCCTCTAGCCTGTGCCTACAGTATGACCAAGACAGTAGTTAGTATGGAACCTTATCTCAGCTTAATATATAACGTACAGAACAGGTTCCTGTTCACTCGTTTTAGGCTCAACCTTATTCATCATCTTTTAGCGGACCCTTTGGGATATACCACCACAGTTGAGCAGAAAGGTACTTGCGGCTGCGATAATAAATCTCCGCAGGATACCCTTCATTTTGTATTGTTATGCCCTTTTTATTCTTTTCCCAGGCGTCGTTACCTAGTAAGACTATTAAAAAATTGTAAATTCAGACAAGCGAAGGTTGCTCTGTTATATCTGCAAAGGGCTGAAGATTCACTGACCTTGGCATGTATAACAAGTTTTTTAAAAGTTGCATTTAAAATAAGAAACACCAGGGGACAGCCAGGGTCAAATTAGGGCTGAAGCTATTAAACTGTATTGTTTTACCCTGTAAATGATTTTAATTGAATTTAGACAATACTGTCTTGTATGTTGTTAAATGGCATTTATTTACCTGTATTTAGATCTGGCACCAGCACTTTAGGAATTGTTGTTTGTCTCTTTGGATTAATACTTGAACACGTAGGATGGAATATAGTAGTTTTTGTCTAACTGATAATGTCTTGTGGCTTTTTTGCATTTTATGAATTGAGTTTCTAATGTTGGTGAAGAAATTATAAATGGATTTTAAATTGTCAGTTTTCTCTTTATTAGGTTGAACTAATAATGAAATGTAGTTGTATGTATATTTTTAGAAATTTGTTTTGCTTTTATGGTGACTTGAATTGCACCGAATAAAGCTGATTTGATATAGTGCTTGTTACCCCTGATGGGGTGTTGAAGCACGCTACTACGGAAACCCATAAAGGATTAATGGTGAATAGTATGATGAAATATGAAAGTAATTTGAGTGGTGGATATTAGTCAGTTATTTGGAGTGAGAAGGATAGCGGAGGGATAGAAGGGGAAGAAAGGTTTGCATTCATATAGCACCTGTTACCCCTGATGGGTGTTGAAGCGCTTTTCTGGCGAGTAGCACACTACTAGTGTTGAAAATTAGTATAGTGAAATATTAAGTAATTTGAGTGGTGGATATGTTATTCAGTTATTTGGATAGAGAAGGGTAGGTGGCGGGATAGAAGAGGGAAAGAGGTTTGTATTTATATAGCGCTTGCTACCCCTGATGGGGTTTTGAAGCTCTTTTTTGGCGAGATGGCTTTCCATGGAAATATCTGCAGTGAATTATAATTGTAAAGCATTCCCGTTGAATGTGTTGCGCAAAGTGTAGTAATTTTTGGGGGGATTTAGTTTTTCAATAGCTTTACTTTTTTTCTGTGAAATTGTTAGTTTGGCATGATTTTGTTATTAAAGTGCAATTTGTTTTGTGATTGCTATTTTTGGCTCCTTCTCAAAGGCGCATGATCAGATATAACTATTAGTGCAATTTGTGTGTTTTTTAATTTCCAATCATTACGTTTTAAGATTTGTTTGCTGTGAGGCATGTAAGAATAATTAGATATTCGCCTATTAATTTTTTGTTTCCACATTTTAAAAATATCAGAGCAAGAAAAAAATTACTTTAGGATGAAACTAAGCTTTAAAGGAAGGAAATAAGACCAGTGAATTAGCGTCATGGTGCCTAGCAAAAGTCTATTGAGAAAATGGGGAGGCAGGGAGAAAGTAGAGGATTGGATTAAAAAAAAACCCAGCTTTTCAAAGTTTATATGGATGTCTGTTGGATCCCAGAGGTCTATAATTTAGTACATATTATTGCTATATCAGAATATTGAATGGAAGCACGATTTTAGAGAATGTGGTAGTAAGAGCTCTTTTATGATGTCAATGAGTGCTAAGGCGCTGGGCAGAAAATGATATGGATTCTGTAATATCACAAAGCAGGCAGTATTTTTACGAGTCTTTGTTCACACAGTCCAGCACCAAAGCCATGTATTTGACTATGCTTCACTACCTTTGGGATACATCCACACTATCTCTCCAGCTATATAGAAAACAATCTGTGTTATTGCAAATATAACAAGTGTGTCATATTGCTTCCAATCTAATAAGTTGATGTCCCTGAACAGTCTACTCGTTCTGAGAGGTTAACAGCCATTCACTTCAGCGGAATTAAATTGACAAAAGACAGCTTTACACATAGTACAACAGTCCCTGACATACTCTATGTGGTGTTCTGCTTCATTACCAATTATGAACAGATACGAAACAAAGCATTAAACCGGTTTTCTCAAATCCAACAAAATGTTTTTCTTCCACCTTGGTTGACTACGAACACAAAACCATAAATGGTGCCTAGTCCATCTGTTCCTACAGCCATACTAAGACTTGCTTTTGTTCTACAGTACTCTTCTGTTTTACAGCTAGGTTTGTCCTTTATGCCAGTAAATGCATAAGTATACTTCGTTTATAACAAAAAAAGGCATATTGGATTTAGTTTAAATTTTGAAGGAGACAACCCCTATTCTAACATTTTATAACCTAATCTCCACACCACCTTACATTCGGAATTAGGCTGTGCTCGGCCTCTGCATACAGCGCCAGGAAGCATTTCAGTATCTGTGCAATATAACGTTTGTTTTCTTGTTAAAGCATCAGCAACAGACTTTCTGGCTACTGGCAGTCCGACTAACATTAGCCACACAAACTCCGCTCTCATCGGCAGGCCTGCTCGGGTAGCAGCGATACGTCTGGTCCGTGAGCGCCGGTCCCATGAACACTATTGAAGTTGTCCCTACCAATTGTAATAAAATGTAATGCATGGTGCACCACAAGGGGCTGTTAAATACCTCCCTGGACAGTGCAAGCAAAGCTCCCATCATGAAATTCACACGAGCAAATGGGTGAAAGAGTGCGATTTGTGATATGCGAAGAAGAAATTAGATACACATACAATCATGCATTTTAATGTTTTATATTCATTAGTTAAAAAAAAATGTTTAAAACATGTTGAATTAAATAACTGTATGTATTTCAATTCATTTTTCATACCGTTTTGATTTTCCTGTCTTCATTTTCATTTTAGTACAAGGTGATCTATCAAATATAGAGCCAGCCAGGAGTATTGCATACGTATTTTAATCAAATACACTACACTTCCATCATAGTGCATGCCACCTCTGAATGGCCTGCACTCTGGTTTATTTCTGTTCTCCCCATTTAATAGAGCTTCCTGTGTTGTTAGGTTGTTGGGACTAGGGTTAGGCCTTTACTTGGAAGTAACGATTAGGGCTTCCGGTGTGATTGGTTGCTGAACTAGGTGTGGGACTAAGAGTAGGCTTCGCCTTTCTGTTGGAAGTAGGGACTAGGGCTTCCTGTGCCATTGGTTGCTTGGACTTGGGTTGGGACTACTGGTAGGGCTAGGGCCTCTATTGGACGTAGAGATCAAGGTTTTTTTTTTTTAACTGATTGGGTGCTTGGACAAGGGCTAAAATTGGCTGTAAGGTCCTGGTCTCCTACTGGTTCTAGATCTTAGGGGTAGTGTTGTGATTGGAGAGTGTTAGGGCTAGAGTTCCCATTGGCTGAAGGGGTCACCTGATTACTAGGGCTATAAAAGGCCAGGCGTCTCAGCTAAGGGCGGAGAGGACAAGGGCAGTTGCCTGTTAAGGGCGGAGAGGACAAGAGCCGTTTCCTGTTTGAGACTGGTCGGTACCAGGGCCAGAAATGCTTCCCATTCAGTAATACCCTCCCACAATTTATTTTTACCATAGATATGTACCTATCTTTGTGTATTACTTTGTTTAAACATGTAGAATAATTATTTTGTTTAAAAAAAGAAGAAATCATATTTGGTCTACATGTACTTGCTTCCATTGTGCATCTATGTATCTCCATGTACTTGGATCTGTGTGTCTGTTACTTTTCTTCTGCAAAAGCATATCCAATGCACTACCCTATTTCTCATCCTGTACCTCAATCAATATCTTTAATCTACATATACTTATCTCCTTTATGGATCTATATACTTTCAATGTACTTGTGGATCTGTATATTTATCACTTTCTTCTAATTTAGCATTTCCAACGCACTACCCTATTTCTCAGCCTGTACTTCACTTAATATATCTTCTAGCCCAACTTTCTGACTCATCTCAAACTACTTTCTACTACTCCTTCAAATGCACTGCCCTATCTCTCACCCTGTACATCTATCAATATATCCTCTACATCCACTCTCTCCTTTATCCCAAGCACCATACCACTTCTATGATCCCCAAAATAACCCATTCTAGAGACTCCTACTCTACCCATCCTTGCATCATCTGACAGCTCTTTTACTATACCGATCCCCCAAAACAAACCTCTCTAAACTCTTCCCTCTGACTCTTCCCCTCCAAAAACCCTTTCTACTCAGCCAAAAGCCTCCTTCTACTGCTATGACCTAAAAAAAAACCTTCACTCTTCTATCCCTCCACTATCCAAATAACAGACTAACATGTTCACTTCTCAAATTCCATATTCCACTAAACTAACTCATCACTAATCCTTTATGGGTTCCAGAGTAGCGTGCTACTCGCCAGTAAAGCGTTTCAACACCCCATCAGGGTTACAAACGCTATATAAATGCAAACCTTTTTTCCCTTTTCTACCCTTCTCAATCCAAATAACTGACTAACCTATCCACCACTCAAATTACTTTCATATTTCACTATACCAATTTTCAACACTAATCGCTTATGGGTTCCGGAGTAGCGTGCTACTCGCCAGAAAAGCGCTTCAACGCCCATCAGGGGTAACAGGTCCTATATGAATGCAGACCTTTCTTCCCCTTCTATCCCTCCGCTATCCTTCTCACTCCAAATAACGGACTGATATCCACCACTCAAATTACTTTCATATTTCACCATACTAATTCACTACTAATCCTTTATGGGTTTCCGTAGTAGCGTGCTTCAACACCCCATCAGGGGTAACAAGTGCTATATAAATACAAACCTTTTTTCCTCTTCTATCCTTCCGAATCCAAATACCTGAAACTTAAAATTTACTTGCATGTTTCACTATACTAATTAAACACTAATCCTCTATGGGTCCCGGAGTAGCTTGCTACTCGCCGAAAAAAGCGCTTCAACGCCTCGTCAGGGTTAGTAAGCGCTATAAAAATGCAATTACAATACATTATTCACTTTACTTCCTGCATGGGACAAAGCAAAGATGGAGGTCTTTTTGTTGCTATCCTACCACCCTTTCCTCCGCTTTAGAATGGCATACATGTTTTTTCTTTAGTGTCCCTTAAATCTAGGGACACTATAGAAGCTAGAGAGTTAGATATCCCAAATGATGGAGAACGATGAGAGCACACATGCAGAGAGCCCTCTACCCGGTCATTTCCAGAAAACATGAAAATGTGTGTACGTTCACCAGTGCAGTTTTCTTAGGTCTCGCCTTGCTATCGCGTAAGCGATCGCAGAGCGAGACTATTATAAGGGGCATTTCAAAGTGCTTCCATAAAGCCGATTGCATGGCTAGCACGCGCACAATCACGCGCATCGTGCCGCCATGCAATCCGCTTTTTGGGAGCACTTCAAAGGGTCCGCTCCCCCAAGCGGGCGCGCCATGCTCCGCCGGGCTTGTCTTTTTTTCATTTTTTTTTTTAAACTTTAAGCGCGAGGCGCGCGTGCGGCCAATGCTTGTTATCATTGGTGCTGCGATGCCAGCGTGTTTTACAGCACAAGGGGAGGCATTTAAAACAGTTTGAACATTCCTGAAGGCACTGTAAGAGAATCATTGTAGAGCGGAACAATAAATCAGTTTGCGGCATTCTTTCAGTGTTACAGAGAACACAACTTTCAGAACTGCAATCAAGTTAATTCCTTGGTTTTTGTTACCGATTACCTTTCTCAGAACCCTTCTCCCTGATTGTTTCATCAGTTGTTTCCCACTCTGTAAAGGGGGCACAGTGATTTATGGATTACTCCAAGGGGCATTTTTAGGTCTCGTCTGAGCCAGGGCACGAATGATCAGGCGCCTTCTGGCTTTCCACCCTTACACTCGCAGCGCCTTTCATCGCTCACGATTACTTTCACTTTCGTGGCCACGCGGCCGTGTCTTTTTCACGGCCGCACGGCCAATGCTTGTGATTCTAGTGGTTCTGACTCGAAACATCTGTGTTTTGTTATCCGTGGTTAAGCAAGAGCTGCAGAGATGATTGTTTTCCTACAACTGGATCTCTCTTGGTGGATTTTGTAACTTTTGATTTCCAAGTGTTTGTTAGCACTCGAAGTAGCTTATAGCGCATTCCCGACTGGCAAATGGTGCGTGACGTGTGGTGTCTTCCTCCCCGATTGCTTTAAAAGGACGGCGCATGCATGCTGAGACTTGTAGCCGCTTGCTTCCAGTCAACACAGGGCCCATGCACATTCTATGGAGACCAGGCAGCCAACTAGAGCCATAGGCAGAGTGGCTGTAAGAAGGGGCGAAAACCCAACAAAAGCCTCATTACCGAGTAAATGGTCTTTTAAAGACCTATGAAGTACTCGGGTCCGGCTGCAATTAGACGGACGCCAGCCCGCGAGGCTGTCTCAGCCGGGCTGACACACATGACGGGGGGGGGGGGGGGGGCTGACGCCCGGTGAGCCCAATGGGTGTTGGGCGCCTGATGGAGACCGTAAGTTAATAAGTAATGGGCAGCATGCAGTTTTTCAAATGATTTCATGTAATTTGTAGGCTTTGAAATTAGAAGTACTGCCAGAAATCTTCCAAAATCTAAATGTTAACTGCTGCTCATGGCGGCATCCAGATACTATTTCGGAGCTATGATCCGGTCAACGCTGGCTGCGTCAGTTTTTTCCCCCTTATTTAACTTATTCCCATACACTGTTTCTTCTACCCTCCATCCAATCCCTGTTGTTTTCCTCAAAACCTCCCCTCCCCTCCATCTAATCTCTCTATTTACTCAACGTATTTATTAAGCCCTAAGTACAGATTTATTATCAGCTGTCTCTCTCGTGTAGGGCCCTGCCTGTGTTCCCCTCTCTCGTTTGCTTTTTGCCTCTCATGCCCCCTCCCCACCCAGCTGTATTGTTCCAGCAGCCCGTTCTAATACACACTGCTACAAACGCCGGATCGCTTTCTGTTGTGCCATGACATGCTGCTAAGGGACAGTCATTGCGATGGTTGTCTCCTGCTATGAAATGGGGGGCAGACTGGGAAGAAAACAGACTTCTGTGGTGAGTAGAAATGACCAGCAGAATGCCACAGTAGTATGGAAGTCTGTGCACTTTCAAGCACGCAGCGCAGATCTTCGATCCTTTATTCCTGCATATTGCACCACCCGAAACCCTGCTGTCACATTTCGGCCTTCACATGATTTTTGGAGAGTATTCAGTAGTTGTATTCAGCTGTGTCCATGTTGTACCAGTTATTGTCATGTGCGAGACAACGTAAGGGCACATAGGTGCAAAGATGAGCATCCCTTTGAGCCTCAGCACACCCGATGTTTTCCGCTCCCCACCCAAGGTTTCTTTCTCCGCACTCGCTTTATTACAAAAACACTCTTGCGCTTTTTTCTTTTTAAGGGGTTCTCTGCAGAGCACCATTCATTGTTGAACATTATTCGATATATTTCAGGCTTTACAGTGCCACTTCTGATGGCAACCTTCATCCATGGTTTAGTCACAAGGTGTCTTTGGCATAGATCCATTCTTTTAAGTGTGAGTAATCATATTAATACTCCTGTGTTCAACAAATGCCTAACACTACCCTTTGATAAGCCTAAACTGCTTGTCCATACTACCACAAACAAGCATTGGCATAGCCAATAGGTCTCGCCTCTGGGACTTTAAAAGTGTTTAGCCATTCAACAGTTGACGTTGTTGCACCAAGGATATTGTGCTGCATAACTAAATACTTATAAGGTCCCAAAAGCGAGACCTATTGGCTATGCCAATGCTTGTCTTACATTGACATTGGTCTATTTTTAATATTAATGTATTTTCAAAGGAAACCATTCAGTGTTCATTCTCCGGTTATGGGTGGACACTGTATTTCTACCACAAGCTTGTCCAGGGGGTGAAACTGATGGCTTTGCAAATGCTTGTACAACCAATGTCTGTGTTCAAGCTTTCAGAGTATTTGATTATACTATTTGTGTGATAAGTAAAGCTGCTCAGAGGACTTAGAAGTGTGCAGGGAGTTGATACCTAGTATTTGGACACTAATTGCATTGCACCACGTTACAAATCTGTTAACATAACTTGTAATTTTCTAGACTAGTTACCCACACTAACTCAAATTTCATGGAAACCAATGACCGAATGCAAAGTTACCTTTTAAATAGGTTTTTTTTGTCAGTAAACAATGTTTATTACCCTTGATTTACTTAAAATAGTCCACGGTGCTTTTAATAGTACTTTCCTCTATTTCAAACTTTGAGATATTCATGTGCCTCTTGTCTTTTTACATTTTTCAGCCACGAAAAAGGACAAGACACAGAGGAGGGAATAGAGCTTCAAGAAGGTGCGAATTAATCAATATGCAGTTTTTTGTACTAAAACTTAGTAGAACAGTGGTACCTAACCTGTGGTCTGGCAACCCCATGAGGTCAACAAAACATTCTCAGGGGGTCTGCGACTGCTTAGAAAATCAAATAATATTAACACATTAAATGCATAGAAGTAAGATGTAATTTTAAAATGTTCTGTAAATGTTATGGAATTTGAAATTGGAGTATAACAATCAAGTTGGGATCCTCCAATTGATTTTGTGGGACCAGTGCATTTGCATTCAAAAGAATATAATATGGGCAACGGGTGACCTCAAGTGAATATAGAACAGCCCCAACCTTCCCATTAAAATTTGGATTTCCTCTTTTCTTTTTTTTTTTTTTAAATATTTGTAAAATAATTTATTTAATTATTTGTCTAGGTGTTTAATGATTGCTTGTTTCAGTATATTTGTGTACTGTTTTGCAGTTCAAATAATGTAAATGACTCAAGGGGGGTCCAAGGATTCCAGTAATGGCTATCTAGGGGGTCAACAGACGTCAAAAGGTTAAGAGCCGATGTACTAGAGTAGGCATAGAGCACGCAGGTAGTGTTTTGTTCATTAAAATAGTGCATGTCCTTGAAAATGTGCCCATTATTGCGTGATAGAAAATGTGAATTATATCATAAGCCTAACTTTGTGGTGGGAAATTGAGAATCACGCAGTGCAATAGTACTTCACAAAGGTTTGAATTAACCGCCTTGTAGGTGCTCTGCAAACTTTCCTAATTTCTCATTTGTAGTTTCTTTTCCAGGAGTTGACTGGAACCTAGACTTACCTGGAAGAGATCCGTCATAATGTCGTAACTTAAACATCTGTCCGTCTAGATGTGTTTTTGTTTTGTAGATGCTATTTCAGCTCTAGTGGCTCCATCGTTTCCAAATAACTGACTTAGACTGCCTAATAATATCTTTGGCATTCTCTGGAATATATTTTGGCACCCTTTTCCAATACAGAACATGGTGAACACTTTCTTCCGTAGAGGTTGGTTCTCTAAAGAATATTGAAAGGAAAATAGTTGAAAGGGCTAAAGAAAATGTTGACTTGCTGTAGGTTCGATTTGCATGGCAAGATCTTGTGAGTACTTTGTTACTGGATTCCGTATATGCACAAGGATAATCGGTTAATGGATTTAGATGTAATACTCTTGACAGAAAACTACTTTTACAGGTAGGTAACCAATTTTTGTTATCCAACCCCTTGTTTAATTTTCTATGAATGATTGTTATATTAATTTATTTTGCTTACTTTAAGGAGACGGCACAAGTGCAGATGAACAAACTGCAGTGGCTATTACAACTGTACAGCAAACATCCTACGCAGACCACAATATACAGTACCAGTTTCGCACAGAGAACAATGGAGGACAGGTGACTATTAACATTGGCTTTCTGATGTCCACATTAATGAAAATGCTTAACAAAAACCTATACAACTTATTGGTCATAATTATACTAGCGTGCCAGATATTTTGGGCTATATTTCAGCCCTTTTTAGAAACTGAGAACTTGACAGGAAAAATGGTACTGCATTACCTTCTTTGTCAACCTTAATCTTGGTTCACATTTTATTTTATATTTAAATACAATTGGGTGAATTGTTAGGCTATTGAGAAAAAGAAAAGTTAATTTTGGAGTCCTAGTTCTGCATCGTAGACTTCGGCGTATCTCCAGGCCATTATTTCAAATATGATATATATTTTTTCCCTACTGCTTTTTAACGCAGGGTATAGCACTTCAAATAGAAACATTTCTTTTTGGAGTATTCTCCAATTGCTGCTTCTAAATTGCATTGAAAAACAGAACTGTATTATAGGGAAATGCCAGCCACATAGACTTCAGGTTTGCAGAGCAAAGAATTGTGCCTGTTTCTCAAGAAGCCAGGAAGGTTCCTTATTTCATCATGGAGTTGCAGTTCTTTTAAAGGGAATATAGTGTAATTTTCAAACTTCATGTATGTCTTTCTACTGAGTATTCAGGACTGGGTGGTGAGCGGGTTGTTAAAGACTTCAGTGAAGATTCCTACCATGCAGAATTAGGATCAGGTAAGTACATTTCCCCTCTTCACTGTAGAATATTCATTGATCGTTACTAACCTTGGAATATAATAGTAAGCTTGTCCCCTTTACTCTTGGTCTTGAATAGAAACATGGTTCAAAAGGTACCCATTGAATCAATTGATGGGGACCTACACAAAATACATTTTTCTTAGAAGTTTGGCAAATCGCTGCGTGCGTGCGTGCCGACATAAGAATTAATACTTTGCCAAGAATTACTGTTTGAAGACATTTCCATGTTACAGCCGTAGAAATATCCAACAAGACCTTTCTCATCCATGCATGCATATCGATTTCCCCCTATTTCTATTGAGCCAATATCACCAAACAAATGAGATGATTTTATGACACGACACGGAGGCCATATTATGCAAATCTCCTTTGCCACAGCTCAGCAGCAACAATTGAAGAACATAGAACTTCAATGAACATTCTAAAGAAGTATAAAGTCCCTTGGTGACCAGCCATCTTCCTTCATTGTTGCTGCTGCTCAGAAAGAGAAGTACACTTTTCAGCTAAAGCTTCTATATTGCTTTTTCACCATTTATATATTCCATGACTGAATTTGAGTGCTTGCTTACTACTTTTATTTATCGCAGTATCTTTCATTGTGTACAATGTGTAGTCTTAAGACCTTTTTATTATATATAACGTTTTACTCTTTCTGATGCTCTTGCCTTGTTCATATATCTCCTACTTGACTGGCTGACACCCCTTCCCCGATTTCGTCCCTTCACCCCGGTTCTATTTCGAACCGGATTAGGCCTTAATTACACATATTTACTTTCAAATTTCGCCTACCGGTCTTCCCTTTTCCGCGCATTCACGTGCGTGCTTCACTCGCTTCTGAGCCTGTCCTCTGCTATCTCGGTCTCCTATGGTCTCATTGGTATGACAGGCGTCTCTCTCTTCGCCTCCATACCCCCCTGCCTAAATTGCATGAGGATCTTTTCTACCATATTCCGGCCCCCGCGATGCGATCCTTCGCACTAACGAGGGCCGGACACTAACTTAGAGGAAAGTACCTCTTGAGACTTTGGGACACTGCCCTCTATTATACGATCGCTACCTCATTATCAGCCGTTTTTGACGTCTTTGTCTACCGGCAGTTGAAATAACTGACCGTTCTTCCCTTCGCGATCAGCTGCTCCGATCGACTGGCATATTACCCCGCTAGTCTTCTAGGTAGGAATTCACTGATTCACTGCCCAATCATTAAAAGAAAAAAAAAGAGAGAGAAAAGGGTGACATTCACTCACAATTTTAAAGCTATACTTGTATTGATTAAAAATAGACAATAAATTATAACCAATTACAGACACAACAATGTCTGCACCCCCATCTCACGTAAATATTGAGGATAAGTTGGAGGATTTAGTGAATAAAGCCCTACGAAAGCCATTAACCTCAATTGATGAATCGATAAATAAAAAAACTAGAATCCATCACTGTGTCCCCACGCTCCTCTACTAGCAAACATGTAGGAGCAACTAAGGCTCCAAAGAAGAAGGCCTCTGGAGGCAAAGAACTAAAGGACTCCAAGGCAAAGACCTCTATTCCCTCATCACGCTCCCAAGGCGGTGACAAGATTGGTGCCTTGGGCACCCCATATGGGCAAGAACAAGGCCCTGAGCTCCCTATTGATATTGATAGTGACGACAGCTTTGACCCAGAAATTGAGCTTTCGGTGTGGAGGAGGCACAAGCAAGGGGAACAGGAAGGTCTGAAGAGGCTTCCAAGGCCTCAGATCCTAACATGAGACTCTTGGACCCGTTCGGAGATCTAATGTTTGACCCATTACTAATAAGGCACTCTCTATCCCCAGAATGGACCCCATCACAACATGTAGTGGACTACCTCTCCTTCTGGTTGAGGAAAGAGATCCCAAAAGAGGTTACATCAAGGCTCCGTTCTGAATGCCCTAGACCCCCCCCCCTTCCAAATAAAGTGGCTGCAACCCCAGAAATGGACCCGAAAGTGGTAGCCTTTATATCAAAAACCTCCAGAGATCCAAGGAAGGGCATGGATAAAGGTTTAAAGTCCTGTCAGGACCGCCTTCTTGATACCATAGGCCCGCTTACCAAACATTTTGAAATGGCTGAATCGGCATATTTGGGAGACTGCCCAGTTGACCCTAAAGAACTCGGCGAATGGGTCCCGAGGGTTATATGCCTTATCGGCAATGGTAATACTGCTATCTCTATTGAGAGGAGAAAGGGGTGTTATTAAAAATCTACCCCAAATTAATTGAATTAGCCAAGAATGATGGCGGTCGTAATTCACAGGGTTTCCTCTTTGGCGAGGATTTCATTGAAGACTTGGCTAAGTACGTTGGTGCTTTTAGCTCAATACAAAAATCACAAAAAGAGATCAAAAAAGTATTTCAAGATCGGGTTTTTTGCCGGGCCGGGAGAATACGGGGTTGTTTCCCCGGCCGAGGAAATTCCACTTCAAGACCCTTCATGGCCTGTGGCGGCAGATTTAATAACCACTATCGCGGATCTCAACAATTCTACCCACAGAGGCAGAGGATCCGTGGACGTTCCTTCAGAGGCGAACGGAGACAACGTTCCTTTTCATCAGGTAGGAATTTGGAGAATCCTTTCAGATACCCTTCCAAAGGTGGGAGGGAGGCTACATCAATTCGCTGGGAATTGGAATTTAGTAACCAAAGACATATGGGTTTTGAATACAGTGAAAGGGTACAAAATAGACTTCATCGATTATCCCCTTCCAAACAAGACGTCCTCGAGAGATTGTCTTCTCTGCCAAAGACAAGCTTTTGGTCTCTCAGGAGGTTCGGGGCTTATTAAAGAAAGGTGCGATTGTCGAGGCCACTCACTTAGGTTTCCTCAGCAATATCTTTCTTGTAGAAAAGAAAAACAAGGGACAGAGGCCAGTCATAAACTTAAAAGACTTAAATCAGTGGGTAGTCTACCAAAACTTCAAAATGTAAGGGATTCACCTCTTAAGAGACATTTTAAGAAAAGGGGACTGGTCAACAAGACTGGACCTAAAAGACGCCTATCTGACAATTCCTATCTGGGAACCTCACCAGAAGTTTCTCCAATTCTCTTGGAAGGGAAAACTATACCCGTTTTGCAGCCTCCCATTCGGTTTATCGTTCGCACCTTGGTGCTTAACCAAGGTACTCCGACCCGTCACTGCTTGTCTCAGACAGAAGGGAGTGAGGCTAATCCTATACCTCGACGATATCCTCTTAATGGCCAAATCAAAACAGACCGTGTCACTTCACATGGAGCTTGCAATACATCTATTAGAACATCTAGACTTCATCATAAACATGAAAAAGTCTTGCGTAGCTCCAAGTCAACAAACGCAGTTTCTGGGTTTCTTGGTAGACACCGTAAAGGTAGAACTAAGACTACTGAGCGACAAAGTAAGGAAAGAACTCAGAAAGATTCTCGCCCTACAGACCTTTTCCTTAAGACTCCTAGCAAAGATACTGGACCTCCTTTCATCCACAATTCAAGCAATCTTCCCAGGCCCGCTACACTACTGGGCGCTTCAGAGATTGAAGGCCGAATCTCTGAGATCGACTCAATTGATATGTCTAGACCAGGATTCGAGAACCGAACTCCTTTGGTGGTTGAAGAATGTAGAAGCATGGAATGGCAGATCCATTTTTTGGGAGGAACCGGACCTAGTGATAGTCGGACGCGAGTTTCGAAGGATGGGGAGCCAGATGTGGGAACTCCTCAAAAGGGGGACGTTGGACTCCTCAAGAAAATGCATATCAACTGCTTAGAATTACTAGCAGGTTCATTTGCGATTCGTTGTTTCACACAGAAATCTATGACATGCTGTGTAACATTACAAATGGACAATGTGTCCGCAGTATATTATGTCGGCAAACTACTAGGGGGGCCTCATTCAAAGGGCCTAACCGATCTAGCGAAAGGCTTTTGGAACTATTGTTTGAGCAAAGGAATTAGCGGAACACATGCCTGGTTTGGAGAATGGGGTGGCAGATTGGTACTCGAGAAATTTCAAGGACTCCAGCAATTGGAGACTGGACAGGCAGATATTTTTAACCATCCAATCCAAATGGGGTCCCTTCAAGACAGACCTATTTGCAGATCGACTGAACACTCAACTGAAGAATTTCTTCAGTTGGAGACCGGACCCTCAAGCTCAAAAGGTAGATGCCTTCCTTCAAAATTAGATGGGCTTAGCACCTTATGCTTTCCCGCCCTTTGCAATGCTTCCTCGCCTGCTCCTTCATGCTCGACGTTACCGACAGAGCATGGTTGTAATAACCCCTCTTTGGAGATCTCAGGCCTGGTTCCCTATCATTCTAGAAATGAGCATAGACTTCCCTATTCTGATCCCTTCATTTAAAGAAATACTCCTAGGTCCAGAGAGAGACATACATCCTCTTGTAGAACAGGGTCTTCTGGTACTGACGGCATGGAATTTTTCAGGAGACAATGGCAAATCCCTGGGCTTTCGTCAAATGCTTTCAGACTCATTTCTGAGTCATAGGCATCTGGGACAAGAAAGGCTTATCGATTGGCATGTAACAAATGGGTTCGCTGGTGCCTTCAACGATGTTATGTTCCCTTTCAACTGATTTAGTCCATGTTGTTAACTCTTTCAGAACTGTTTACATCAGGTTTATCTTATAGAACAGTTAATGTTTATAGATCTGCTATTTCAGCTGGTCATTCCTTAATTAAAAGTCTCGGTTGGTCAGACTCTATTAACTAAAAAGATGATGAGAAGCATGAGATTCCTAAACCCTCCTTCTGCTAAATATACCGCACTATGGGACGTTACCCTTGTTCTTCGAACTCTATCATCTTGGGGAGAAAATGCTTCTCTTTCTCTTAAACGCGTTTCATTTTAACTTACCGTTTTGTTATGTCTAGTATCTTTTAGAAGAACTTCAGACGTTAAGGCTTTTGATGTTTCTAGCAGGGCCTTCCAACCCAAAGGGGTTTGCATTTACCTCAAGAAAAGAACCAAGACGATGTCTTCCTCTATCTTTTACCCCTTTTTTCCTCAGAATGAAAGACTTTGCGTGGTTAAAGAACAAAAAAATTTAACAATGAATTTATGTCCATTACTAATTTCCTATAGACCTCCTCATAAAGGAGTCTCTTCTCCAACCTTCGCAGGATGGGTAAGGGATGTCATGCATGAAAGCGGTGTAGACCTATCTATTTTTGGTGCTCACTCCCTCAGAGGTGCCTCGGCTTCAAAGGTCTTTTTTCTGGGAGGTGGACTGCAAGATATGCTTATGGCTGCAGACTGGTCGAATGATAGTATGTTTTTAGGCTTGTTATTTCAGACCAGTCCTTAGTGTGATTGATAATGTTCTTAATACACTTTAAATTTGCATAATATGGCCTCCGTGTCGTGCCATAAAATTTAGATTTTTCACACCCTGCTGGGCAGAAAATCTGGATTTTATCAATGACACGGAGCCTAACTTTATCCCTCCTCTATTGAACTTAAACCCTCCCTATTGTGTATGTGATATTACAATAATATATTATGATATAATATTCTTTTCCTTTCAGAATAAGAATTTTTCTTTTGGACCACATTGAGGGAAACTATCTTCAGTTTTATTCCTGTTTCTTCTGCACGTTGATCTTTCTTCGCAGTTTAACAAAAAAGGAAGATGGCTGGTCACCAAGGGACTTTATACTTCTTTAGAATGTTCATTGAAGTTCTATGTTCTTCAATTGTTGCTGCGGAGCTGTGGCAATAAAGGAGATTTGTATAATATTAGCCCCTGTGTCATTAATAAAATCCAGATTTTCTGCCCAGCAGGCTGTGAAATCACAATTTTCTCAAGTCTTTAGTTTTGCCTAAGTAAGGAGGGACCTCTATGCCATGGAGCTATAGTTCTTAAGAAATACTGGTAAAGAGATAGGATGGTTTGGATGAAAGTCAGAAGCAACCTCGTAAGTAATGAAGGGAGGGTTCTCAAAATAGCTCTATCTGAACGAAAAACCATGAACCGCTCTTGAATCCGTAACCCTATGAAATCATATGATAGTATTAACAACACAAGTGATTGTATCTACTCAACCGGTGAAGCCATTAATCCAGAAAATGCCACATTTTGCTCCCATTGCAAGATGGTTTTCATATAGGAGGAATAACTTTCTTCGAAACACTCCAGAAATCCTTTGAGCGATATGGTGAAAATTATTTTTAGAAAGGCCTCTTGGCTGTAAGTTGTGGTGGCTGCTAAACATAATTTTTCCAGTATTAGGGGTGTCTTTCATAGATTCACATGCCTGAATCATTCCCCGTCGTCGAGACGGGAGCCTCCGGTACATAAAAAAGTAATGTCCTATAGACATACATAGAGAAAAATAGGCCTAAGGGCCTCCCCTTAGCAGCCTATCCTAGTCCTTATGTAAAAAGGACCAAACTCTTAGAGTCAGCCAATCAGCTATCACCTCCCTCTAGAACCTTCCTGGCAGGAGCCTCAGTCCCTCAGATTTTCTACCGCACGTTGTGCTAGGGAGTCTCCAGCCTGAGTTCTCCTCAGGATTTCTTTCAAACCAGATTGTTCACTTTTTTGGTGACTTTCTACTTCAAGGATTGAACGCAGACCACTTCAGGCCTCTTGTTACTGCAGTGAGTGTTTATTTCTTCTACAACTCCTGGCATGTCTGAATCCCAGAAGAAAGCCCTTTTCAGGGCTTGCTCTTCATGTGTGAAGAAGAGGCTTCATGTGGACGACAAGCATGACCTCTGCCTGTACTGCCTTTATCCGGACCACGTCCCTAAGGACTGTAAAATCTGTAGGTCTTTCCCTCACAAGACCTTGAGAGACAGAGAGGGTCGTCTGCTTATCTGGCTGGACAGGCTCAAGGGCAGGGAGAGTGTGGTATCCTCAGAGGCGAGCTTTTCCGGAGCCTCTGAAGTCTCCCTGAAGAGGCCGAGAGTGACGTCTCCTGGCCCCTCAGACGCTCCTCCTATGAAGACACACAAGAAGTCTTCAGAGGCAAGATCTTCAAAATCTTCAGTGTCTGGCAAGGACTCTCTGACTTTTAAGAAGCCTTCCCTGTCGGCCAGCAAAATTGCGCCACCTTCCTCAGCGCAAAAAAGGGCGCCAGGTCATGTCTCTACAGCGACGACGACCGTGTCCACAACGACAGCATCGTCAGTCTTCTCGTCGACGACGACCACCCCTTCATCGTCGTCAGCAGGTACTCCTATTTCGTCTATTATACTGTTAAAACCGTCGTCGGCGTCTAAGTCATCGTCGACGACGAAGATTGTCCCGTCGATGAGGAGTCCACCGTCGACGGAAGAGTCGACGACGAGGGCGTCGACGACTAAGGCATCGACGACGAAGGCATCGTCGACGAAGATGACGACGAGCGCATCGTCGACGAAGACATCGTCGACGAGGAGAGTATCGTCGACGGAGACGCCGTCGGCGAAGACCATGCCGCCGACGACGGTATCGTCTACGGGAAAGTCGTCGTCGTCCATGGGGAAATCCGAACTGGTAGGAATGTCAGCACGGAAGACAGCAGGGGTTCCTGTAGAGGTATCGGCATCTGGCAAACTGACCAGACCACAGATTACACCGGAAACGACGTCTCCGAGTAAGGTGCAAACCAATTTGCCTATGGAGATTCTTCAGAGTGAGGAGTCGGAAGAAGAGCTCTTTGATCAGGCTACTTCCCCTTCTGAGCTGTACGTCAAATGTCAAAGCGCGGACGAGGAACAGGAGGAGATGAGCGGGCAGGAACGCCCCGTCCAGGAACAGGTTCGCACGGAGGTCACCCCGATGGTATGCCTTCCCCTGTCGATCGTTAATGACCTCAAATACCTTATCCGGGACTACAAGCAACGTTTCACGGAGTCGCCAGCACTGGACACAGGGGGCCCAGTGCCTACTGCAATTCCATCAACGACAGCCCCAAAGCAATCACGACCAGCGACTCAGGTCTGCCGCGAGAAACCGCCACCTCAGGTGATGGTGTCATCGGATGAGGAGCCTGAGGAGATGGAAGAGGGGGAGGTCCAGGAGGACCAGACGGACCAGGATGAGGAGGAGGAGTATGTGGCATCCTCCCCACCTTCCCCACAACCGCGGCAAGCTGATTCACCGCCAGTGGATATTGGCGGTTTTCATAAGATAGTTGAACGAGCAGCGACGCGGTTTCATATGGTCATGGAATCAACGGAGACTGAGTGCTTCTTGCATGACTTTAAGGAGCAGACGAAGAAGACGACGAAGTCAATCCCTATCATTGACTTTCTCTGGGACCAGGGAAAGAAATTAATGCTGACGCCGGCTTCTGTGCCTGCGGTTGTTCCACGCCTGGACAAAAAGTACAAAGCTCCATCCACGGCACCGGCTTGCCTTAATGGACACCCGAAACCGGATTCG
Organism: Triturus cristatus; assembly: GCF_964204655.1. NCBI lineage: Eukaryota > Metazoa > Chordata > Amphibia > Caudata > Salamandridae > Triturus > Triturus cristatus. Next base: position 138,174,704 of record NC_140590.1, on the reverse strand, counting down.
GTCGTGACCCAAGCGGCCCAGAAAAATTCTCGTAATCCTTCCTCTCCTCTGTCAGCCCCACCGGACAAGGAAGGCAGAAAATTGGACACAATTGGCAAAAGGTTTTCGACCACTTCGGCAATGACCATCAAAGGTGGCCATCTCCATAGCCCTGTTAGGGCGTTATAACCGCCAACTTTGGGAGGATATAGCCCCATATTTAGCAGAGCTGCCAAGCGCAGTTCAGGAGGAGGTCAAGGCACTACTTTCGGAGGGCCAAACCTCGGCGGCCGAGATCATTGACCGTGCCATAGACGTGGCCATGATAGGCTTTCGTCGACTGGCTGTGGCTGCAGTCGTGCGGCGGCAGGGATGGCTGAAGGCAACATCGTTCAGGCAGGAAGTGCAGACGAAGGTACTGGACATGCCCTTCGACGGTCAACATCTTTTCGGGGACAAAATTGATGAGGCGCTCCAAGCTATCAAGAAGGACACTGACACGGCTAGAGCGCTTGGAACCTTGCAGGCAAGGAATCAGTCCTTTCGGGGCAACAATTCTAGAGGCCAGTCCTCCTACAGAGGATCCTACCAGAATAGGTCTTCGTATTCCTTCCAGAATAATACCCAGTACCAGCAGAAGCAGCAACAAGGTCGGCAGTCTTCGTATGGAAGATCCAACTTCAAGGGTAAGAACCAAAAGAGGGGCACCGGCGGACACCAGTGACCAGTTACTCCAGCCAGTCCACATACCATCTCCCTCATTAAAAATTGGAGGAAAATTGACCCATTTCCTGGAAAATTGGCGCCTCATCACCACGGATCGCTGGGTACTCCAACTCCTAAGATTCGGCCATTCCCTAGAATTTACCACCATCCCACCTGCAACCCCTCCCCGCAGGTTCCCACACAAACATCTGCGACTGCTTCTCCGGGAAATATCGGAGATGTTGAAGAAAGGAGCGATCGAGCGGGTTCCATCGGCTCAGAGGGAGAAAGGATTCTATTCCCGCTTCTTTCTGATACGCAAGAAAGAAAAGAAGTGGAGGCCCATTCTAGATCTCAGGGCACTCAACTCTTTCCTGAAGAGTCAGTCGTTTAGGATGGTGACGCTCCAAGAAATTCTAGGCATTCTAGAAAAAGGAGATTTCATGACATCCTTGGATCTTCAGGATGCCTACTATCACATCCCGATACTCAGGAGGCACAGGAAGTTTCTACGTTTCGAGGTGGCAGGACAGCACTACCAATTCAAGGTCCTGCCGTTTGGCCTCAAATCCGCTCCGCGGATTTTCACCAAGTGCCTTTCTCCTGTGGCAGCTTTCCTGCGTCAAATGGGTCACCAAGTCTTCCCCTACCTCGACGACTGGCTGGTAAAGGCACCCACAGCTGCAGGCGCAACCAAATCCTCCAACGCCTGTACCAATCTTTTCCAACATCTAGGATTGACTCAATCTTCAGAAATCCTATATGTCCCCAACAAGAAGCATCACCTTCCTCGGGGCGACCTTGAATACGGAATGCGCGAGGGCATTTCCTGCAGAAGAAAGAAAAAACAAGAATTTCGCTGGCCACGGCGGTGGCATCAAGGAAGTCCCTAAGAGTTCGCACCTTCAAATCACTCCTGGGAATGATGTCTTCTTGTATACTCCTCATCCCTCACTGCAGGCTTCGGATGCGTCCATTGCAAGAAGCCCTCACGAACCAGTGGACTCAGAGTACGGGTTCGTTCGAAGACATTGTGAGGATAACACCGCGAATATCCAAAAGCCTCGAATGGTGGGAAGATTACAGGAATCTGTCTATGGGACTGCCGTTTCTGCTTCCAGCAGCGCCACTTGTGATCACCACCGATGCATCTCTGGCGGGCTGGGGAGCTGTCCTTCAGGACCTCAGAGTGAGTGGCAAATGGTCAGATCAGGAGCAACATCTCCATATCAATCTTCTGGAGTTGAGGGCTGTGTATCTAGCGCTGCAAGCCTTTTTACCACGCATCCAGAACTCCCATGTGCTAGTCAGAACGGACAACACCACGACGATGCACTACCTGAACAAACAGGGAGGAACGCGTTCGCTCACTCTATCTCGCGAATCGCAAAAGATCTGGAACTGGCTTGTTCTCCATGGGATCACTCTCAGAGCGGACTATGTCCCGGGCAAGGACAACACCATTGCAGACGCCTTGAGCAGACAGAAATCCCTCTCCCACGAATGGGAGCTCGACGAGAATTCGCTAACACACGTATTCTCAGAATGGGGAGTCCCAGGAATCGACCTGTTTGCCACCAGGGAGAACGCCAAATGCCCAAGCTACGCAAGCTGGCATCCCCAACCAGGGTCGCTCGGAAATGCCTTTTCCATAGGCTGGTTCAGCGTATTTGCGTACGCTTTTCCGCCGTTCCCGATGATTTCCAGGGTCCTCAGGAAGATGAAGGCGGAGCCTTGTACCCTGATCCTAATTGCCCCATTCTGGCCGAGGCAGCACTGGTTCTCGGACCTTCATCGCCTCTCCATCAGGACACCGATTCGTCTAAAACAGCACCCGAACCTGCTGACGATGTCCAACGGGCAGGTGCAATTCCCGAACCTGCAATCGCTCAGGTTATCGGCCTGGCTCCTGAGCACAGAGAGTTCTGCCATCTAAACATCCCGCAGGACTGCAGGGACGTGCTAGCAAAAGCGAGGGCGGACAGTACCAACAAGACCTACTCTCTCAAATGGAAGCGCTTCTGCGTCAAGTGTTTAGAGAAAGGCCTGAGACCACTCCATATCACACCTGAACAGATATTGCCATATCTACTACACTTGGCACAGTCGGGATTGGCGCATGCATCCATAAAGGTGCATCTGGCGGCAATTTCACGTTTTACCAGGACTTACAAAGGCCCGTCTCTCTGGTCCAGTAGGCTTATCAAACAGTTCATCAAGGGGCTATATAGGTCCTTCCCAAGACCTCGACGGGTCCCACCGACGTGGCACCTCAACTTGGTCCTCAACCAACTCCTGAAGCACCCTTTTGAGCCCATTCACCGAGCTTCCATCAAGTACATCTCATGGAAAACGGCTCTGTTGCTCGCTCTAACATCGGCCAGGAGAGTCAGCGAGCTGCAAGCTCTCTCCATTCAGGAACCCTTCATGCAGTTCAAACAGGACAGGGTGGTGCTGAGGACAAATCCCAAGTTCATACCGAAAGTGCCTTCTGACTTTCACCTCAACGAGCCGGTGGTTCTACGTTCCTTCTTTGCAAACCCTACCACGGCAGCAGAAAGGACACTCCACTCTCTGGATCTCAAAAGGTGTCTTAAGTTTTACATAGACAAAACAAAGAGCTTCAGGAAGTCATCACAACTATTTGTGGCCTACAGTAGGCCAAGGTTGGGTATGCCTCTAACAAAACAGAGCATCTCAAGGTGGATCTCTTCAGCAATAGCATTCTGCCATGACGGGGCCGGACGGCCTTTGAGAGACAGGGTGGAAGCGCATTCCACCAGAGCGATGTCCACATCAGCAGCGCTGTTTGCTGGAGTGCCGATTTTGGACATCTGTAGAGCGGCGACGTGGAAGTCACCGCACACCTTCTCCAGACAATACTGCCTTGATGCCGAACTTACGAAGGATGCGGCAGTGGGCCAGGCGGTGCTTCGCCATCTATTCCAGTGAGGTGAGCCTTCCAACATCCCGCCATCCTGGTATGCACATTCTTTACTGATTTACTGTTTTGACGTATGCCAATGTTTCAAACTGATATGATAATAGGTGTATTATCTCAAATATCTATATGGCATGTTACATCAGAAATGTGCATAATGTATTGCTAACTACTCTGATTCAGGCATGTGAATCTATGAAAGACACCCCTAATACTGGATAAGAAACGCGTTACTTACCTGTAACAGCAGTTATCCAGTATTGGTGTCTTTCATAGATTCACATGCAACCCTCCCGCCTCCCCTGGAAGGACTCACGTCTCTCTCTAACTATATTACGCCTACCTAGCTTGGTGCGTACGAAAATCTGAGGGACTGAGGCTCCTGCCAGGAAGGTTCTAGAGGGAGGTGATAGCTGATTGGCTGACTCTAAGAGTTTGGTCCTTTTTACATAAGGACTAGGATAGGCTGCTAAGGGGAGGCCCTTAGGCCTATTTTTGTCTATGTATGTCTATAGGACATTACTTTTTTATGTACCGGAGGCTCCCGTCTCGACGATGGGGAATGATTCAGGCATGTGAATCTATGGAAGACACCAATACTGGATAACTGCTGTTACTGGTAAGTAACGCGTTTCTTAATGGATAATATTGCAGCCCTGCTTTTGCCAGATGAATTGGGTAAGAGAGAACTGTTTCTTCCTGGCAAGTAATCGGGCCTATTTCAAGGCATATTCAACCCTTGCATTCGTCTTTGTTGCTTCTTTGAGGATGTCCAAGGTGTCGTTTGGCAAGTTCAGATGGGAAAATTGAATCACTTCAGGAGCTATGCTGCCTAGTTGAAGGAGATTAGGCCTCACTGGAACACATGGCCCTGGAACTTGGTTAAGGCAAAATTAATGCGCTAGACCTCCTCACAGTGAGATTTTTCAACGCGAGCAGTCACGACAGGTCATGACCGCTCGCCATGAGAAATCTGCTGTTCACATTGAGGAAGCTGCTGCTTGAGTCGAATGTCTACTCAAGCAGCAGAAAGCAGCAGCTCCCTCCGGCGCAATGCAGAATGCCGTTCGTGCTCATTTTACAATGCGGGACAGGCCCCCAGCGGCTAAAATTAGTGCGAGCAGCGCAACTTAATAGACTCTGCTGGTGGTGGAACTCCGTGGAGTGTATCTCGTTTTTGCAGCACTTCGCAGAGTTCTGTGGAGTAGAACTCTTGGACCCCACCCAGGCCTAGATCTATCGCTATCTTCAGCTAGAGGCTGCCCAATTTCGAGGATCAAAGCAAATGTGTGGGATGATGAGGCTTCTCCTTCAGTTTCCTTGCCTCAGCAACAATACTTCCAAGGGATCAAAGGTGTTTTGGTCATGTTCCACATGATGAGGATGATGGTGAGGAGATAGATCATTTATTTGTAGCGGATTATACAGCTACTGCTCAATGTCTGGCTTGGCCTTTAAGACCTAGTAAGGAAGAAAGTGCCTCATATGTGGCTGTGGTTCATAGGATTGCGTAAGTCGTGGCATTGCTAAACCCCACTAACCTTGTCAAAAACCTAGGCAATCGTCCTCTAAGCCCTGTTGCCTTTAAATGATGCCCTGACTGACTCTTTCTGGCGGTTTGGGCTTGGCTGTTCCTGGCCCCCGCTGTGACTCCCCATTGCAACTGGTCACATGGCAGCGCCAGGTGATTCAAGTTTTTGTGACGCAACATTCAACTCTTGAGCGCCTTATATATTTAGTTGTGGTTGCTTGTATAGCGCAGCTTCCACTTCTCTCTTGGCGCATATTAACTTTACTGTGAGGACAAGATATTATTATGCCTTTGTTACTGTGTGAAGAGCCAGGTTTGTAAAGTCTATCTACCTTAACAAGCTGAGCCTGGGATCTAATTTCCAAGAGAATGGGATTTTAACAATTTAGCTCCTTCCTTTCTGAAGGTGCTGCTGTCCCAATTTGCATATTTGAATGTTATGTTATAGGGGTATTTGTAAAGCTCACGGCTACTCTTGCGAGTGTCCCGGTGCTGACTTAACCCTATAGATGGAGCAGTTGGAAACGACTACTAGAGTTCAGCTGTCATTGAAACAACCACGTTTTTAATTCCCTTCTAAAGCTGAGGAGAACTTGTTCTGGTCTTGAAGGAGGCGGCAGGCTATTCCACAGCTTAGTAGCGGTCACCTGAAACGAGCGTCCACCCAACCGAGAGCGTTCGAATTTTGGCACGACCGACCGCTTCTGAGTGGAGGAACGCAACGTTCTAACGGGGGCATATGGCTGAATTCTGCTCCTGATGTAAGGAGCTCGGACATTGTGAAGGGTTTTAAAGACTAACACCAGAGCTTTGAATATCACCCTCTTCTGCACCGGAAGCCAGTGCAGAGACCTCAAGAGGGGTGTCATGTGAGTTCTGGAATCCACCAGCAGGACGGCCCTTGCTGCCGTATTCTGTACCACCTGCAAACGACCTAGTAGGTAGTCAGGGAGGCCGAGATACAGAGCATTGCCGTTGTCCAGCCTAGATGTTATCAGAGATTGGACCACAGTTTTCCTATGCGAAACTGAGAGGAGAGGGAGAAAGTTCCTCATCATTTTCAATAGTCCGAAACAGGTGGCGGCTACAGATTGCACTTGTGCCTTCATGGACATGTCCGCCTCCATTTTTACTCCAAGATTTTTTATGGTGGTAACTGGGCAGGTGGGAGGGGACATGTCCTGAGGCCACCAATTATGCCATTCCACACCAGGACTATGGCCAAAACAAATGATTTCGGACTTATCGGAATTACATAACAGTTGGTTAAGCCTGAACCAGGCAAATACCTTGGACAGGCAGTTGTTGATGACATCTCCTCGAAACACCGTATTTTTCTCCTAGGTAAACAACAAATGTGTATCATCAACGTAAGATATAACCTTGGCCCCATGTTGTTCAGCTAGGAGTGCCAAGGGAGCCATATACAGATTGAACAAAGTTGGGCTCAGGACCGAGCCTTGTGGCACTCCAACCCTCATAGGAGGGATCGGGCGGTAAAGGAGGGGACCATATGGTTTGCTGGCGGCTTCCGAGAAAAGAAACAAACCACTTGAGGACCGTGCCCCCAATGCCACAGTCCTGAAGCCTGTGCAGAAGACTGTTGTGGGGCACGGTATCAAAAGCCGCCGACAGGTCAAGCAGTATCAATACCGCTTTCCCACCGCTATCCAGAGTGACTTCGTTGGTGTCAGAGAATTCCAGTAGCGCCGTCTCCGTACTATGATTGGATCTGAACCCAGATTGGCTGGGGTGCAGAACATGAGTGGTCTCAATAAAATCAGTGAATACCCTTTTTACATACTTCTCCAAAGCCTTGGAGAAGTATGGCAGCAGCGTTATTGGCCTGTAGTTGCTGACTATCGAAGGGTCTGCAGAAGGTTTTATCAGAAGTGGCAGGATTAGACCATGTTTCCAGCACTCGGGCACCGAGCCCTCAGATAAAGACAGATTCAGGGCCAGGTTTACAGCAGGATTGATCACATCCGCAATAGAGGCTAGCACTGTGGCCGGACAAGAATCTAAAGGGTAGCCGGATTTCAGTGCCTGCATTTTTTCTTAAGCGACGTGGTCATAGGGATGGGGGGGTGGAACTCCAGGAGAATCTCTTCTAAGTTGGAGTAGGCAGAGACAGGTGCGGCTGAACTATCATTGCCGACTCGACATCCAGTTCCAAAAGCCTCCTGAATGTTTTTAATTTTATTATAAAAATATTGTGCCATACGGTTGGTCCATTCCTCTGTAGAATTAAAAGGGACTTAATTACTTTCGGAGAGGAGAAGGCCTTGACAATTTTGAACAACTCCAGTCTTCTATTCCCAGCTTGTTCTATTTTTGAGGCCAGAAAGCTTTTTATTCCCTTCTCGCACCTTGGCGTAATGGGTCTTCAAGGCCAATTTATAAGTAGTTTTCTTTATGGGGTCAAAATTCTTTCTCCATTATCTCTCCAGGCATTTGCATGCACGCTTGCTTTTCCTTAGTTCTTCCGTGAACCAAGGGGCCAAGGCACAACCTGTTTTGGCTACCAACATTCTATGTGGTGCTAATTGCATAGCCCACTTCAGGAGCTAGCCTTCTAGTGCTCCTCTAAAAGGAATGGGATGTTGCCTCAGTAAAGTGGCTGTTGCCTCCGGCGTTAACTCTGCATAGTATCTTAAAACTACTAGACCAGATGATAGGAAGGGGTGAGTCTATTTCAATCTTAGCTGACGAACAGATCTGGCCCAATATATGGCCTTTTTCATGGGTCGGTAATGAAATATAAGGCGTTGGGTTCAAAATGCTAAGAGATTCACATAATTTCATGGACTCGTGATCTTCCACTTGATCCATATGTATGTTGAAATCACTTAGAAACACACAATTGTTATATTTGGCTGCGATGGGGGACATGGCAGGTCCGAGAGACTCCAGGAATTGACCTGCTGGTCCCGGTGGTCGGTAAATTACTGCACCAGCCATCACTTGCTGAGCAGAAACCGTTAGACGAAAACCGAGGCTCTCCGCCCCCTCAATCTCTGCCATAGGCTGAGGTAGGCAAGCGAGAGAGTTTTATGGATAATGACCACGCACCCTCCACCCCCAAACCCCCCACCCCCCCTCCCGCTAGCCATATCCTTCCTAATTATCAGATAGTCTGAGGGAATCGCATTCGCAGTATCAATGGACTTCAGAATTGTTCTTGAAACGTGATTGAAGGTTTCTCGCCTGGATGAGTTTTTTTTTTAGTTTTTTTTTTTTTTGTTTTGCTCGGCATACATTTTTGGACTAAGTCCTGTAAGATTTTAAACATCAGGCAAGCTTGTAGGGCATAGTATATGAGGTGTTACTAGCCTTTGACTTGCACACTACCTTCACTCAGACAGTAAATGCTGGCCAGTTTGGTACAGAGATTGCTTTACCGACATCCTATAGTGATAAAAGCATTATAACATGTTCAGCAAAACAGCTTTTTTCGATTCACTCACCCTCATTGGTCTCCCACCTGTGCACCCTCCATGGAGGCAGATTGTTTTGTAAATTTCTCACATGGATTTTTGTTATACAGTTATAGTAGACAAATACTGTCACAGACTGTAACCAGGGTATACCCGTGAACATAGCGAATCTACAGAATTTGGCTTGGAAAGCCTTTGGAAGCTATTGTAACAGACAGAAGGATATGTAAACTTCTAATTATTTGGACAGAGAAACCTTACACTTTTTCAATGGTAATAAGATTTTCCCCAACAACTCATTCTTCAATCCTACATAATGTAGTTACTCATTTACGCATCAATAAGTTTTTTTTTTTTTCCAGTTGTATTCCAACTCTTTTCACCTCGAACTAAAGCAATACTTACTGTCAAATTACTCACTGAAAATGATCTATTCAAAATAAAGCAGCTTGACTGGATTCATGACCTGCTGTCAATCCAGTAGCCCCATACTTGACGAAACCCCACAATCGCTCAATGAGACAGCAACCAGTGAAATGTAGAACATCCTTATTCCAGACACATTCAGGGCAGTCGCCTGAAGATTGGTAAACATTTGCAGAATGTAAATTATAAATCCACCTTCCTGTGCAGTCTATTAACCTAAGGATTCTCTATGCTCATGGCCCTCTCTTCCAAATTTGTGTTATGCTTACTGTTGCATTCTGACATTTTTATTGAATGTTAAAGTTTTTTTCCTGTTGGGCCTCTGGATTCCAGATCCATTTGGTGTTTTCATAATATTTCCAGGAATAATCGCAATTAAACATTGTGGTTGGAGCTCGACCCTCCAGGTCAGTCCCTATTGTGGACTGGTGAAGCATTTGTATGTAGTGGGTACATTCCGTCCTTGGTTGCCCATGCCACAGGAAAATCTTTATTGCGACTGACCATTTTCGACATACAGGCCCCAGAGTACATCACATTTGATAGTCCCACACCACTACGTCTTCCCTATTGTAAAAACTGCTGGAGAAGTTATCATCGACTGGTTCAAGTAAACACAAACTCTGATTACTGGAAGCCACCTACATTTGAATACCAAAAGACAAGTATTCTAGAAAATGTGTTCCTGTCCAGAGGGAATGTGAACTAGCAGTTTGGTGAGCGTCGTAGTTTTTGGGATACGACCTGGTTGATTTCCATGTGAATGGTATCGGTCTGCAGTGGTGCACATGAGCTCAGAAGGTATAAAATGGAAGAACTCTGCGTAGTTACCTGTGGCTGTTATTCAAGCATGCCACCCATAACTTGTGGAACTCTATAAATCGCCATTTATTTTCACATGGGTTTTGATACTGGTGGTTGGGGCTGTGTGGTTTTCAGTTAGTGTGTTTTTTTTTTGGTGGTTTTTTTTTTTTGTGTGGTTTTTTTTGACAGTTTTTACCTGCATACTCAGCAGATGGGGCTTAAGCTGGCCAGCTTGTAGCCAGAGTTTATTGAAAAGGAGGGCTAGACCTAAATGTTTTAAAAATGTTTGGGATGGTATGTTTGCCGAAGAGACTCTAGCACCTTAGGATTTTTCTCCATAAATAATAATTGTAACTCTTCTTTTTACTTAAAACTTCATAATACTTATATTCTTCTTAGAAGTTACAGCACTGGCTGGATTTTAAGGTATTTTCTGTATTGTGTTCATGGTTTCTTACCCTTAACACCAGCCCCTCGGCCCCTGCCCTGTATTAAGCCGAATTTGCTCTGCTACCTCCAGAGTGATGCACGTGCAAAAGCAATGCAGTACTATTAGTCACTTTTCTTATTAAAAGATCATAACAATGTAGGATACTGCCCAATACCCCAGGGAGGAGAAACCCACCGCCCACTTAACCTCCAGTAGTCTTTTGCATATGAGTGCATTTAAAGCAAAACCTAAAAAATAAGTACAGGCGAAAGTTAAAGGAAGAGAGAGTGTGTGTGTATGTGTGTGTTTGATCCCTTTGGGGTTGCCTTATGCCTTTCTCAAGACTTCAAACTGTTACATTTCTAATGTCCAGTGCAAATGTTGTCTTAAACAATGGTGGAAGAATACTAGGGTGATTTGGAGGTTACATTTATGGCACTCAAAACATTGTGAAATACTTAAAATTGTTTCGCCTCTGTAAAGGTGACATACAGAGTGGTCCAGGTGACGAATGATCAGCTGGATGGACAAGGGGACACATCTGGAGCAGTCAGCGTGGTCTCCACAGCTGCCTTTGGTGGAACACAGCAGGCTGTTGCTCAGGTGGTAATAAATATTTTGTTTTTTGATTTGTTTTCTGCATTGGGGTTTGATATTTCTTTGTATTGTCTTTTAAAATTCTGCCTTTCTGCATAATAATGTTACTACTAGAAATCTGCTTTCCGTTGCATGTCAATCAAACATTCATAATGAGTATGTGTTTAGTTACGTGGATAACCTTGCCGTTTTTGGAAAGAAATGTATTTGTTGTTTGTAAACCTCATAATGACTTTATTTGCCATAAGCTTGTGTTCTGAAATTAGGATGCCATTTATTTTTTACATTTTAATTTTTCTTGAGGTTTTTTTTTCTTCATTGCTGTCTCACCTGAACAAAAGGCCCCTTAGGGACAGCATTTACCACCTCAGCACTTGGTGCATACTTAAGCTGATTTCCCTCTGGGTCTATCAGAAAAAAGGCACTTTACAGCCATTCTTGCTTGCTGTCCATGTCGAGCCGATTAAAGCAACCTGTTGGACTTTTGAGGCAGATCTTTTTCAATGTTGCGGGTTTTTAAGTGTAGCCATTGAGCACCCTTTTGTGCATTTGTTTTTCAATGTCGAGCCATTGCTCCCCAGTGAACAGCCTTTGTCATTTGAGAATAGAACAATCTCTCCATTATCCTATAATGCATCCTCCTCAGCTGAGTTCCAACTGCCCATTTTTGTGCCAAAGACATGCCAACCACTTCCCATTCACAATAGACGTAGTCTGACACATGCATCTCTGCTTCCAGTCTGTTGCCTTCTCACAGGTTTACGAGATTAGTACATCCTGAGAAGAGAAGCTTGGTGAAGGACTCTTGATCCAGTGACAAATTACCACATCAAAACCCTTGCTGCTTTTTCTTGTGGTAGGTTAAAAAAAGACTGGTTACAACATTTAGATTTTGCAATTCCCCACACAGGTTTCAGTAGCAATTCTCAGAGACTGGCTGGTACAGGAGGTTCAGTCTCATACAATAGCATGGAGACTCTTAATTGAAGAACATTAATGTGTATCAAACGACTAGCTTCTATATGTCATCTTCACAGCCTGTTGAGTGTGCCACTGTAGAAAAGCCAAAAACATATCCTCCTTGAAAAGTTGGGCTGGCATGCTTCGAACAACTTTTAATCCATTCTTTTTTTTTCCAGCCTCAGACAAATGTGTTCAATGGAATCATCCTCACAATTGGTATCATGCAGCAAACCCAGATATAATCCCTCTTATTTGCTCTTACATATCTTTGTACACCCGCTGTCGCAACTCCTCAGGCAATACCAGGTGAACTTTCAAATGGTCACCTAAATCCTACCCATATCCTTTCTAGTAGAACAACCAAGAAAAGAAAATGTTACTTGTTTAATACTAGTTCTTGATCACAGGACTCTGCACTGAAGTCATGAGCGTAGAAAATTCATGCCGGGCTGCCGGGACCCAGGAACACTTTTTTTTTTTTTTTCTTTTCTTTTTTTTTTTCAATTTTTAGTCTGCGTTGTTTTGGAGGTAGGCCTAACCATCGTAGCCTAAAAGACCAAAATTGATTTCTGATGGACACTTCTAAATGCAGATTCGTCACCTTAGAATACTCCTCACTTGCCAGACTGGACCCAGAAACTTCCCACAGGATGCATATTTTCATTCACCTTTTCTGCACTCCCGCAGACATTACCTGAGGATCAAAGTGGGCTAAAATCACACTTTGTTCCTTCGCAGAGGCTGGCAGTCATTGGCACTATTGTGGATACAGGGCAGTTCAAGGCCTTCCCTCAGGCACGGTGAGTCCAGGACATTCAGTCTATGATCTTGATGTTTCAGTCTCTGTCCTGAATCTTAATGAAAGCAGTTTTCAGTCTTCTGCTTTCTGGTCTCTTAACCTCCTTCATCTTCCTGGGCACATGCAGGCTCTCCCAATGGAATCCGTAGTTCAGATTGTCTCAGCACCCAGGAAACCTATTGGATGTCTCCCAGAGTTTGGTAGCGACTGCTCATAATTTGTACTGGTGGCTGATCAAATGCAATTGGTGCAGTTTCCCTTCTCTGCCCAGAGCAGTGTAGACTGATGGATTGCTACTCAGCTGGGGAGGTCGTCTTGGGGAAGCCTGGCCTCAAATCCATCTGTTAGAGGTGCAGGGCATTCGTCTAGCACTGAAGGCCTTCTTGCCATCAGTCATGGAGAAGCTAGTACAGGTTTTCATGGACAACACCACCACAATGTGGTATTGCAACAAGCAAGATAGTGTTGTCCTGTGCCAGGAGGCTCTCCACCTCGGGTTGATTAGAGCATTGGGGCATTTAACTAGTTACAAACTACTTGGTGGGAACATTGAATAGCACAGTTGACGAGTTAAAAAGGTGGTGTGTGGCAGAGTACAAAGGGTGTCTACATCCCAGTGTGTGGCCAGTGCATCTTTCATGCTGGGCAATGCATTATTCCACCTGCGTTCTTTGCTTCCCCATAAATCATAAAAAAGAAGACTCCATTGGCTGGACCCCCAAAGGGCATTAAACGAATACATTAATGGTATTTAGGAACACACTAGACAATAAGTGCTGTGGGGTTCTCTAGAGAAAGAAAGGTAAGGTTGTGTAGAAGGGGACCATTTTAAGGTGGATATTGCTGTGCATCAAGACTTCTTACGCGCTGGCCGAGAAGCAGCCTCCAGAAGGTCTGAAATTCAATTCCACCAGGGCCAAAGCAGCTACCACTACACTGGCACACAGAGAGCCTCTTCATGACATCTGCCAGGCTGCAACATGGACATCAATACATACATTCACAAAGCACACTGCCTTGAGCAGGTCCGGTGGGAAGGACTTCAACAGTTCAGTCCTGCAAAACATTTGGTCAGAGCCCATACCACTGACTTGGTTATCTTTGGTATCTATTCTCAGGTGAAAAATCTACTCTTGGAAGTATTCATGAGGCGAATAAGTCATTCTTTTTCATAGGTAACACTGTTCGAGGCATATGAGCTGCAGAATTCATAATTTTGCATAGATCGCCATCTGGTTTTGGGCTCTGATGATTGCAGTTTGTTGTTGTCTTGGAATAAGTCTTTGTAGTCACGAGATAAATGAATCCTTCCTTGGACGATAGTGCGCATGGGCATCGACTCCATCCTCAGTTTGTGTTTTTTCCGCCATCGGGTTCGGATGTAACTTTGGCTCCAGTTCTGTACCGTTTTCCAAACCTTTTCGACACGCAAACCATCACAACTTGATGGTATAGTTTTCGTTTGTGTTCCCTTCGACGCGCAAACTCAAAAATACTCGATTCCAGTCGTCGACGCGGGCTGCTGGGCCTGTCTGCGCCATTCGGGCCTACGGCTAATGGAAAGGATTCCATAAAAAAAAAGTGCCCCCAGTGTGGAGCTAAATTTCCACACAGCGACCACCACAAGGTCTGCAACCTTTGTCTCTCGCCAGAACACTAGGAAAAAGATTGCCAAGCCTGCGCCTCCTTTCGATCTAAAAAGACTATCCATGATCGCCGAGCTTGACTACAAGTTATGGCGCAACAGTCTGCACCGGTGCCAGAAGACCTCTTCAATGAAGGCCCGCCATTCCAGAGGCAGAGGATTCGGAGGAGCTCGACATAGTCTCTGAAGCTGAGGACTACGACTCTGATGACCACATCACTCCAGGTCAACGAATGAGTAAAACTGTCCCTGCCCCTACTCCACCCGAAAAAGGCTTTGGTCAAAACTTTGCCTGAAGGCCTTAGTCGCGACTAAAAGAAAACTTCAGAAGCCCTGCCTCCAGGCCCGGCTCTGAAGACAAAGGAAAAGCCTTCCGGTGGCTCGGGATCGAGCAAGCCGCATATTGGTGCCCAAAAAACACCGTCGGTACTGATATCGATAATACATCCTACTCCCATTACCTCCAAAAAGACCTCTGCATCAAGCTCTTCGGCACCAAAAAGACCAAAAGGCCTCTGATTCGAATAAACCCCGAAAACCTTCGGATCTGAAAAAGATGACTGACTCGACATCTAAGCCGATGGAGCAAAAAACCCCTTCTAAGGCTCCAGAGCAGAAATCAAAACCACGTTCGGAACCGAAAAAATCGGCCCGAAAGGAGACACCAACCAGGAAGAACTGTTTCAACCAGTTCCTATCGATCCGAAACAAAAGACATTGCATGTGGACCCTAAAATAGGCCATATTGTCAGTCTCCCAACAAAGAAGAGGAAATTAGACACCTCACACTCTCCTAGGGTGCCTGCGAAAAAAAGACTTTACAACTTCAACCCACAACCCTCTTCTCCCGTTCTTCCTACTAAGCCTTTGTCTCCTGTAAAGTCTCCCATACACTCTGCTAGTCTCTCCACCACCACAGGATAATGATGACCTAGGGGACGGGGGTGGACCTAATGACCCTGATGATGACACTGCTATACCACAGGACACATGGGCAGATTACAATGATACTGCAGCTCCTCCAGTCCTTCCTAATCCAGAGGCATACCCAACACGGCCATCTCCCCCAGATGACAACATAGGGTTTAGTTCGCTTATTGATAGGGCTGCTCAATATCATGGCGTACAAATGCATTCAGACCCCATGGAGGAAGACTTCCTGGTAGATACTTTTGCCCAGTCACAAAGGACAATACAAACATTGCCCATGCTCAAAGGTGTCATTAAACATGCACCAGACCTCTTCAAAGACACTTCTCAATCCTCGCATTGATAAATATAAACCCGCCCCCAATGATCCCACGTACATTGAAGGACAACTCCCTCTAGATTCATTGGTAGTGTCCAATGCAAGGAAACGTGATAATTCTCAAACCTCCGGTGATGCTCCACCTCCAGACAAAGAGTCTAAACTACTAGACGCTTCAGGTAAACAAGTTGCCTCCCAAGCAGCTAATCACTGGAGGATAGCTAAAGCACAAGCACTGCTTGCCAGGTATGATAGGGCTCACTACGATGACCTTGAGGACCTAATTCAGCATTTGCCTGACCAATACAAGGCCAAAGCCCATGATCTGGTCCAGGAGGGCAAGTTAATTACAAATGCATCCATTAAATGTGCCCTTGATGCAGCAGACACCACATCTAGATCTGTCAGCACCAGTGTCTTACTACGCAGACATGCATGGTTGCCCATTTCTGGTTTTAAACAAGAAGTGCAAACTACTATCTTGAATCAGCCATTCGACCAAGAACACCTGTTTGGCCCAGCTGTAGACACAGCTTTAGAAAAAATGAAAAAAGACACGGACACTGCAAAATCTATGGGAGCATTACAGTCTCCATCAACACAAGGCTCTTTTCATCGCTCCTTTTATAGGGGCGCATCCAAAAACATCAGTGCAGACACTGCTTCCTCCTCCTACAAAAGCCCCACACAAACATCCCCCAACAAGGGATATTTCAGAGGTGGGTACAGGGGAAATAATAAAGGGAGAGGCTAAGGTAACAACAATTGTACCACCCCCACTACCAAACAATGACTTCCCTCCACTCCTACCAGACCGGTCGGAGGAAGACTCTCACAGTTCCCACCTGTCTGGAACTCATCACTACAGACAGGTGGGTAAGACACATTATCTAGTATGGTTACTGCCTGGAACTTACCGCAACCCCCTCCCTTTCCCCCCCCCCCCCCCCAACATACCGCCCAAACAGCGTCCCATGTCCACAGAACATCAAACGCTCATCAAACAGGAATTTTTCTTACTGCTTCAAAAGCATGCAATAGAACCAGTTCCCCTACAGCATCAATGGACAGGGGTTTACTCCCTGTACTTTCTAATCCTCAAAGGACGGTACTCTCAGACCAATACTGGACCTCAGACCTCTCAGTTTCTACACACGGTCAAATCACTTTCACATGATCACTCTTCAACAAATCCTTCCACTACTTCAACAAGGTGCCTTCCTTGCCACTTTAGATCTCAAGGACGCCTACTTCCATATTCCTATACACCCTGCTCCCAAGAAATATCTAAGGTTTACAGTGGACGGCCAACACTATCAGTTCAAGGTTCTCCCATTCGGAGTAACCACCGCACCCAGGGTCTTCACAAGCCTCACCAAGTCGCATCTCCAGCCCTCCTACCTACATTAGTATCTAGGGGCTACAATAGACACTTCCAAAGCTCTTGCATACCCCAATCCAGCCAGGATAGCCAGTATGCAGACCCTCATCCCAAAATTACAACCCCATCACTCCCTACCAGCTAGAGTGTTTATGCAGCTCATAGGAATGATGGCCTCTTGCATTTTCATAGTACCTCATGCAAGACTTCAGATGCGCCCTTTACAGGAACGCTTAGCACGTCAGTGGAACCAGGCTCAAGGTCAGCTTTCAGATCTGGTGTTGGACAGCCGCACACATCACTCTCTGCAGTGGTGGAACACACAAAACCTTTCCAACGGGGGGGGGGGGGCTGTTCCTAGACCCAGTTCCACAAATAGTGCTAACAGGGAGTCATCACTCACCTGCTGGGTAGCCCATCTCTTAAACCACACCGTTCAGGGCAGGTGGACCCCTCAACAAAAAGTGCTCTACCAACTGGAGTTACTAGCAATCTTTCTGGCATTAAAATCATTCCAGCCACATCTCACCAACAAAGCTGTCCTTGTCCCCACGGACAATATGACAGCAATGTATTATATACAAAAACAAGGAGGAACACATTCTTTTCAGCTTTCTCAACGAGCGTAAGAAATATGGAGATGGGCCATCCCACAAAAGATGTATCTTCTGACAGAACATCTTCCAGGAATACACAATCAGATTGCGGATCTGCTCAGTCAGACACAGCAGAACCTAAATGGGAACTTCATCCTCAAGTTCTTCATCCATTCTTTCACATGGTGGGCCATCCAGACATAGATCTGTTCGCCACACACACAAACGCAAAATGCCCAACCTTCGCCGCCAGATATCCACACCCATTTTCCAAGGACAATGCGATATGGATGAATTGGTAGGCAAATTTGCGTACGCTTTTCCGCCACTCCCACTCATTCCATTAGTAGTGCGCAAGCTCAAACAGTCTCTCAAAATGATCCTAGTTGCAACATGGGCCCGGCAACCATGGTTCACAACACTTCTGGAACTGTTCCACACCAAAAACTACACCTCTCCCCAAAGCTTCTTACACAGAACCTTGGAGAGATAAGGCATCAAGATCCAGCTCAGCTGAACCTGGCAATCTGGCTCCTGAAGTCCTAGAGTTCGGTTACCTCAACCTCCCACCGGACTGTATGAATATTATTAAAGAAGCTAGACGCCCTACTACCAGAGCTTGCTATGCAGCCAAATGGAAAATATTTGTCATTTACTGCAATAACAAAAAAATTGACCCACTAGATGCTTCAATTCAAAATATCATTTGCTACTTACTGCATCCACAAAGATGATATAATCTAGCATTCACGTCCATAAGATTACATTTTGCGGCTATTGCCGCTTACCTACAAAACAGACATTTGTCATTATTTAGGGTACCTCTTATTAAAGCGTTCATGGAAGGCCTTAAAAGGATAATTCCTCCCCCAATCCCACCCCCTCCATTGTGGAATTTAAACATTGTCCTTACTAGGCTCATGGGTCCTGTATTTGAACCTGTACACAAATGTGAACTGTAGTTCCTTCCTTGGAAAGTAGCTTTCCTAGTCGCAATCACCTCTCTCAGAAGAGTAAGTGAGATCCAGGCTTTAACCATTGAAGAACCATTCTTACAAATACATCATAACAAGGTGGTTCTTAGAACAAATCCAAAATTTCTTCCCCTAGTAATCTCGGCTTTCCATCTTAATCAACCAGTGGCATTACCTGTTTTTATTTCTCCCCAAAACCAGATTCTGTAGCAGAAAGAGCTCTTCATACTGTGGATGTCTAAAGAGCTATACTTTATTACATTGACAGAACTAAACCTTTTAGAAAAACAAACCAAATGTTTGTAGCTGTCTCGCCACCTCATAAAGGAAACCCCATCTCAAAAGCTGGCATTGCTAGGTGGATAGTCCAATGTATTCAAATATGCTACCACAAAGCAAAACGTACATTGATAGTTCCCCCTAGAGCGCATTCAACGTGCAAAGTCGGGGCTTTCATGGCATTCTTAGTGAATAATCCCTTAGATGACATTTGTAAGGCAGCAACATGGTCTACGCCACACACCTTCACCAAACACTATTGTGTAGACGTGCAGGCAAAACAACAAGCTTCTGTAGGCCAGGCTGTTCTTAAACCACTTTTTCAGACCACTGCAACAGATACAGGTGACCACCGCTAGGGGAGAGCACTGCTATATAGTCTATGCACAAGTATGTATTCTGCAGCTCATATGCCTCGAACGGAAAATGCTACTTACCAGTATGCATCTGTTCTTGGCATGTAGAGATGCAGAATGACATACGCCCACCCGCCTCCCCGGAACCTTTATCTGTTCCAGTGTTATCTTACTTGGATACATTACACATGGACATCTTTTCTGTTTCTTACAAACTCCATCATTTCCCATCATGGTGAAAAACAATCTAAAGATTGAGTCGATGCCCATGCGCACTATTGTCCAAGGGAGTAGTCACCTATCTCGTGACTACAAAGACTTCCAAGACAACAACAAACTGCAATCTTCTGAGCCCAACACCAGATGGCGATCTATGCACAAGTATGTCATTCTGCAGCTCTGCATGCCAAGAACAGATACATACTGGTAAGTAGCATTTTCCTTCTAACACTTCCATTAGGTGTGCTTTAGACGCAGCTGACACAACAGATCGCGCTGTCCACACTAGTGGTCTTCTAACACTTCACTCCTGGCTAAGGATATTGGGGTTTAAACCTGAAGTTCAGGCCTCCATTTTAAACCTACCCTTTGATAAAGAACACCTTTTTGGTCCTGTGGTGGATACCGGTTTAGAAAAAATGAAAAAGGACTCAGAGGTCGCCAAATCCATGGGAGCTTTGCAGTCCCCCGTCTGGTAGAGGTTCCTTTTGCCGCTCATTTTAAGGGGGGGCTCAAAAAATGTATCCACAGATACCTCATTTTCCTATAAAGTCAACAATCTGTCATCCTCTTCCAGAGGTTACTTTAGAGGAGGATTTTGAGGCAATAATGGCAAGGGAAGGGACAAAGGTAACACACCCGTACTTCCCCTGCAGCAAACAAACAGTGGCTTGCCTCCTCTTACCCCCAATTATTCCACACCTGTCAGGGGACATCTCTCCAATTTCTTCCTGCCTGGAATACAAATACTTCAGATAGATGGGTCCTAGATATTATCCAATCTGGTTATTGCCTGGAGCTTACCGAATATCCCCCAAACATTCCACCGCAAACACACAAAATGTCACCAGAACATCTGTAGCCACTCAAACAAGAAGTACTCTCTCTACTGCAAAAAGGAACTATGGAGCCCGTCCTATTACAATATCAAGGGCTTGGGGTATACTCTCTATACTTTCTCATACCCAAAAAGGACGAATCTCTCAGGCCTATAATAGACCTCGGAGACCTAAATCTCTATATTCAATCAGACCATTTTCACATGGTAACACTCAAGTGCTGTGTTTTAATGGGGGTATCCAAAGTGACAGGGGGAGTAAGGGGCAGAGTGTGAAAAGAAACAGTGTGTAGGTAAGTAAAACTAGCTACAGGGTAACAAAATCAATTTTAATAGTAGTTCCCATCAGCTAGGATTAAAATGAGGTGATCTAGGATTAACCAAATATCCTAGTAATTGGTGGTCGACATGTTTCTGCCAGATGACTTAATTGTTCGCGGCATTCATCAGGACCTCTCAATATATCACTCTGCTCATATAATTAAAAATGAATTACAGACCATACTCGTTGGTAGGTAATAAATGACACAAGGACCAGCTGCAGTCCGGTGCAATGTCTCTGAAAAAAATTAACATGTCCCTTACATCTACATGTGAGACGTGGCATGAAGTGAATGCGTGTCACACCTCTCCATCGTCTCCTCTCCTTCCTTTTGGGACATGAGAATAAGCCTATTTTTATTTTTGAAATACTGCTGTCTGGGTGAATTCTAGATAGTGCTCGCCACACTACATCGATTGAGAGCAACACTTATCTATTAGTGTTTATATATTTCTTCGTGCAACTTGTGTAAACCATTCTGAACCAGTCTTTTATCTTTTTAGCAACCTGTGCTCTTTAGCACCATTCGTCGCAAGGTAGAGGTAAATTAATATTACCCATAGGTGAGTTCCTAGAAAATACTTACTCACCAGAATGTTTTGTGTTTTAATCACGTGTGCAACACATATCACGTGTGTGGTGTTTCTTTTGGGTATGTGGAGGTTGACCTTTTAAGTTGGTATAAATGACAATGAACTGTTAATTTTTTTCAGAGACATTGCACCGGACTGCAGCTGGTCCTTGTGTCATTTATTACCTACCAACGAGTATGGTCTGTAATTCATTTTTAATTATATGAGCAGAGTGATATATTGAGAGGTCCTGATGAATGCCGCGAACAATTAAGTCATCTGGCAGAAACATGTCGACCACCAATTACTAGGATATTTGGTTAATCCTAGATCACCTCATTTTAATCCTAGCTGATGGGAACTACTATTAAAATTGATTTTGTTACCCTGTAGCTAGTTTTACTTACCTACACACTGTTTCTTTTCACACTCTGCCCCTTACTCCCCCTGTCACTTTGGATACCCCCATTAAAACACCTCACGCTCCTCTCTTGTCCCCCTTTTTTGAGAGTTGTAGCCCACACTGTATACCTTGCGGTTACAGTGTGCAAGAGGGGACCCAATGATGAAGCATGTCACCCTCGGGTGAGTGAGGGTTCTCGTCTTTAAAAGAATTATTTTCTTGGCCTCCCTTCCTCATACACACATGTCTCCCTCTTAGGACATAAGCATCTCGTCACTTTTTGTGAGATACATTCATTTGGAGTCAGTGATGTCTGATGCTTTATTTTTCTCCATTATTCGTACCCCTTAGTGTGATATATAACACTCAAGTGCTCCCACTCCTTCAGCAAGGCGACTTTCTGTCTACTCTAGACTTAAAATTCGCATACTTCCATATTCTAATACATCCCGCTCATCGCAAATGCCTCAGGTTTGTGGTAGGGGGGATAACATTATCAGTTCAAAGTACGCCCATTCGGAGTCACCACTGCTCACCGAGTATTCACCACATGCCTGGTAGTAGTCTCAGCACATCCGCGAGGACCACATATTCACGTCTTCCCATACAGATACGACTGGCTCATCAAAACCAGCACACTCACAGTGTCTATAGCACACTAACAGAACAGTATACTTACTGCACAACCTGGGATCACAGTAAATCTGTTAAAGTCCCATCTCCAGCCCTCCAATACGCAAACTTACTTAGGATACACTCTAGGTACACATAAAGCTCTAGCCTGTCCCGACCAAGCCAGAATCCACAATATTCAGGCTCTAATGTCCAAGTTTCAGCCCAACCACTCATTACCAGCTCGGGTATTCATACAGCTACTCGGAACGATGGTATCTTGCATCATGATAGTTCCCTATGCAAGACCTCAAATGCGTCCCCTTCAGGAATGTTTAGCACGTCAGTGGAATCCATCTCGGGTTCAATTGGCCGATCTAGTGTTGGTGGACAGCCGCACTCCTCGCTCTCTGCAGTGGTGTAATCCACAGAACCTTTCTAAAGGGCGGCCTTTCAGCGACCCAGTTCCACAGACCGTGCTAACAGCAGATCCATCGCTCAATGGTTGGGAAGCTCATCTCCAAACTCGCACAATTCAGGGATTGTGGAGTCAAAAGCAACTCCACAAAAATCATCTAGAGCTGCTAGAAGTCTTTCTATCGCTCAAAGCCTTCTAGGCTCACCTTGTAGGCAAAGCTCTCCTGATACGCACAGACAACATGACAGCCATGTATTGCATACAGAAACGGGGGGGGGGGGGAGGGGGGGAGGGCGACACTCTCTCCAACTGTTTCACATTGCACAAGCCATTTGGAGGTGGGCCATTCATCACAGGATTTAAATCCCAGCGGAACACCTACCAGGAGTGAACAAACAGATCACAGATCTGATGAGCAGACAAACGCAAAAGATCCACGAGTGGGAACTTCACCCTCGAGTTCTCCAGTTCTTGCCGATGTTGGGTTTCTCAGACATAGATCTGGTCGCCACGCAACAAAACGCAAAATGCCCAAACTTGGCCTCCAGGTATCGACACCCATAATCCAAAGGCAATGATCTATGGATGAACTGGGCAGGGATATTTGACTACACTTTTCCGCCTCTCCCACTCATTCCATTAGTGGTTCAGAAGCTCAGACAAACATCCCTCGCACTAATCCTGGTAGCTCCCACATGGGCCCGTAAACCCTGGTTCACTACTCTGTTGGAACTCTCAGTAGTTTCTTATCAAAAACTACATCTCCCACCCAGTCTCCTCACGCAGAGACATGGAGAGATAAGACATCCAGATACCAAAACACTCAACCATGCGATCTGGAACCTGAAATCATGATTATCAGAATCTTCCACCAGACTGTATGAATATCATTTAAGTAGCCAGAAGACCTAATACTAGAGCTTGCTACGCAGCTAAATGGAAGCGGTTTGCTATTTATTGTAATAACCACGTTAACCCGCTGGATGCTTCAGTTCAAAGTATTGTTTGTTATTTACTGCATTTGCAGTGCTCAAATCTAGCATATACATCTATACGCTTGCATCTCTCTGCAATAGCTACATACCTTCAGAATAGACAAAATCTGTCTCTTTTCAGAGTGCCTGTTATCAAGGCTTTTATGGAGGGACTTAAGAATCATTCCACAAAGACTTGCACCTGCCCTAGCGTGGAATCTTAATATTGTCCTCACCAGACTAATGGGTCCACCCTTTGAACCATTGCATAAATGTGAACTGCAATTTCTCTCTTGAAAAGTTGCTTTCCTCATTGCTACTAGATCACTGAGGAGAGTGGGTGAACTTCTGGCACTAACCATAGAAGAACCATTTTAACCAATACACCAGAGCATGGTGTTTCTCACTAACCCTAAATTTCTACCCAATGTAGTATCTTCCTTCCACATCAACCAATCTGTTGAGTTGCCTGTGTTCTTTCCTCAACCAGATTCCGTGGCAGAACGAGCTCTACACACATTAGATGTTAAACAAGCTTTACTCTATTTCATAGAAAGGACAAATCCTTTTCGAAAACTAAACAAATTTGTTGCTTTTGCTCCACCGCACAAAGGCAATCCCATTTCTAAATCGGGTATTGCCAGGTGAATAGTCCAATGCATTCAAACATGCTATGCACAAGCACAGAGAACTTTAACAATTTCCCCTAGAGCGCATTTCACTTGCAAACAAGGGACTTCTATGGCTTTCTTAGAAAACATTCCCATTTCTGACATATGTAGAGCTGCAACAGGGTTACACCACACTCATTTACGAAACACTATTGTGAGAATGTGTTAGCCAGACAGCAAGCTAATGGCAGGCCAGACAGTTCTACGTACACTTTTTCAAACAACTGCAACAGCTAGAGGTTAACCACTGTATAGACTATACAGCAGTTACCTCCCAAAGCAAGTGCAAACATCCGGACCCAACACTAGATGGCAGACTATGCAAAGCATGTAAATCTACAGCTCTACATGCCAAGAACAGATGCATACTGGATAAGTAGCATTTTCCATATTGCTGTTTTAAGAAGCCAGCACATTGCATCTTCTAGCATGATAAAGCACTCTCTTCTTTCCACTAAATGTTATCTCATATTTTCATTCAAGTTATTTCCCTTTTGACCTTCTTTATGGAAACACTCTTTAATTACAGAGAGGGCTTTTCATATATTGAAAGTTGATGACCTACTACATCCGGGTACCAAACCACTAAATGACTGGTCATGTGGGCATTTGCCACCCACTTTAAAAGCAGTACCCCTTTGGATGGATGGACATAATCTAGACCACTGTCAAGCAGCATACTGTAATCATGTAGTGGAATTTCCCAAATACACAAGAAAATGTTTTTGGCATATGTGGCTGTAGATGTACATGCTTTGCATACTCCTGCCACCTAGTGTTAGGTCAGTATGTTTACAAGTTGTTTTTCTTTGAAGAAGTCTTTAGAGTCACGAAGTATGGTGACTCCTCCTCTTGGTAAAAGTGTGAATGGGCATCGATACCATTGTTAGATTGTTTTTCTAACATCTACCCCCCCACCATACCACCCAAACACAGTCCAATGTCACAAGAACATCTGTTACTGCTAAAGCAGGAGGTAATCTCCCTCCTACAAAAAAGTGCAATAGAACCAGTTCCCCTGCACCAACAAAACCAGGGAGTTTACTCCCTCTATTTCTCATACCAAAGAAGGACGGATCTCTAAGGCCTATTTTAGACCTCGGACCCCTAAACCTTTACATACACTCAGACCACTTACACATGGTCACACTTCAGCAGGTCCTCCCTCTGCTTTCCCAGGGCGACTTCCTTGCTACTCTAGACCTCAAGGACGCCTATTTCCACATTCCCATTCACAGCGCTCACAGAAAATATCTCAGATTCGTAGTGGACGGTCAGCACTATAAATTCAAAGTACTCCCATTTGGAGTCACCACAGCACCAAGAGTGTTTACCAAGTGCCTAGCGGTGGTGGCAGCACACCTAAGAAGACAACACATCCATGTCTTCTCATATCCAGACGACTGGCTCATAAAAGCCAATCAGTGTGTACAACACACTTGCGCCACTATTCAACAACTTCACGACCTGGGGTTCACATTAAACCACGCCAAGTCCCAGCTGCAACCGTCCCACACACAATACCTGTGCCGCAATAGACACCTCAAGGGCGCTAGCCTATCCCAGTCCCGCCAGGATAGCGAGCATACAAGCTCTTCTCACCAGATTCCAACCAGCAACACACTCTTCCAGCTCGAGTGTTCATGCAACTCATAGGGATGATGAGCTCTTGCATATTCATAGTGCGTCATGCAAGACTCCAGATGCCTCCTCTCCAAGAGTGCTTAGCATGCCAATGGAACCAGGCTCAAGGTCAGCTAACAGATCTGGTGTTGATAGACGGTCGTACCCATCGCTCTCTGCAGTGGTGGAACACCAAGAACCTTTCCAAAGGGCGACCATTCCTCGAGCCGGTTCCTCAAATAGTCATGACAGCGGACGCATCGCTCTCTGGCTGGGAGCTCACCTACTTCCTCACACCATACAGGGCAGGTGGACACCTCAGCAAAAGTTACTCCACATCAACCACCTAGAGCTACTAGCCATATTCCTAGCCTTGAAAGCATTCAAAAAACACATTTCAGGCAAAGCTGTCTTAGTCCGCACCGACAACATGACAGCCATGCATTGTATACAAAAACGAGGCGGGACACACTCTCTGCAGCTCTCTCAGCTCGCACAGAGCATATGGAGGTGGGCTATACCTCCAGAAAATTTTTCTCCTAGCCCAACATGTCCCAGGAGTCCAAAACACAATAGACGATCTGTTGAGCCGTCAAACACAACAAATCCACTAGTGGGAACTTCATCCACAAGTTCTTCAACCGTTTTATCAGATGTGGGGGCGACCACAGATAGATCTCTTCGCCACCCACCAAAACGCCAAATGCCCAATCTTCGCCGCCAGGTATCCTCACCCATTGTCCAAAGGCAATGCGATATGGATGAACTGGTCAGGCAGATTTGCGTACGCTCTTCCGCCTCTCCCACTCATTCCACTAGTGGTGCGCAAACTACAGCAACACTCCTTAACGCTCATCCTAGTTGCTCCAACTTGGGCCAGACTACCATGGTACACCACATTGCTGGCCTCTCCGTAGTTCCGCACCAAAAATTACACCTCTCTCCACACCTCCTAACCCAGAACCGTGGAGAGATACAACACCCAGACCCAGCTCAGCTCAACCTAGCGATCTGGCTCCTGAAGTCCTAGAATTTGGTTACCTCAACCTTCCTCATGACTGTATGAACTTCATCAAAGAAGCTAGACGGCCTACCACTAGAGCATGCTATGCAGCCAAGTGGAAAAGATTTGTAATATACTGCCATAACAACAACACTGATCCCCTAGATGTGTCAATCCAACACATCATAGGCTACTTACTACACCTCCAAAGATGCAACTTAGCCTACATGTCCATCAGACTGCATCTTGCTGCCATAGCAGCATATTTGCAAAATAGACAACATCTATCACTTTTCAGAGTACCTGCCATAAAGGCTTTTATGGAAGGACTCAGAAGAATAATTCCCCCCAGAGTACCACCTTCACCTGTGTGGAATTTAAACATCGTTCTCTCAAGGCTAATGGGGCTGCCATTTGAACGTCTACATAAATGTGAGCTACAATTCTTAACATGCAAAACTGCTTTCCTAGTAGCTATTACTTCTCTACGAAGTTAGCGAACTTCAAGCACTAACTATTCAGGAACCCTTTCTGCAAATGCATCATAATAAGGTTGTTCTCCGAACTAATCCTAAATTCCTCCCTAAAGTCATTTCTCCCTTCCACCTCAATCTGTGGAGCTGCCTGTATTCTTCTCGCAGCCACAAACAGTCGCAGAAAGAGCTCTTCATACCT
This sequence comes from Triturus cristatus, assembly GCF_964204655.1. Lineage (NCBI taxonomy): Eukaryota > Metazoa > Chordata > Amphibia > Caudata > Salamandridae > Triturus > Triturus cristatus. Next base: position 138,147,282 of record NC_140590.1, on the reverse strand, counting down.
TAGATAACAAAAGAGCACTGCTGTTCTACATAGAGAGAACACAACCTTTTCGTAGCACCAAACAACTATTTGTGTCTTTCTTACCACCACACAAGGGCAACCCCATATCAAAATCTGGGATAGCTAGGTGGATTGTCAAATGCATCCAAATTTGTTACCACAAAGCAAAATGTACATTATCTGTTCCTCCTAAAGCCCACTCTACACGAAAGATAGAGGCTTTAATGGCATTTTTAGGGAACATTCCCTTAGACGATATCTGCAGAGCAGCTACATGATCTATAAAGCACACATTCACAAAACACTATTGTGTCGATGTGCAAACTAAACAACAAGCTAGTGTGGGCCAGGCTGTACTCAAAACACTATTTCAAACTACTGCAACAGATACTGGTGGTCGCTGCTAGGAGGGGATACTGCTATACAATCTATGCATAGGGTGTAATCTGCAGCTCATATGCCTCGAACGGAATATGCTACTTACCAGTATGCATCTATTCTTGGCATGTAGAGCTGCAGATCTACACTGCCCACCTGCCTCCCCGGCTACCTTTTATCTGTTCCAGTATTATCTTACTTAGATACACCATACATGGGCATCCTTCCTGTTTCTTACAAAGCTCCATCATTTCCCTGCTGGCGAAAAACAATCTGAGGATGGAGCCGATGCCCATGCGCACTATGATCCAAAGGAGGAGTCACATACCTTGTGACTTCCAAAGACTTTCCAAAACAAAAACCAGTGCAAACATCTGGGCCCAACACCAGATGGCGATCTATGCATAGTGTGTAGATCTGCAACTCTACATGCCAAGAACAGATGCATACTGGTAAGTAGCATATTCCTTCCAACTCCTCCAGTAGATTCGCATTAGATGCGGTGGATACCGCAGCCAGAGGCATCCACACCAGTGTCCTCCTAAGGAGACATGCCTGGCTGCACATCTCTGGTTTTAAGCTAGAAGCCCAGCAAACCTAGCTTAACGTCCCATTTGATAAAGAGCATCTTCGCAGCATAAGTAGATGAGGCCTTGGAGAAAATGAAGACACAGAGGTTTCCAAGTCTATGGAGGCACTTAAAACACCCACTCCTTGGGGCTCCTTTTGTCTCTCCTCATACAGAGCAGGTTCAAAGACCACGTCTACAGGTGCCTCTGCATCCTCCTACAGGTTGCAGTCCCACACCTCCATAGAGGTTACTTCAGAGGCAACTACAGGGGTAACCACTTCAAAGGTCAAGGCAAAAGTACACCAGCTGTAACATCCCTTCTGGTAAGAAGCAGTGACTCGTTCAGCCTCCCCCCCTTGTCCCCCCCCCCCCCCCCCCCCGCCCCCGATCATATTTTACCTGCGGGGGGGGGGGGGAGAGAGGAATCAACTGCAGCAGTTTGTTCCCTCCTGGCAGTCTATAACATTGGACAGGTGGGTGTTGGACATTATCCAATGTGGTTATTGCCTGGATCTCATCAGCACTCCTTCCAATATTCCACACCCTGCACCCACAGAGACTCTGGAACACCAACAACTGCTCAAACATGGTGTGCAAGCTTACTCAACATCAATGGTTATGGGTTTATTCCCTGTACCTTCTAATTCCCAAAAAGAACTGCTCCCTACAGCTGATACTAGATCTACGGCCTCTAAATCACACTTCCAACGGCTGCTTCAACTTCCACAGCAGGGCAACTTTATCAGCACTAGACTTGAAGGATGCATACTTCCACATACCCATTCACCCAGCACATCACAAATACGTTTGGTTTGTGATAGCAGGAAAACATTACCAATTTAAAGTCCTTCCATTCAGAGTCACCACTGCACCCAGTGTTCACCAAATGTCTAGCAGTAGTAGCAGCCCATTTACGCAGACATAACATCCATGTCTTCCCATATCTGGACGGCTGGCTTATCAAAGCACGTACAGATCTTCTGTCATTAACACACTCAGACTACCATAAACGTACTACATCAACTAGGGTTCACCATCAATGTTAAGAAGTCCCTCCCCAGCTTTCAAAGCTGGAACCATATCTAGGGGTTATGCTCAACACTCCGTTAGCCTATCCAAATGCAGCCAGGATTCAAAACTTTCAAACACTTTTACCACAGTTTCAAGCCAATCAGTACTTAACAGTCAAAACTTTCATGCGTCTTTTGGCAATGATGGTATCATGCATAGCCATAGTGCCTCATTCAAGGCTGAACATGCGTCCTCTATACTCTCTGTAGTGATGGAACACACAAAACTTGTTAAAGGGGCTGCCGTTAATAGACCTAGGTCCATAGGTCGTGCTGACGCATTCCTCACAAATTGGGGTGCTCACCTACAAAATTGAACACCAGAATCTACATATTAACTACCTAGAGCTTCAAGCTGTTCACCTAGCACTGAAAGCATTTCAATCTCACCTCGCAGGCCAGGTTTTCTTAGTCCAGACGGACAATATAACAGCCGTGTACTATGTACAACAAGCATTAGCATAGCCAATAGGTCTTGCCTTTGGGACTTTAGAAGTGTTTAGCCAGAGCATGCCCTTTTCATGTAGATGCCTTTACCACACATGCAATGTTTTCACGCTATGTTGTAGAGCAGGGTGGCTGATGTGCATAATGTTGAAAACGTATAGTAAAGTGATAAGTATTCTACACGTTTATGAAAAGCAATACGCATATATAGGTACATATCTATAGTACAAATAAATGCTTTTATACTGTGAGATATGCTGTATATTTCTATCTGTTTGCATATGGTGGTTATGTGGGGAAGAGCCAATTCTTGAGTATTTTTCTGAGGAGAACGTGGTTGTTTTTGGATCTTATGTTGGGGGTAAAGGGTTCCATAGTTTTGCTGCTTGAACAGAGAATGATGTGCCACCCATTGTATTTTTCTTGTATCTTGGGATTTTGAGGTGAGGTGCCACTCTAGAGCGGAGGTTCCTTTGTTGGATGTGTTTGGTGATTTTATTCCTGATGAAGACCAATCCTGTTCCATTTATCGCTTTGTGGGTGATACAAAGCAGCTTGAACGTGGATCTTCTTGCAACTGGTAACCAATGCAGGGCTTTCAAGGCAGGGAAGATGTGGTCTTGTGGTTTTATATGTAAGAGTAGTCTGTCAGCCGAGTTCTGAATCCGTTGTAGTCTTTTCATGGTTGTTAAAAGGTGATCCATGGTAGGGGCTATTGGCGTAATCGAGTTTGGACAAAACAAGGGAAATGGTTGTCTGGACCTTGTGTGGAAATCTCAAATGGGGGAAGGTTCATCGCAGAGTTTTTATAGCAACACCGCTTGATCCTGCTAGTTTGTCCACTTGGGCATTCATCGAAGGCTTGGAGTCCATGGTCATTCTAAGGTTTCTTACTTCCTTCGATATGTTAGGATGTGTTCCCAGATCATTAGGCCACATGGCGAGTGGGTCATATTGTTTCTAATTGCCACACGTGAGTAATTCCGTTTTGGAAGTCTTTAATTTGAGATGGCTCCACTTCATCCATTGATCCACAGCTCCGAGACAACTGAAAATTGGCGAGTTTCCAATATCTTTGGGGCATTGCAGTTGTCGGAGTATTTGCGAGTCATCTGCATATATATAGCACATGAGGTGAAATTGATTTAGAGCTGGTAATGACTTCATGTAGATGTTGAGAAGCATGGGTGAGATCATAGAGCCTTGACGGACTCCTGCTTTTGTGAACTACGGTTTGGACAAGAAAGGTGGGGTGTGGATTACTTTAGTTATGTTGCAAAGGTAGGACGCAATCCAGTCTAGAGCAGTCCCCTCTGCCGGCTTCGTGGAGTCTGTATCAGAGTGTCATGGTCAACCGTGTCAAAGGCAGCTGAGAGGTCCAAGAGAAGTAGCGCAGCAACCCTGTTGCAGTCAACTGAGTTCTTCAGGTCATCCCAGATGGCAAGGAGGGCAGATTCTGTGCCTCTTCCTGGACCGAATTCTGTTTGGAAGTCTGAAAGTATGGCATTCTCTTCAATGAATTGTGACATCTGGGCAAAAGCTGCTCTTTCTAACAGTTTGCCCAGGAAAGATTCATTTGAAATCGGTCTGTAGTTTTCAGGATTTAGCTGATCCAAGTTAGTTTTCTTCAGTACTGGGCATTTGTATGACTTTTTGAGTTCTCCTGGAAATATTCCAGTATTTAAGGAGTTGTTGATGATTCTCCTTACTGGAGTGGGAGCAGAGGTTGTTAGAAGAATTGTCTTGAAGGTTTGCGGTCGACATGGGTCAGAAGGGCTGCCAGCAGGCCTCCTTGCTTTGACCATGTCCATAAATTCATCATGTGCAATGTGTTGGACGATATGGAAAGGCTGGGTTAGAGTATTTTTGGATTCTATGTCAGGACCGGAGGCTTCGGATTATGCTATCTGTCTTCGCTTTATTACTTATCAGAAACAGACAGCAGCCAGAGAGATTCGTAAATATCAGAGTAAAAAACCATACAAAAAACTACAACTCCCTACAACCAGGGAGATAACATAGTAAATTAGTCCATCAACTATTTCTGTGACACCATCCAAAGTCCTCTGTCAGCTCTCTCTCCTCCTCTTTCTTCGCTGCTGCGCAGCCAGTTAAGTGCTCTTGGTCATTTATTGTACTTTCGAATGATTGTTTGTTTGTTTTGGTGCTAGTTACGTGTTCGGATTCACGTTCGTGGGCATTCAATGTAATTTTTTCCATTGTTGTTTTTTTTCATTTCAGAGCCCCTACCGGCCGCTGGAGCGTTCTCGCTCCTTACGCGGCCGGCTCCCCTGCTGCTGCGGCTTCTTTATACGCCGCTAGGGGCGCTTGACCGCCTTGTCGCTCTCGCGTCGCGTCTCCTCAGATGAGGAGCGCGCCGCGAGACCAACGGTCACAACCATCGCCTGCTGCCTCACCTCTGACGTCCGCATCGCGGACTGTACTTTCTCACGGCATTGTTTCTTCTTACGCCCCGGTGGGGGTCTGTATTGCGGTATAAACCGCGTTGAACGTGCTTCGGTATTCAGCGCTGTAGGCACCAGCCGAACACCATGCATCTTGCGGATGGTGTCCCATTACATTCTGGGCATTTCATTCCAAATTGAATTTGGGCTAAAAACACTGTTTTGCAACGCGGTAACTGAGGGTTTTTCCGCGTTGAGGGTCTGGTGCAGCCCTATTGTAACCCTCTGGGCTACCCTATCTTTGCGGCCTTTGGTCTGCTCATAATCCTATTGCCCTGCTGGTTGTGTGACAGTCCTGGGTGTCCTTAGGTACTTACCTTGTCGAAGATGGCCAGTCAGTCTGAATACTATGAGGAGGAAGTGCAGGAATACTTACCTTATAGCGATGATTTCTTTGACGCAGTTGAGGATTCGATCTACCGGGTGGTTAATGAAGTAGTGGGTCCGATGGAGCAGCGTCTCTCGGATAGGATAGTGCAGGAATGCAACAGATTGGCGGCAGCACGTGGCAGTGCGGCGCCGGCCCCTGGGCAGCTTCCAGACGGGGCCCCTTCCCCCCCCCTAAAAAGCAGCGTCCTGATGGAGTGGATGCGGACGCCTTTGCGCGCCTTAAGACGGCGTTTTTGGCGAAGACGGCCCCAAGTGCTCCCCTTCTCCCAGCGAGTGACCCACTTCAGGATACTCCAGACCCCCCATCCCCGGCGACAGATAATGATACCCAAGGGGATACTGATGATGAGGCGGATTCTTCCCGTCCTTGGCGGCCGGCTCCGGCGACCACTTCGGCGGCGCCTGAGGAGGATGCTGATATGCTGAACCCAGATGAGATAATGCATCCCCGGTCTTCAGCTTGGGTCCCAGGGGATAAAGTTGTCAGGTTCCTTGCCAACCGTTTGCGTAAACCTCTGGAGAAAGAGGCGCGGAGTTGTTTGAGGGCGGAATGCCCACGTCCCTCCTTGCCAGACAAAATCGCGCATACGCCGGAATTAGACTCCAAAATGGCTACGTTCCTAGCAAAATTTGTAAAGGATCCCCGTAAGGGTATTGATAGATCGTGGCAGTCCTGTCAGGACAAGCTCCTTGACGCCGTCGGCCCCACTGCAAAAATCCTGGACATGGCGGAGGAGGCTAAGGTAACGGGCTCCACTATTTCGCCTGAAGTCTTATCTAATTGACGTCATTTTTATGGGCAATGCAAATTGTGCTCTTTCAACGGAGCGTCGCTGCTCCTTGTTGATAAAATTGGACCCCAAACTTGGGGATTTAGCTTCTTCTGAGGCCGGAGCTGTTGCTCAGGGGGGCCTTTTTGGAGAACCGTTTGTTAAAGAACTGGGGAAGTTTGTCTCTACCTTTACCTCCTTGGACAAGGCCCAGTCGGGTATTAAGAGAGTGTTTACCCAGCGGGTTTTCCGCAGGGTCGGTCGAGGCAGGGGCCGCTCGTCCGGCCGCGGATTCCAGCAAAACCCTCAAAGGGGACAAGGCTCTGGCCGTGGTCAGTATAATTCCACCGAAAACTACACCAACTTTTATCCAACGCGAGGACAGCGTTTCAAGGGCCGTGGAGGATACAAGTCCAATTCCGGAGGCGGAACTTCAAACGGTAAGTGTCCTCCCCGCATGTCAGTTGAGGATAGGGGGGCGATTGGCATGCTTCAGACAGGCTTGGGCGGAGATAACGTCCGATGCATGGGTCCTGCAGACGATTCGAGGCTTTCATGTGGAATTTATGGGCAATCCTCGTCAGGTCACGCGGCCGTGTCCACTACAGTTCAGCCTTCAGGACGCACGGTTGATCGAAGAGGTTGCCGAATTGCTTCGCAAAGGCGCCATTTGTCGCACAACTTTGCATCCTCACGGTTTCCTCAGCAATATATTCCTTGTGGACAAAGTAGACGGAGGTCGTCGTCCGGTAATCAACCTCAAGGAGTTCAACGCGTGGTTGGTGTATCGCCATTTCAAAATGGAGGGAATTCACCTCTTGCGAGATCTCCTGCGCCCTTCCGATTGGATGGCGCGTCTGGATTTAAAAGACGCCTACCTCGTGGTTCCCGTGCATCCGCCCCATCGACGATTCCTTCAGTTTCGTTGGGGGGGCTTGGTATACGAATTCACGGCCCTTCCGTTCGGGCTTTCCTCGGCACCTTGGTGTTTCACCAAAGTGCTTCGTCCCGCGGTAGAGTTTCTCCGAGCGCGGGGTATACGCATGATCGTCTATTTGGACGACCTTCTTCTGATGGCTCAGTCTCCCCAACTCTTGGTGATGCAACTCCAGCAAACCGTTTCTCTGCTCCAGAGCCTAGGGTTTGTTATCGACACGAAGAAATCGATACTTCAACCCTCTCAGTCAGTCACCTTCCTGGGGTTTGTGGTAGACTCCGTTCAAGCAACCCTGAGTCTTCCATCTCGCAAGATGGAGAAAATGCGGCACGAACTACGCCGCACGGTGTCCACGCCCACCATTTCCTTGCGTCAGCTTGCCAGAATCGTAGGCCTCCTGTCGTCCTCGATCCAGGCGATTTTTCCGGGCCCCTTGCACTATCGGGCACTGCAGCGTCAAAAGGCCTACCACCTCAGACGGGGTCACTCATACGATTACGTGGTGCCACTTTCGGCGAAGCCAAAGAGGAAATTCTCTGGTGGCTTACTCATATGGAGGCATGGAACGGTCTGGCGATTTTCGGATCCGTTCCAGACTTGGTCATCGAGTCCGACGCCAGCAAACTGGGATGGGGTGCTCGATGCAGGGATTTTTCCACCGGAGGTGTTTGGTCAGCAGACGAGCGGGATTTTCACATCAATTGCTTGGAACTGCTCGCTGGCTCTTTCGCAGTGCGCTGTTGGACCAAGGACAGGGTGCAGTCTTGTGTCCTTCTGAAGATCGACAGCATCTCCGCGGTCCGTTATGTCAATCGGTTGGGAGGGCCCCGTTCTCGGGCGCTGGCCAACCTGGCAAAAGATTTTTGGGGCTACTGCCTGGAGCATCATATATCGGTGACAGCGGAATATCTCCCGGGCCAGCACAATCAGGTAGCGGATTGGCACTCCCGTCATCTCTACGACTCCAGCCTCTGGAAGCTGGATGTTCCGATCTTCCAATGGTTGCACAACCTCTGGGGACCGTTTTCAGCGGATCTTTTTGCCTCCTGTCTGGACAATCAAGTGCCCAGATTCTTCAGTTGGAGGCCGGATCCAATGGCTCTGGCCACGGATGCCTTCCTCCAGGACTGGAGAGAGGAGAACGGATATGCATTTCCACCGTTCTCAATGATCATGAGGACGACGGGCCAGATCCGGCGTCAATGCGCACAGGTGATGCTGATAACCCCCCTTTGGAGATCTCCAGTCTGGTTTCCAGTTCTTCTGGAACTTTCCTGGGATTCTCCAATCCTACTCCCCCTGTATCCTCAGCTTCTTCAGAACCCGGAAGGGGATCTTCATCACCTGATCACACAGGGGACACTCCGGGTCATGGCGTGGCGTCTTTCAGGCGACGATGGTCGTTGCCGGGACTTTCGGGAGAGGCTGAGGCCCTCCTGTCAAAGGCATGGGCAGACAGTACCACGAAACGTTATAGATCCTCGTGGTCACGTTGGGTTCGTTGGTGTCTTCGACGGGGTCTGGATCCCGTGGTCGCAGGAATCGTTCCCCTCTTAAATTTTTTCGCCGATTTGGCGTCGGAGGGCTTGGCTTATCGCTCCATTAATGCTATCAGATCGGCGGTTTCCGCTGGCCACGAGCCTCTGAACAGAGCACCTATTGGGGAACACCCAATAGTCTGCAGACTTCTACGGAGCGTGCGGTTGTCGTTACCCCCGGAACCTCGCTATTCTGTCCTTTGGGACGTCAACAGGGTATTGAATCTGTTTCTTTCCTGTCAGCCTAATCGGTACCTTTCTCTGAAAGAATTGTCTTCCAAGCTTGCTATGCTTCTCTGCTTGATCTCCTGCAGGAGAGTTTCCGATGTTCGCGCGCTTGATGTCTCTGCGCGTGTTTTTTCCCCAGAGGGGGTCGTTTTTACGATTGGACGCAGAACTAAGTCCAACTCACGAACAATAACGTACCCGGCTTTCCGGGACTCTCCCAAACTATGTGTGGTAGACTGTTTGAAGACATATGAGGATTTGACGCAGGAACTCCGCCCGCCAGGCGAACGGCAACTCTTGATAGCTCTCAAGAAGCCACACAAGGCAGTCTCTTCTCCCACCATTGCTAGGTGGGTGCGATGGGTTATGCAAGAGGCTGGCATTGATACTAAACAGTTTGGTGCCCATTCTGCCAGGGGCGCTATGGCCTCGAAGGCTTTCGCGCTCGGTGCGCGTTTGGAGGATTTAATGCGTGCAGCGGACTGGTCGTCAGACTCCACCTTTAAGAGGTTTTATTTTAAACCGGTTCTTAATGTGGCACAGTTAGTGGTAAGTAAGCTTTGAACTAGCATAATCCGAAGCCTCCGGTCCTGACATAGAATCGGAATTTGCCTAGTGTTATGACGGTAAGTTCCAATTCTATTAAGGACACGGAGGCGAGGATTATCCCGCCCGGGGCACCCTTGGTGCAAACCCCCCCGTATGGGAGTAAGTAAGTTTTTTTCTTTGACACTGGTTGGCGAAAACGCTTGCTTTGCTTGCTGTCTATCTGGTGACCATTGCATAATACGCTCCATATGGTTCGTACAGTTCTCACGTCCCTGTTTGGTTTCTTTCAGGGAATGATGGATCCAAACAAGACCAATAAGAAGATGGCGTGCCTTGCGCGAGGAAAGAGGAGGAGAGAGAGCTGACAGAGGACTTTGGATGGTGTCACAGAAATAGTTGATGGACTAATTTACTATGTTATCTCCCTGGTTGTAGGGAGTTGTAGTTATTTGTATGGTTTTTTACTCTGATATTTACGAATCTCTCTGGCTGCTGTCTGTTTCTGATAAGTAATAAAGCGAAGAGAGATAGCATAATCCTCGCCTCCGTGTCCTTAATAGAATTGGAACTTACCGTCATAACACTAGGCAAATTCCGATTGTTGCTTTGTAAAAGGGTTAGTGCTTTGTCTCTGTTTTAAGTATGAGTCCGACATGTCTGCTTTGTCCGCGTAATGATTTGCCAGTTTGTCTGTGAACTCTTGAGTAATGGGATGAGCTGCTTCTAGGCAATTTGGTATACGAAATTCATTGAGAATGTTATAGAATTCTTTATTGGCATATTTAGCGTTTTGAATTCTGTCTGAATAGTATATTTTCTTTGCTTTATTGATAGTTGATTTGTACAATCTGTTACTTTTCTGTAAACAAAGTTTGTCTTGGTTGGCGCTTGTTTTGAGCCAGGCACGTTGCAGCTTTCCAATTTGTTGTTTTCTCTATCTCTCCTAGGTACATGCTTTGTTTTGTTCAGTTGTGTGGGTTTTAGTGGTATAAGGATATCAAAAGCTTCCTGTAGCCACTCGTATAGTTTAACAGAATTTTTTTTCTAGATCTCTACTGGATGTTGTGTTTCTAAGTGTTACAAATTGAGTTGGTTCCACGGCCGATAAGTAGATGCACTTAACATGGTTTTAGGTGTGTGTTTTATGTTTGAAGGCAAGCAAATGGTGGTCTGACCATGTGACTGGAAGTCATTGTTTGATAGGTAACTAGTTCTCTATTAGCAAAAATGACATCTAGGATGTGTCCAGCGATGTATGTGGGTTCATGGAAGATCTGATGCAGGTTCAGTGCTTCTAGGCAAGCGATGATTGTTTTGTAGTGGGGCAAATTTGGTTTGTCATACCAAATGCTGAGGTCACCCGAAACGCATAGGTTGGAGTGTAGTGTTATTAGGTTCGAAACCGTGTCTAGAAGTGCGTCTGGGAAAGTTGCTTTGCTAGGTGGAGGTCTGTAAAGGAGCAGGAAGTTACAGGAGGAAGACTGTGTAGGATTGCATCTGGTGAAAAGGGCCTCACAATCTTTTATAGAGACGTCGTCAACTTTGGTGATATGTAATGTTTGCCTGAACCCAGCAGCTATGCCACCTCCTTTCTTGCCTATACGATTTCGGGTGATCATTTGATACCCTAGAAGAACTGCTTCATGCAGGAGTGGGGCTATATCATCTCCCAAGCATGATTCAATAATGAATAGTATGTCTGGTTTCGCGTCAGTGAGAAGGTCGTGGATATGATGTTTGTTCTTAGAGAGCGACCGAGCATTTATTAGTAGACAGTTTAGAGAATGTGCTTTGGAGATAGTGTGGCTTTGTTTTGTAGAAGAGTGAGCAGTATTTTGTGGGCTTGCAGCTGGTGTTTCCTTAGTGTTTGTATTGGGTATATGAGGATAGCAATCCTGTAGCTTTCCCGTATTGTGTTCCTAGCCCAGTAGGCTAAGAAGGTATTTTGATGGGTCGGCGTGCGTTGGTGGTGGAGACACTGTTTACATGTGAATGTAGTACTGTAGATTCACATGCTCCCACCCTCCTCCCCGGACACCTATGGTCGTTGCAGCTCTTAACTATAATTTCATATGCATGGACATTTCTTAACTTGAACTTACTTATACTGCATTTTCGTCCTCTTGCTTGAAAACAATCTGGCAATGGAGTCGATGTCCATGTGCTCTATTACCAAGAGGAGGAGTTTCAACACTAGATGACAGGAGTATGCAAAGCATGTGAATCTACAGCACTACATGCCAAGAACAGATGCTTGCAGGGTAAGTAACATAATCCTTGTCAGAAGTGGCAGGTTGTCGCACAGACAAGATAGGGTAAATGCATGCATTTGACACTGCTGACTAAACCATTTGAATAGTGTCCCCAGCTTGATGAACACAATACAATTCAAACAAGTGAATCTATAAAACGTGCCAGTGCTGGATAATCCTTATCAGAGGCAAGTACATTTTTGTTCTCCAGTATTATCACTTTAAAGAATATTGGTAAATAAAAGTAGAAAAACTTCCCCGCTCCTCTTTTTTTTGTCTTTTTATCTCCCGAAACCAGTTTGCGCTTAACGATCAATGCCTATTGTTTGCAGGCTGTAATACAGAATCCTTTCAGCAATGGCGGTAGCCCAGCAACGGACACAAGTAGTGGGGAGGCACGATTTGCTTATTTTCCAGCTTCCACTGTGGGAGATGCCACAGCAGTGTCTGTACAGACTACAGATCAATCACTGGCTCAAGCAGGAGGTGAGACTTGACACCAGCTGTTTAAATATTTGTTTTGCAGTAAATATTGTTTAGGCAACTTTGATAACCTATTTAATTATAAAGCATATAAAAAATATGTTCTGTTTTTGTTTGTAATTTGGTGATCCCAAGTTGAAGTAGTGGATTAGTAAACTGCATAAAACTTAAGAGCCAGTTCCCTGTAAAATAATCAATTTTCTCTCTAACCATCTGGTTTGTAGCATGTTTGGGCCAACTACATCTAATGTTGTGTTTGAAAATATGCAACTCGTTTTTCTTATAAATCTTTTTCGGGTGTTTGTGAAGTGACTATATTGGTCATGCTTTCAGAAAGCTTTCAGAAGCTGTTTCTTGATCCTTTGTCAAAAAGCTGAACATACAAGAGGACTGTGTATTAGGGGACATGTTGAGTATGAGATGCAAATGACTCTTAAAGGAACTTTAAGAGTTTCCTTTTCAGTTTTGTCCCTCTTGTTCAAAGATTGCAATTTCAGCCTATCATAGCATGTGCAGCTTATGCTTACAGAGGGATCACGATAAAAGTTCTGAAGCAACCTTTTCATTGAAGGAAATTGTTCAGCAATGAAGAGATAGTTGTTGGTCTTTTTATTCCACAGTGATACAAAATTCTATACTCGGGAGGACCAACATATAGGCAGAAGCTAAGTCCCTCGATCAGTAGTACTCAAAGTTCTGTTTTTGTTGTTCACAAGTGGCCACTGTGACTTTATTGGAAAATAGTCCTTTAGTGAAAACCTGTAAATACACTACTTGAACTTACAGGCACACACTTAACCTAAACACTGCTATAAATGAGTAAGAAAAGATGCCTAAATGGGTCAAGCAATACTCAACTTTATTCTCTAGTTCATTACTGCTTTCTCTCAACTTTAGGTGGCAAGTGTACTGCTTTTCAATCCCTACACATCATGTGATCTATAGCAGCACATGATGTGAATGGAAAAATGTTATTTATCACAATTGCTGTGGAGCTTTTAGCATTGGAGATTCACACACAGCCATCCCACTGACGAGAAACCAGTACAGTAAATTCAAGCTCACACTTTAGTCCACCAACAGCATTATATTGATGGTGAGAAATCCATCGTGTAAAATGGTGTCAGTGGCCGTATGCATTATGGGTTTCAAGGCGCTTGACCAGAAGTCGTTCTATGCATAGATGAAGCCAAAACAAAATCCTGAAGAAAATCAATTTATTATCCTAACCAAACACTAGATGACAGGAGGCACCTAGAAGCGTGTACAGCGTCAGAAGTTGCAAACTGATTGTTACATTTAAGTAACATGTAAGGCATGGTAAATAATTTAATTACCGGGACTTAATTTGATACAGAAACATAATAAAACAGCTCAGTAAATAAGAGGCAGAATCCGTGGTATTAGAGGTTCGGAATGGGCTTTATTCCAATGGTCGATTATAATCGGTTGCTCCAAGTTCCATCACCACGGAGGTTCAGGAAGTGAAGTACATACTTTATTGACAAGAAATGACTTTTATAGAACATACATTACAATGAAACAAATGCGGTAGGCGTAACAATTGATAAGGAAGATGATAATTCACATGCGTAACCGAAAATGGGCGTAATGAGGAGTAAAAAGGAACATAATTGGTTATGATGTCATATATAGGTGGATCTATAAGATTATACTTGGCATAGATGCGCGCGCAGCAGCATGACGTGTGATTGACGTGCAACTAGGGGGTGAAGGGGACTTGACATTTAGCTCTACATGTGGAGACAAGAAGTCTGGGGGGTCAAGTCAACCTAATCCCAAATCATATCTAACATCCTATGTTTAAAGAACTATGTTATCCACAAAGGAAGGACTCTTGGACAAAATCTATTCTATACTGACTGTGTGTGCGTGCACAAGCGTCTAAGTGTCTATATGAGATGCAAGGGGCAGAAACCTTCCATGGTAACAGGGCTATGAATTACTTGCATGAGGACAGAGAGGCCGGGCCCTTTGCTCGGTAGCTGAAGGAAATGTTTACCTAAACCACTAGACAGGAATGCATCGGCTGAGGAGCGAAGCAGATAACTCGAAGGTGAAATACAGTTTTTGGCAGGCAGACAAACCGGCCGAGGCAGGCACCGTTAGCCGCACAGGGAGTAGGACAAAGTTCATGGATACAGATGCGAGCTCAAGCTGAAGCTGTCAGAGGCAGAGAGTAGAGAAAAGCTTGATGGCAGAATCGGGCCTACTCGCCTGAACTGCAAAATGGAGTAACTGAGCCATATAAAGTCGATGGCCTTTCGTACTTAAGAATCGAATATCCAGCCCATTCATGGCGGATCTGACAGAGGACATGTTGACGGTGGACGCACATGTGTTTGCGTCTTCAGAACTAGAACTGGAGGGAACATACATGTACTTGTGATTCATACATGGAACCGTTGGGGTCCAAGATAGGGGACATAACTGATCAGAAAAATCCATATTTCCACACTAAGTTGGGATCTACAGTGTTTTCAGTTTGATCCAATAAGTATTTGAACAATTCTTGTCTTTTGAGAAATGCTTCGACATAGAGATAAGATGGCTGTTTTCTTGCCACTTCACTTGCAGATATGCTGGAAACTGAGTGAATGTAGTTCGTGGGGCTGCAGGTACATATGCTCTGCAGACTCCTGCTATGCAGTGTTTGGGTCGGACGATTGCAGTTCGTTTTTGTTAGAAGATGTCTTTGAGTCACTAGGTGTAAAGTGGCTCCTCCCTTAGCTGGCAATACACATGGGCATTGACTCCATTACTAGATTGTTTTTCTCCCCCATCTAGTTCGGACATATATGAACGATGATCCCAGACTCCACATTAATTTCTTCGGGCCTGCACAGTCGAATTCTCTTCCAGGGTATCCTCATCAATAGTCATAAGCACTAGAATATTCCTGCCCATGCGCGGGACCCCGGAAACATAATCATATATGTGACCTACATATGTGTATGTATATGTATGTATGTATATATATATATATATATATATATATATATATATATATATACACACCCCCCTTTCACAACCAGAGCTGAATAATGCTGTAAGGACTCCCCTGTATATTATAAATAATATATCTAATATAAACAATATATCATAAAAACAGGGATGAGCTAGCTTTCTAGCCTTTCTAGGTTGTAGTTTTCTGCAATGCAGCCTGTGAGCTGTCAATGCTTTCAGTCCTATCTGAGGTTTTGGGCTAAATGCTAAGCATTAAAACAGTTTTCAAACCTACTTTGCTGTTGATATATATATAGATATATATAGATATATATATATATATATATATATATATATATATATATATATATATATATATATATATATATATATATATATATATATATATATATATATATATATATATATATATATATATATATATCTATATTTAGGACCGTGTTTCCATAGGAAATCTGCAACATTCTCTTTTGAATAACTTTGGCGCCGATTGACGAATCATCGCGAAATTTTCAAAATAAGTGGGGTGCTCCGCTCCTTCCCTGAAAGTCTCGGGGGGGGGGGGGGATTCGTCAAGCGGGGGCTGAGAAAAAGGGGGGGTCCCAAAACGCGTTTTCCCCATGCATTTTCCCATAGGACCTTTAGTCCAAGCTGCAGCCCGAACGGCTGAACAGAATTACTTGAAATTTGGCAGAGAGGTAGTCCTCAGGTCAGGGATGTGCCTTTTGCAGGTCTGGTGTAAATCTGTTCAGTATTTCCTGAGAAAATAGCATTTAAATCAATATGTATTTGTATAGGCGCACTCCGAGCGCGTACCGTAAGCTTACCGTACGCGCACGCTGCCGTGCGCAATTCTGATTGGTTGTTAGATCTTAGTAAACATTCGAATCGGTCGAAACCAGGAAGTGTCGGCCACCATTTTGTCTCTCGCAGTCTGAGGGGGTGAAAAACAAAGGTGGATAACGTGAAAAGGGGGCAGGCTGGACAGTTCCTGACCCCCTAGCCTTGATCAGGGGGTCCCAGAAGGGCCCAGAAGGGCCCCCAAGGGCAAAAATGTATTTTAATTTTTTTACGAAAAATCGCAGAGTGCGCGTAGCGTACGCGCACGGTAGAAACGGAAAAATTCCGTGAACTACGTAACGTGGGCGCGCCATGTCAGCGAAGCACACCGCACGCCCACAGCGCGCGCACGGTGAAAAAACTTTAAATAAATACATAATTTAGCATTTAACCCCTTCGCTGCTAGGCCTTTTCCCCTCCTGTGCTAAGCCCTTTTTGGGCTATTTGAGGTAGTGCGCGCTTAGGCCCCTGTAACTTTTTGACCACATTAGGTATCCACGCCAAATTTGCGTCCTTTTCTTCCAACATCTTGGGGATTCTAAAGGTACCCAGGGTTTGTGGATTCTCCTAGAGGGTTCCCAGAAATTAGTCAAAATACAGCAATTTTTTTTTTTTTTTGTGAAAAATGTGAAAAACGGGCTGCAAATGAAAGCTTCTGGGTTTTTCTCTGCAAATGGTATCAAAAAAGGGTTTGTGGGGCTGAAATCACAATTTCTCCAGCTTTTAGGGAATGACAGACTTTTGTTAGAAAACCAACATTTTTTACACAGTTTTGGCATTTTTCTGGGACATACCCTATTTTTGCTATTTTTTGTGCTTTCAACCTCCTTCCAGTTAACGGTAGAAAAGGGTAACAAAACAATAATGGATCCTGGAAAGCTATACATTTTTGAAAAGTAGACAAAATTCTGAATTCAGCAAGGGGTCATTTGCGTAGATCCATCAAGGTTTCTTTATAGAAATTTACAGGCAAATATAGGAAAAATTAAAAATTTGTTGAAAAAAGCAGCCTCTTGAGTCAACGTTTTTACCTGTAACTTCTTCGAATTATGACATCTCTTTGAAAGCAATGTACCGTTACATCCGGTAGACCTTCCTGGTTGTGGGGACATGTAGGACTTGTAGGTTCACCAAGAGCCCAACGAACCCAGAGTAGAAAAATGAGCAGCATTTTGTAATGTTTTTTTTTTTTGGTCCGGGTATATAGCAATTATTGTGGGAAAATGTATACTTGGAAAAATCGGTATGAAAGTCACCTATGTATTTCTGAAATGGGAACAAATTACAGAGTTCAGAAACAGTGCATATTTGCACATTTTCGAAATTGGGAATACTCATATTTGCATGACAATTATTGGTCATTTTTCAAAATGACTTTTTTTTTACACAATGTCTTTCATTTGGAAGGGAGAAATGCATCAAAAATCAATAGGTAATAACAGTTGCTTTACAAATTTGAACTACCCTAAGTCTCCCGAGAAAAATGGTACCTCACTTGTGTGGGTAGGCATAGTGCCCACGACAGGAAGTGACTCAAAACCTAAGGTGAACACACCACATTTTCACACTGAAAATTTACACTTTTTTTGCAAAGAGTCTAGCTGTAGTTTTTGAACCCTAGCCCTGCCGGCAGCTAGGGAAACCTAGCAAACCTATACATTTTTGAAAACTAGACACCCAGGGGAATCCAGGATGGGGTGACTTGACTGCCTCCCACCATGGTCTGTTACCCAGAATCCCTTGCAAACGTAAAAAATTGACCAAAAAAACACATTTTCCCCACATTTCTGTGATGGAAAGTTCTGGAATCTGCGTGGATCCACAAATTTCCACCCACCCCGCGTTCTCCAAAGTCCTACGAGAAAAATGGTACCTCACTTGTGCGGGTCGGCCTAGTGCCCGCGGCAGGAAACGGCGCAAAACGCAACGTGGTTTTGCAGTGAAAAATGACCCTTTTTTTGGCAAAGTGACTAGCTGTAGATTTTGTACCCTAGCCCTGCCGGCACCTAGGGAAACCTAGCAAACCTATACATTTCTGAAAACTAGACACCCAGGGGAATCCAGGATGGGGTGACTTGACTGCCTCCCACCATGGTCTGTTACCCAGAATCCCTTGCAAACGTAAAAAATTGACCAAAAAAACACATTTTCCCCACATTTCTGTGATGGAAAGTTCTGGAATCTGCGTGGATCCACAAATTTCCACCCACCCCGCGTTCTCCAAAGTCCTACGAGAAAAATGGTACCTCACTTGTGCGGGTCGGCCTAGTGCCCGCGGCAGGAAACGGCGCAAAACGCAACGTGGTTTTGCAGTGAAAAAT
Organism: Triturus cristatus; assembly: GCF_964204655.1. Lineage (NCBI taxonomy): Eukaryota > Metazoa > Chordata > Amphibia > Caudata > Salamandridae > Triturus > Triturus cristatus. The sequence continues at coordinate 138,129,055 of NC_140590.1, read as the reverse complement.
GACCCTTTTTTTGGCAAAGTGACTAGCTGTAGATTTTGTACCCTAGCCCTGCCGGCACCTAGGGAAACCTAGCAAACCTATACATTTCTGAAAACTAGACACCCAGGGGAATCCAGGATGGGGTGACTTGACTGCCTCCCACCATGGTCTGTTACCCAGAATCCCTTGCAAACGTAAAAAATTGACAAAAAAAACCACATTTTCCCCACATTTCTGTGATGGAAAGTTCTGGAATCTGCGTGGAGCCACAAATTTCCACCCACCCCGCGTTCCCCAAAGTCCTACGAGAAAAATGGTACCTCACTTGTGCGGGTCGGCCTAGTGCCCGCGACAGGAAACGGCGCAAAACGCAACGTGGTTTTGCAGTGAAAAATGACCCTTTTTTTGGCAAAGTGACTAGCTGTAGATTTTGTACCCTAGCCCTGCCGGCACCTAGGGAAACCTAGCAAACCTATACATTTCTGAAAACTAGACACCCAGGGGAATCCAGGATGGGGTGACTTGACTGCCTCCCACCATGGTCTGTTACCCAGAATCCCTTGCAAACGTAAAAAATTGACAAAAAAAACACATTTTCCCCACATTTCTGTGATGGAAAGTTCTGGAATCTGCGTGGATCCACAAATTTCCACCCACCCCGCGTTCCCCAAAGTCCTACGAGAAAAATGGTACCTCACTTGTGCGGGTCGGCCTAGTGCCCGCGACAGGAAACGGCGCAAAACGCAACGTGGTTTTGGAGTGAAAAATGACCCTTTTTTTGGCAAAGTGACTAGCTGTAGATTTTGTACCCTAGCCCTGCCGGCACCTAGGGAAACCTAGCAAACCTATACATTTCTGAAAACTAGACACCCAGGGGAATCCAGGATGGGGTGACTTGACTGCCTCCCACCATGGTCTGTTACCCAGAATCCCTTGCAAACGTAAAAAATTGACAAAAAAAACACATTTTCCCCACATTTCTGTGATGGAAAGTTCTGGAATCTGCGTGGATCCACAAATTTCCACCCACCCCGCGTTCCCCAAAGTCCTACGAGAAAAATGGTACCTCACTTGTGCGGGTCGGCCTAGTGCCCGCGACAGGAAACGGCGCAAAACGCAACGTGGTTTTGGAGTGAAAAATGACCCTTTTTTTGGCAAAGTGACTAGCTGTAGATTTTGTACCCTAGCCCTGCCGGCACCTAGGGAAACCTAGCAAACCTATACATTTCTGAAAACTAGACACCCAGGGGAATCCAGGATGGGGTGACTTGACTGCCTCCCACCATGGTCTGTTACCCAGAATCCCTTGCAAACGTAAAAAATTGACCAAAAAAACACATTTTCCCCACATTTCTGTGATGGAAAGTTCTGGAATCTGCGTGGATCCACAAATTTCCACCCACCCCGCGTTCCCCAAAGTCCTACGAGAAAAATGGTACCTCACTTGTGCGGGTCGGCCTAGTGCCCGCGACAGGAAACGGCGCAAAACGCAACGTGGTTTTGGAGTGAAAAATGACCCTTTTTTTGGCAAAGTGACTAGCTGTAGATTTTGTACCCTAGCCCTGCCGGCACCTAGGGAAACCTAGCAAACCTATACATTTCTGAAAACTAGACACCCAGGGGAATCCAGGATGGGGTGACTTGACTGCCTCCCACCATGGTCTGTTACCCAGAATCCCTTGCAAACGTAAAAAATTGACAAAAAAAACACATTTTCCCCACATTTCTGTGATGGAAAGTTCTGGAATCTGCGTGGATCCACAAATTTCCACCCACCCCGCGTTCCCCAAAGTCCTACCAGAAAAATGGTACCTCACTTGTGCGGGTCGGCCTAGTGCCCGCGACAGGAAACGGCGCAAAACGCAACGTGGTTTTGGAGTGAAAAATGACCCTTTTTTTGGCAAAGTGACTAGCTGTAGATTTTGTACCCTAGCCCTGCCGGCACCTAGGGAAACCTAGCAAACCTATACATTTCTGAAAACTAGACACCCAGGGGAATCCAGGATGGGGTGACTTGACTGCCTCCCACCATGGTCTGTTACCCAGAATCCCTTGCAAACGTAAAAAATTGACAAAAAAAACACATTTTCCCCACATTTCTGTGATGGAAAGTTCTGAAATCTGCGTGGATCCACAAATTTCCACCCACCCCGCGTTCCCCTAAGTCCTACGAGAAAAATGGTACCTCACTTGTGCGGGTTGGCCTAGTGCCCGCGACAGGAAACGGCGCAAAACGCAACGTGGTTTTGGAGTGAAAAATGACCCTTTTTTTGGCAAAGTGACTAGCTGTAGATTTTGTACCCTAGCCCTGCCGGCACCTAGGGAAACCTAGCAAACCTATACATTTCTGAAAACTAGACACCCAGGGGAATCCAGGATGGGGTGACTTGACTGCCTCCCACCATGGTCTGTTACCCAGAATCCCTTGCAAACGTAAAAAATTGACAAAAAAAACACATTTTCCCCACATTTCTGTGATGGAAAGTTCTGGAATCTGCGTGGATCCACAAATTTCCACCCACCCTGCGTTCCCCAAAGTCCTACGAGAAAAATGGTACCTCACTTGTGCGGGTCGGCTTAGTGCCCGCGACAGGAAACGGCGCAAAACGCAACGTGGTTTTGCAGTGAAAAATGACCCTTTTTTTGGCAAAGTGACTAGCTGTAGATTTTGTACCCTAGCCCTGCCGGCACCTAGGGAAACCTAGCAAACCCAGGCATTTTTGAAAACTAGACACCCGGCGGCTTCCAGGGAGGTATGGCTTGCGTGGATCCCCCAACGTTTCCTTACCCAGAATCCCCTGCAAACCTCAAATTTTGCTCAAAAAATCACTTTTTTCACACATTTTGGGGTGGGAAAGTAGTGGCATCACCGGGCTTACACAAATTTACCACCACCCAGCGTTCCCCCAGGTCTCCCGGTAAAAATGGTGCCTCACTTGTGTGGGAGGCCCAAGTACCCGCGGCAGGCAAGGGCCCCAAACGTAGTGATGCGACATCAAGATGGCCTATCGCCAAACCACCTGGTTTTGCAAGGGGGGTCACTTTGGTTTTTGGCCCGGTGCGTGGCGGCCATCTAGGGAAACCTAGCAAACCCAGGCATTTTTGAAAACTAGACACCCGGCGGCTTCCAGGGAGGTATGGCTTGCGTGGATCCCCCAACGTTTCCTTACCCAGAATCCCCTGCAAACCTCAAATTTTGCTCAAAAAATCACTTTTTTCACACATTTTGGGGTGGGAAAGTAGTGGCATCACCGGGCTCACACAAATTTACCACCACCCAGCGTTCCCCCAGGTCTCCCGGTAAAAATGGTGCCTCACTTGTGTGGGAGGCCCAAGTACCCGCGGCAGGCAAGGGCCCCAAACGTAGTGATGCGACATCAAGATGGCCTATCGCCAAACCACCTGGTTTTGCAAGGGGGGTCACTTTGGTTTTTGGCCCGGTGCGCGGCGGCCATCTAGGGAAACCTAGCAAACCCAGGCATTTTTGAAAACTAGACACCCGGCGGCTTCCAGGGAGGTATGGCTTGCGTGGATCCCCCAACGTTTCCTTACCCAGAATCCCCTGCAAACCTCAAATTTTGCTCAAAAAATCACTTTTTTCACACATTTTGGGGTGGGAAAGTAGTGGCATCACCGGGCTCACACAAATTTACCACCACCCAGCGTTCCCCCAGGTCTCCCGGTAAAAATGGTGCCTCACTTGTGTGGGAGGCCCAAGTACCCGCGGCAGGCAAGGGCCCCAAACGTAGTGAGGCGACATCAAGATGGCCTATCGCCAAACCACCTGGTTTTGCAAGGGGGGTCACTTTGGTTTTTGGCCCGGTGCGCGGCGGCCATCTAGGGAAACCTAGCAAACCCAGGCATTTTTGAAAACTAGACACCCGGCGGCTTCCAGGGAGGTATGGCTTGCGTGGATCCCCCAACGTTTCCTTACCCAGAATCCCCTGCAAACCTCAAATTTTGCTCAAACAATCACTTTTTTCACACATTTTGGGGTGGGAAAGTAGTGGCATCACCGGGCTCACACAAATTTACCACCACCCAGCGTTCCCCCAGGTCTCCCGGTAAAAATGGTGCCTCACTTGTGTGGGAGGCCCAAGTACCCGCGGCAGTCAAGGGCCCCAAACGTAGTGAGGCGACATCAAGATGGCCTATCGCCAAACCACCTGGTTTTGCAAGGGGGGTCACTTTGGTTTTTGGCCCGGTGCGCGGCGGCCATCTAGGGAAACCTAGCAAACCCAGGCATTTTTGAAAACTAGACACCCGGCGGCTTCCAGGGAGGTATGGCTTGCGTGGATCCCCCAACGTTTCCTTACCCAGAATCCCCTGCAAACCTCAAATTTTGCTCAAAAAATCACTTTTTTCACACATTTTGGGGTGGGAAAGTAGTGGCATCACCGGGCTCACACAAATTTACCACCACCCAGCGTTCCCCCAGTAAAAATGGTGCCTCACTTGTGTGGGAGGCCCAAGTACCCGCGGCAGGCAAGGACAACAAACGTAGTGAGGCGACATTTGGGATAGGCAATGTTGATGTTGCCTCACTACGTTTGTTGTCCTTGCCTGCCGCGGGTACTTGGGCCTCCCACACAAGTGAGGCACCATTTTTACCGGGAGACCTGGGGGAACGCTGGGTGGTGGTAAATTTGTGTGAGCCCGGTGATGCCACTACTTTCCCACCCCAAAATGTGTGAAAAAAGTGATTTTTTGAGCAAGATTTGAGGTTTGCAGGGGATTCTGGGTAAGGAAACGTTGGGGGATCCACGCAAGCCATACCTCCCTGGAAGCCGCCGGGTGTCTAGTTTTCAAAAATGCCTGGGTTTGCTAGGTTTCCCTAGATGGCCGCCGCGCACCGGGCCAAAAACCAAAGTGACCCCCCTTGCAAAACCAGGTGGTTTGGCGATAGGCCATCTTGATGTCGCCTCACTACGTTTGGGGCCCTTGCCTGCCGCGGGTACTTGGGCCTCCCACACAAGTGAGGCACCATTTTTACCGGGAGACCTGGGGGAACACTGGGTGGTGGTAAATTAGTGTGAGCCCGGTGATGCCACTACTTTCCCACCCCAAAATGTGTGAAAAAAGTGATTTTTTGAGCAAAATTTGAGGTTTGCAGGGGATTCTGGGTAAGGAAACGTTGGGGGATCCACGCAAGCCATACCTCCCTGGAAGCCGCCGGGTGTCTAGTTTTCAAAAATGCCTGGGTTTGCTAGGTTTCCCTAGATGGCCGCCGCGCACCGGGCCAAAAACCAAAGTGACCCCCCTTGCAAAACCAGGTGGTTTGGCGATAGGCCATCTTGATGTCGCCTCACTACGTTTGGGGCCCTTGCCTGCCGCGGGTACTTGGGCCTCCCACACAAGTGAGGCACCATTTTTACCGGGAGACCTGGGGGAACGCTGGGTGGTGGTAAATTTGTGTGAGCCCGGTGATGCCACTACTTTCCCACCCCAAAATGTGTGAAAAAAGTGATTTGTTTGAGCAAAATTTGAGGTTTGCAGGGGATTCTGGGTAAGGAAACGTTGGGGGATCCACGCAAGCCATACCTCCCTGGAAGCCGCCGGGTGTCTAGTTTTCAAAAATGCCTGGGTTTGGTAGGTTTCCCTAGATGGCCGCCGCGCACCGGGCCAAAAACCAAAGTGACCCCCCTTGCAAAACCAGGTGGTTTGGCGATAGGCCATCTTGATGTCGCCTCACTACGTTTGGGGCCCTTGCCTGCCGCGGGTACTTGGGCCTCCCACACAAGTGAGGCACCATTTTTACCGGGAGACCTGGGGGAACGCTGGGTGGTGGTAAATTAGTGTGAGCCCGGTGATGCCACTACTTTCCCACCCCAAAATGTGTGAAAAAAGTGATTTTTTGAGCAAAATTTGAGGTTTGCAGGGGATTCTGGGTAAGGAAACGTTGGGGGATCCACGCAAGCCATACCTCCCTGGAAGCCGCCGGGTGTCTAGTTTTCAAAAATGCCTGGGTTTGGTAGGTTTCCCTAGATGGCCGCCGCGCACCGGGCCAAAAACCAAAGTGACCCCCCTTGCAAAACCAGGTGGTTTGGCGATAGGCCATCTTGATGTCGCCTCACTACGTTTGGGGCCCTTGCCTGCCGCGGGTACTTGGGCCTCCCACACAAGTGAGGCACCATTTTTACCGGGAGACCTGGGGGAACGCTGGGTGGTGGTAAATTTGTGTGAGTCCGGTGATGCCACTACTTTCCCACCCCAAAATGTGTGAAAAAAGTGATTTTTTGAGCAAAATTTGAGGTTTGCAGGGGATTCTGGGTAAGGAAACGTTGGGGGATCCACGCAAGCCATACCTCCCTGGAAGCCGCCGGGTGTCTAGTTTTCAAAAATGCCTGGGTTTGCTAGGTTTCCCTAGATGGCCGCCGCGCACCGGGCCAAAAACCAAAGTGACCCCCCTTGCAAAACCAGGTGGTTTGGCGATAGGCCATCTTGATGTCGCCTCACTACGTTTGGGGCCCTTGCCTGCCGCGGGTACTTGGGCCTCCCACACAAGTGAGGCACCATTTTTACCGGGAGACCTGGGGGAACGCTGGGTGGTGGTAAATTTGTGTGAGCCCGGTGATGCCACTACTTTCCCACCCCAAAATGTGTGAAAAAAGTGATTTGTTTGAGCAAAATTTGAGGTTTGCAGGGGATTCTGGGTAAGGAAACGTTGGGGGATCCACGCAAGCCATACCTCCCTGGAAGCCGCCGGGTGTCTAGTTTTCAAAAATGCCTGGGTTTGGTAGGTTTCCCTAGATGGCCGCCGCGCACCGGGCCAAAAACCAAAGTGACCCCCCTTGCAAAACCAGGTGGTTTGGCGATAGGCCATCTTGATGTCGCCTCACTACGTTTGGGGCCCTTGCCTGCCGCGGGTACTTGGGCCTCCCACACAAGTGAGGCACCATTTTTACCGGGAGACCTGGGGGAACGCTGGGTGGTGGTAAATTTGTGTGAGCCCGGTGATGCCACTACTTTCCCACCCCAAAATGTGTGAAAAAAGTGATTTTTTGAGCAAAATTTGAGGTTTGCAGGGGATTCTGGGTAAGGAAACGTTGGGGGATCCACGCAAGCCATACCTCCCTGGAAGCCGCCGGGTGTCTAGTTTTCAAAAATGCCTGGGTTTGGTAGGTTTCCCTAGATGGCCGCCGCGCACCGGGCCAAAAACCAAAGTGACCCCCCTTGCAAAACCAGGTGGTTTGGCGATAGGCCATCTTGATGTCGCCTCACTACGTTTGGGGCCCTTGCCTGCCGCGGGTACTTGGGCCTCCCACACAAGTGAGGCACCATTTTTACCGGGAGACCTGGGGGAACGCTGGGTGGTGGTAAATTTGTGTGAGCCCGGTGATGCCACTACTTTCCCACCCCAAAATGTGTGAAAAAAGTGATTTTTTGGGCAAAAAATTAGGATTGCAGGGGATTCTGGGTAAGGAAACGTTGGGGGATCCACGCAAGCCATACCTCCCTGGAAGCCGCCGGGTGTCTAGTTTCCAGAAATGCGTGGGTTGGAAAGGTTTCCCTAGATGGCCGCCGAGCCCTGGGCAAAAAACCAAAGTAACCCCCCTTGCAAAACCAGATTACCTATTGTTACTACAGCGTGAGAATTTAGGAATAATACTGCAAAGAAAATGTGGCAGACAATTTGAGGTTTACAGGACAATGGGGATAAAAAATATTTTTCAAATCACTAGAGAGACATCACCATGAACTCCCAAGGGTTTTCGACAATATCTACAGTTGGTGGGTTATTCTTACATGGAAAGTGTACCTTGGCAGAGAAACAAAAGACAAAGATTCCTGCACAACCATCTATTCCTCAAACACACACACATACTGGTTGGATTTGGCACGAGGGCAAGTCATGGTTCAGTGTATTAAATTTTATTAACAAGAGATTTCACAAAAATGAAATGCACTGTCAATAATTAAATTCACAAAAAACCAAACCAATGACTTGCAGCTCGTGAGCTGTAAAGCCACGTCAAGGCACCAACCGCTTTACAGGCCATTCACACACCTTTCATACGTGATACAAACAAGACCATTCGCACCACCAGGTACAAAAGCAACACAGTACAAAAATCACCAAAAAGGGACAAGGTACACCCTGCTTCAGAAAGACAAATATTACTGCACAGTCATCTAACCCGCAAGCACACACACATACTGGTTGGATTTGGCACGAGGGTGAGTGATGCTTCAGTAGATAAAATTGTATTACCAAGTGATTTCACAAAACATGAAATGCACTGGTAATAATTGAAAGGGCAAGAAACTGAACCATTGACTCACAGCTCGTGAGCTGTAAAGCCACGACAAGGCACCAACCTCTTTACAGGCCATTCATACACCTTTCATACGTGTGAGACATACAAAACCATTCACACCGCCAGCCGCGGGCCCATCACATAACAAAACTCACACCAGCACACAGCGCCATTCAAGGGCCCATCACTTTCACACGCCCACAATCCAGACACAGCAACTACACAGGCTGAAGGATTGCGTGGAGTGGCACTCAGCTAGCAGTGTGTGTAGTGACCAGCAGAAAGTCACTACTCACACACAGCCAGCCAAGCACCAGTCGACACACACCGCTAGCCAAACGCCAGTCCACGCACACCGCTAGCCAAGCGCCAGTCCAGGCACACCGCCATCCAATCGCCAGTCCAGGCACACCGGCAGCCAATCGCCAATCCACCTACACCGCCAGCCAAGCTCCAGTCCACGGACACCACCAGACAAGCACCATTCCACGCACACCGCCAGCCAAGCTCCAGTCCACACACACCACCAGACAAGCTCCAGTCCACGGACACCACCAGCCAAGCTCCAGTCCACGGACACCACCAGCCAAACACCAGTCCGCACACACCACCAGTCCACACACACCGCCAGCCAAGTACCAGTCCACGCACACCGCCAGCCAAGCACCATTCCACGCACACCACCAGCCAAGCACCATTCCACGCACACCGCCAGCCAAGCACCATTCCACGCACACCACCAGCCACGCACCATTCCACGCACACCGCCAGCCAAGCACCATTCCACGCACACCACCAGCCACGCACCAGTCCACGCACACCGCCAGTCCATGCACACCGCCAGTCCACGCACACCGTCAGCCAAGCACCATTCCACGCACACCACCAACCAAGTGCCAGTCCACACACACCAACAGCCAAGCGCAAGCCTACACACACCGCCATCACATTTTGGATTTTTTTTAGAAAAAAATACAAACACAAACAAATTGCAAATAGATACAAATCTTCTAACAGAAAATCAGCAACTAAATACATTGCACTAACACCAACCTTGAAACAGAATCATATTTTCCAAAGAATACAGACCAGGCAGTTCACTTTACCACTCATGAATCTTCCCAGAAGTTTTTACGCGTGTGGTACGCTCGGAAACAAGCAGAGAGACACAGTGCAGGATGAGAGGGACAATCGGGGCAGTACATACGACTCTCCTTCCGCAAACCTCTTCGCCAACAGACTCTACATCTCCTACTGGGAAAATCTTTTGCGGGTGTGGGAGGAATGTGATCTAGAAAGTGGCGTTCTTTCAATCTAGCAACATCCTCCACCAGTCCAACTCTAGGAACACTTGCCTGTTCCACTACAACAAGGCTGCCTATTACAGACTCCTGAAACTTAGCAAAAGTCATCTTTGACTCAGGGCAAGAATCCTGGAACACAACAAAAGCATTAAACATTGCCAAGTGGAAAAGATGGATAGCCAACTTCTTGTACCAAATGTAAGCCTTACGAAGAGCAGTGTAAGGTTCCAACCTCTGATCTACTCTGTCAACACCACCCATGTACCTATTATAGTCTAAAACACATACAGGTTTGCGTGCTTCAGCGACCTGACCCCAAACAGTCACAGGTGCAGTGCTTTCATCATGGATGGAAGTCAGCATGTAGACATCTCTCCTGTCTGTAAACTTCACAGCAAGAAGCTCCTGGCAACGCAACGCACTGCACTGTCCCCGCACAAGCTTTTGACAAACAAGTTCTTTCGGAAAACCTTTACGGTTACAGCGGACTGTGCCACAAGCAAAAGTGTCCACTTTGGCCAATTCCCTGAACAACCGTACACCAGTGTAGAAGTTATCTACATATAAATGGTGGCCTTTGTTAAAAAATCCTCTACCAAGTTCCCAAACAATTTTCTCAGTCACTCCAAAAGTGGACGGACAACCAGGGAGGTTAAACCTAGATTCCTTACCGGTGTACACCCTGAAATTAGAGACATATCCAGTCCTACTGTCACACAGCATATACAGCTTTATTCCATAGCGTGCCCTCTTACTAGGAATGTATTGCCTAAAAACCAAGCGGCCCTTGAACAACACCAAAGACTCATCCACTGCAATTTCTCTACCAGGGGCATAAATCTCAGAAAATCGATCAACAAAGTGATCAAGGACAGGCCTAATCTTAAAAAGACGGTCACAATCAGGGTGATCTCGTGGCAACGCTAAACCATTATCTACAAAGTGCATCATCCGAAGCAGAAGCAAATACCTGTCACGAGTCATGACTGCCGGAAAAATAGACGTTGCCATCAAGGGACTGCTAGACCAATATGAAGCCAATGATGGCTTCCTTAGCAAGCCCATCAAAAAAGTTAAACCCAAGAACTTCTTCATCTCTTCAACATTTGTGGGAGTCCACCGGGTAGCTCTAGAGTGTGGCTTAAGACTGGCACTGTTGTCCCTCAAAAACTGTTCGGCATACAAATTAGTCTGCTCAACAATCTCTGCCAAAAACACATCGTCCATAAACAACTGAAAAAAATTTACAGGCAAAAAGTTCTCGGTATTCACTCTAGACCCTGGAACACCAGTAAACTCAGGAAATTCCGGCTGCACCATGCCAGGGGCAACCCAGAGGTCATCAGTTTCAACGGGAAGACTTGCAGCCCCAGCCTGCAGCCCAGATGTCTCTTGCCGCACTACACCAACGGAAAGGCTTGCAGCCCCAGCCTGCAGCCCAGATGCCTCTTGCCGCACTACACCAACGGGAAGCCTTGCAGTCCCAGCCTGCAGCCCAGATGTCTCTTGCCGCACTACACCAACGGGAAGCCTTGCAGCCGCAGGCTGCAGCCCAGATGCCTCTTGCCGCACTATCGGCACATCAGTCTCCTCCTCTAACACAGGCACTTCATCCGCACTAAGAGTATCTTCATCATCCGATGACCCCATACGGAGAGAAAACTCACTGCCAGAATCGTCCCCTGCCCCCTCTCCCTCAGAAGCAGAGTCAGTCTCTGACCCAATATCAGAGGAAGACTCAAACAGCAAACCAACAACCTGCTGAGCAGTCATCCTGCGGCTAGCCATTATACCTACTAAGATAGAAGACTGCACAAACAAGTCAACAACAACCAACAATGTGCAAACCAAGTAAGTAAAGAAATGTGTACCTTATATCAATAAGATCAATGTACTCAAAAACTATACAATCCAAAATCAAAAGAGACAGCTGCACTCACCAGAAACAAACTCTGCAGTGACACAGCAAAGACCAACGATATCAAACTAGAAAGAAGAAAAAAAAACAAATTGCTCACAAGACAACAAAATACACATCGTGCACCAATGCAAAAAGTTTTTGAAACTCAAAAACCAAACATACTGCTATTATTACACCATTTGCAAAAAAAAACAGGCAGAGAAATCAAACACATTTGCATTGTACAAAAAAACAGTCTCTTACCAAACTACACAAACAGCAAAACCACCAGAACCAAAACGTCACCGTGAACAGAAGAAAAGCCTTCACCTAGAACAAAAAAGTAAACAAAAAAAACGTTACAATTGGAAATCACAAAAAATATAACAATAAACATTATAACATGCCATGTCACTACCCAAATGGTCAATCGGTTTGTGTGCCAGGTCAGGCAGAAAACAGCAGGAAAAAAAAAGGCTATTCAGTCCCGGGGCAGGTGAGCCAAATACATATAACAAATTGCACCCTGGAAGCGAGGGGTCACTTCTATTTCTAATTGAACTAATTCCCTGGTGTCTAGTGGGCTTTTCTGCCCCCAATGGGAGCAGAAACGGCAAAAAAATAAAACCGATCTGCCCACAGAGGGGGCAGAAAAGTCTTCAAAACATTTAGGGGCCCAAGGAAGCGACCCTTGCCCAAGGGGTCGCTTCCTACAATAATATTTATATCCCTGGTGTCTAGTGGGCTTTTCTGCCCCCCCCCCTAGGAGCAGAAACGGACAGAAAGACGACCAATCTGCCCCCAGGGGGGGCAGAAAAGTATTCTAAATAATTAGGCCGCAAAGGAAGCGACCCTTGCCCAAGGGGTCGCTTCCTACATAAAGAAAAAGACATCCCTGGTGTCTAGTGGGCTTTTCTGCCCCCCCTGGGGGCAGAAACGGGCAGAAAGACGACCGATCTGCCCCCAGGGGGGGCAGAAAAGTCTTCTAATCACTTTACCACCCTAGGAAGCGACCCTTGCCCAAGGGGTCACTTCCTACATAACGAAATAGACATCCCTGGTGTCTAGTGGGCTTTTCTGCCCCCCCTAGGGGCAGAAACTGGCAGAAAGAAGACCGATCTGCCCCCAGGGGGGGGCAGAAAAGTCTTCAAATTATTGGGCCCCCCAAGGAAGCGACCCTTGCCTAAGGGGTCGCTTCCTACATAGTAAAAACGACATCCCTGGTGTCTAGTGGGCTTTTCTGCCCCCCCTGGGGGCAGAAACGCGCAGAAAGCGGACCGATCTGCCCCCAGGGGGGGGCAGAAAAGACTTCTAAAAATGTTGCCCCCAAGGAAGCGACCCTTGCCTAAGGGGTCGCTTCCTACATAGTAAAAACGACATCCCTGGTGTCTAGTGGGCTTTTCTGCCCCCCCTGGGGGCAGAAACGCGCAGAAAGCGGACCGATCTGCCCCCAGGGGAGGCAGAAAAGACTTCGCCAAATTTTTATCCCCAAGGAAGCGACCCTTGCCCAAGGGGTCGCTTCCCAAATTCGAAATACCAAATCCCTGGTGTCTAGTGGGGCATCCCTACTCCACGATCGCGACGCTGTGCGCGATCGTGGAGCAGGAATGCCCTGTATTGAGACATCGGGGGAGAGGAAATACTCTGTTCGAGGCATATGAGCTGCAGATTGTACACTTAGCATAGGTCGCCATCTGGTGTTGGGCCCGGATGTTTGCAGTTTGTTTTTCTTCTTGGACCGTCTTTGGAAGTCACGAGTTTGGTGACTCCTCCTTCGGTCCGTACTGCGCATGGGCTTCGGCTCCATCCTCAGATTGTTTTTTTCCGCCATCGGGCTCGGATGTGATACTTCGTGCTCCGGCTTCGAACTTCTACGGTTCCAGCCTCGACGGAAAATCCTCGATTCTTCGAGTTCCTTCATCATCTTCATCTCTCGAAGCGGCGCTTTTTCCATCCCGTACATCGACACCGGCCTTCGGGCCCTCCGCGACTCCGGTCCCGGCCGATGGAAAGGACTCCGTTTAAAAAGTGCCCAAAATGTGGGTCTAAATTTCCCCACACCGACCTCCATCAGGTGTGTAACCTTTGCCTCTCTCCAGAACACGAGGCTCGAGACTGCCCCGCCTGCAAGTCTTTTCGATCGAAGAAAACGATCCGAGATCGAAGGGCTCGACGCACCATGGCGCACTCATCCTCGACAGCTCCACCGGACATCTTCGGAGACGACGCCGAAGCTTCGGGGCAGACACACACCGAACTGGGAGAAGACATCGTCAGCGCTTCCGAGGCCGACGACTCCGACCTGGAGGACGTAACACCAGGACAGCGGGCCGTGAGTACAATGCCCCCTCCCAGCCCCACACCGAAAACCAAAGAGACTCCGGTTACTCCCTCGCCTGCCGGCCTGGGCAAAACCAAAACCAAAGCCTCGATCACCCCACCTTCGGGCCCGGTGTCGAAGCACTCAAAGTCTCACGGCAGCTCGGGATCGAGCCAGCCGACGCCCGGTGCCGATAAACACCACTCGGCACCGAAGCCTGCAAAATCCAGCTCGACTCCGAAACCACCGGTGCCGAAGCCTGGACACTCGGCGCCGACCAAACACAAACAGAAATCGGTCGGCACCGACGCTCCGGCGCCGAAACAGCATTCGACGCCGAAACACACGGAGACCTCCAAAAAGCATGGCGTACACAGAACATCGAAACCTCCGGTTCCGAAATCGCCGGTGCCGACAGACGACTCGGCGCCATTGGCTCTGTTTACACCAGACCCTTTACAAAAGACTTTGTCCAGAGATCCAAAGACTGGCCTTTTGACTGTGATTACCAAGAAGCGTCGCCTTGAGGCTCCGGCTCCTCCTCCTCCACCCAAAAAGAGGGACTCAGCTACTTCTCCCCTTAGAGTACCCTCCCCACTGCCACCCCCCCTCCCACCACCACCCCCTCCACCTTTACCTCACTACGATCCGGCCCCATCCCCAGATCCGGATGACGGGGACCCGGACAATGACCCAGGGGACGCCCCAATGGATCCCACTCCACCAGGGACCCCAGATCCATGGGAGGATTATAATAACCCTGATGTACCCAATGTACCTCAAGACGACCTATACCCATCAAGGCCGTCTCCTCCAGAGGACTCTTTAGGTTTTCACCATTTAGTGCAGAGAGCAGCACACTACCATGGGGTGGACATGCACACTGAACCAGTGGAAGAAGACTTCCTACTGGATACATTTGATTTACAAGATCGTTCCACTGCTATTTTACCCATGCTTAAGGGTGTCACCAAGCACGCTACAGAGGTATTCAAAGACCCTGTCAGAGCCAGAGTACTAAACCCTAGAATAGAGAAGAAGTACAAGGCGGCACCCACAGACCCTGCATACATCAAGGGCCCTGCTCCTCTAGATTCCCTAGTTGTCTCCACAGCTAGAAAGCGGGCTAACTCCCAATCCTCAGGAGATGCCCCACCACCAGACAAGGAATCTAAACTTCTGGACGCGTCTGGTAAACGCACCGCCTACCAGGCTGCAAACATGTGGCGCATTGCAAATACACAAGCACTGCTTGCGCGATATGATAGAGCACACTATGATGAATTAGAGGCTCTTATGCAGCACCTTCCAGAGAAATACAAACGCCAAGCTCATGACCTGATACAGGAGGGCAAACTAATCACAAACACCTCCATTAAGTGTGCCCTCGATGCAGCAGACACTGCTTCTAGAGCCATAAACACCAGTGTCCTGCTTCGCCGCCATGCCTGGCTCAGGATATCAGGGTTCAAGCCTGAGGTCCAGACATCAATACTTAATCACACCTTTGACCAGCAAACACTCTTTGGCCCAAAGGTAGACGAAGCGCTCGAAAAAATGAAGAAAGATACAGACACAGCGAAGTCTATGGGAGCGCTCCAGACCCAAGCCTCTAAGCGTTCCTTTCGACGCTCGTCCTTTCGTGGCACAGGTAGAGGCTCCTCCACCGATAATGCCTCTACCTCCTACAAATCCCCTCCTCAAAATACCTTTTCAAAGGGCAACCAAAGAGGTGGTTACAGAGGCAACAACAATAAGGGCAGGGGCAAAACCAACAATACCCGTTCTGCCACCCCACCCGCACAATGACTCCCCTTCGCTCCCCCCAGACCATTCCACTCCGGTCGGGGGCAGACTACAAGATTTTATCCACGTATGGGAGTCCATAACATCGGACAAATGGGTGACCCAAATCATTCGGTCAGGGTACTGCCTCGAGCTAACATCTACCCCACCCAATATCCCACCAAGGCACCGTCCAATGTCCCAAGAGCATTCCACACTGCTCAAACAAGAGGTACTCTCGCTCCTCCAGAAACACGCTATAGAGCAGGTACCCGACAATCAACGAAATCTAGGGGTCTACTCCCTATATTTCTTAATCCCAAAGAAAGACGAGACCCTCAGACCCATTCTGGATCTCCGGCCTCTAAATGCCTACATACATTCAGACCACTTTCACATGGTCACCTTACAACAAGTCCTCCCACTCCTCTGCCAGGGAGACTTTCTCACAACACTGGATCTGAAAGACGCGTACTTTCACATTCCAATACACCCCTCTCACAGAAAATACCTCAGGTTCGTGGTGGACGGGCAACATTACCAATTCAAGGTTCTCCCCTTCGGGGTCACCACTGCACCACGGGTGTTTACCAAATGCCTAGCAGTAGTAGCAGCACACCTCAGACGTCAACATGTTCACGTCTTCCCTTACTTAGACGACTGGCTCATAAAAGCCGCGTCCTACCACCAATGCGTGCAACATACAAACAGCACCATCCAACTGCTTCATCAGCTAGGCTTCACGGTGAACTACCAAAAGTCCCACCTCATACCATCTCACACAAAGCAATATCTCGGGGCCACCATAGACACCTCAAAAGGTATTGCCTATCCAAACTCAGCCAGAATCACAAGCATTCTAGCCTTACGCAAAATATTCCTTCCTCAACACTCTCTACCAGCAAGAGTGTTTATGAAGCTCATAGGGATGATGGCGTCTTGCATCTTCATAGTGCCCCATGCAAGACTCCACATGCGTCCACTTCAGGAGTGCCTAGCACGACAGTGGAACCAGGCCCAGGGTCAGCTAACGGATCTGGTGTTGGTGGACGGCCGCACACATCACTCTCTGCAGTGGTGGAACACCACAAACCTTTCCAAGGGACGGCCGTTCCTGGACCCGGTTCCCCAAGTGACTCTAACAGCGGACGCATCGCTCTCCGGCTGGGGAGCGCACCTCTTACACCTCACAATGCAAGGTCTATGGACGCCACAGCAAAAAACGCTCCACATCAACCATCTGGAGCTTTTGGCGATCTTTCTAGCCCTAAAATCTTTCCAAAACCAGATTTCAGGCAAAGCAGTCCTCATTCGCACAGACAACATGACTGCGATGTATTATATACAGAAACAGGGGGGGACACACTCTCCCCAGCTCTCCCGCTTAGCCCAGAGCATATGGAGATGGGCAATTCCCCAAAACATTTTTCTCCTGGCACAACATGTTCCAGGCGTACAAAACACCATAGCAGATCTGCTCAGCAGACAGACTCAACAACTACACGAATGGGAACTGCATCCACAAGTTCTTCACCCATTCTTCCAACAGTGGGGGCATCCTCAAATAGACCTCTTCGCCACCCACGAAAACAAAAAATGCCCAAGCTTCGCCGCCAGATACCCACACCCATTGTCCAAGGGCAATGCGATATGGATGAACTGGTCAGGCAGATTTGCATACGCCTTTCCACCTCTCCCACTAATTCCATTAGTGGTCAGGAAACTACAACAGCACTCCCTCACACTCATTCTGGTAGCTCCGACGTGGGCCAGACAGCCGTGGTACACCACGCTACTACAACTATCAGTGGTACCACATCAAAAGCTGCACCTTTCCCCATGCCTCCTAACCCAGAACCATGGAGAAATCAGGCACCCGGACCCAGCTCAGCTCAACCTGGCGATCTGGCTCCTGAAATCCTAGAATTCGGATACCTTAACCTTCCCCCTGATTGCATGAACATCATCATGGAAGCCAGACGTCCTACCACTAGAGCATGCTATGCCGCAAAGTGGAAAAGATTTGTAATGTACTGCCGTAACAATACAATCAACCCTCTAGATGCATCCATACAACACATCATATGCTATCTGCTCCATCTTCACAGGTGTAACCTGGCGTATTCATCCATACGCCTACACCTAGCAGCGATCGCTGCCTATTTACAAAACAGACAGCATTTGTCACTCTTCAGAGTGCCCGCTATTAAAGCCTTCATGGAAGGCCTTAAACGAGTAATTCCTCCCAGGGCACCACCCTCCCCTGTATGGAATCTAAATTTGGTCCTTACACGACTAATGGGTCCGCCCTTCGAACCAATGCACAAATGTGAGCTACAATTTCTCACCTGGAAAACAGCTTTCCTTGTAGCTATCACTTCCCTTAGAAGGGTTGGTGAAATACAAGCGTTCACCATACAGGAACCTTACATACAAATGCATCACAGCAAGGTCATACTTCGAACTAATCCGAAGTTCCTGCCCAAAGTCATTACCCCCTTCCACCTCAATCAATCAGTGGAATTACCTGTCTTCTTTTCGCAACCCCAATCTGTTGCGGAAAGGGCCTTACACACACTAGATGTGAAAAGAGCGTTGCTATATTACATACAAAGAACGCAACCCTTCAGGAAGACCAAACAGTTGTTCGTTTCCTTTTCTCCACCACATAAAGGCAACCCCATCTCAAAATCAGGGATAGCTAGGTGGATTGTAAAATGCATACAAATTTGCTATCAGAAGGCAAAGAGAACATTATCTGTTCCCCCTAAAGCCCACTCTACAAGAAAGTTAGGGGCTTCTATGGCTTTTCTAGGGAATATACCCTTAGATGACATATGCAAGGCAGCCACATGGTCTACACCGCACACATTCACAAAACACTACTGTGTAGATGTGCACTCCCAGCAGCAAGCTAGGGTGGGCCAGGCTGTACTAAAAACACTCTTTCAAACAGCTGCAACGGATACCGGTGGTCGCCGCTAAGGTTGGGTACTGCTATATAATCTATGCTAAGTGTACAATCTGCAGCTCATATGCCTCGAACGGAATATGCTACTTACCAGTATGCATCTGTTCTTGGCATGTAGAGCTGCAGAGTTGTACACGCCCACCCGCCTCCCCGGCTACCTGTATCCGTTCCAGTCCATCTTATTTAGATACAACACACATGGGTTTCTCACTGTTATTACTACGCTCCATCATTTCCCTGTTGGCGAAAAACAATCTGAGGATGGAGCCGAAGCCCATGCGCAGTACGGACCGAAGGAGGAGTCACCAAACTCGTGACTTCCAAAGACGGTCCAAGAAGAAAAACAAACTGCAAACATCCGGGCCCAACACCAGATGGCGACCTATGCTAAGTGTACAACTCTGCAGCTCTACATGCCAAGAACAGATGCATACTGGTAAGTAGCATATTCCTTCCTCTCCCCCGATGCCTCAATACTACAGATTTCACCGCCGCGGCCCCCACCGGACTACAAACACCTACCTCTGCTCCCTTGGACGCGCTGGAAGAAATGGATTCCAGCGCGTCCAACGCTTCCTGATGACGCCGGCGCGCGCTGTGCGCGCTGACGTCATCAGAAAGCGTGGGGGGGCTCGGGGGTGGCAGCGGAAGCTCTTCCGCTGCCACCCCCGTAAAGGGGGTGAAGATCGCTGCACAAGGGGGGGGAGCGCCAGCGCTTCCCCCGGGGGCTGTCCTCATGACGGAACGGTTCCGTCATGAGCACAGCCCAACCGATGCTCATGACGGAACCGTTCCGTCATGAGCATCGAAGGGGTTAAAAAAACGTACAAATTCACTGAAAAAACCATAGGTTTCACACACGTTATAGTTAGGAATTAACATTTAAAAAACCTTGCAAATTCACTTAAAAAACCATAGGTTTCACACATGTTATAGTTAGCTGGGCATTTCACTCGTGAAAAACCATTGAAATTTCCACGTTATAGTTAGTGCAGGCAACTATAACTCACGCGACCGCAATCCTCTATTGATGCTAATACTGTATTTAGACACTTATTTACCCATGTCTTCTTCCATTAATTTTTAGCTATACATATATTACAAATATTTTTTTTTCAGAAAAACACATATGTTATCAGTGATGTAATATCTGACGTCATCAGCAGAGGATTGCGGTCGCGTGAGTTATAGTTGCCTGCACTAACTATAACGTGGAAATTTCAATGGTTTTTTCACGAGTGAAATGCCCAGCTATCTATAACATGTGTGAAACCTATGGTTTTTTAAGTGAATATATATATCTCCCCTTTTGCAGAGATCTGAAAACGTTCCTCTTCAGCCAGGCTTTCCTCACTTAAACTTCCTCAAAATTCCCTTCACCTCTCCCTGGTCTTTCCCCCTCAGTTGCCAACTCCCCTAGCGCCAAGAAACCGCAAGGTGTACGCTGCGCTCTAGAAGTATTTTTTAAATTAAATATATATGTATGTATGTATGTATGTATGTATGTATGTATGTATATATATATTATCTACTGGCGGTCGCCAGTAGATAGTTATAGTTACAACCTAGTTTCCATAGGAAATCTCAAAATTCTATTTTGAATAACTTTGGCGCCGGTTGACGAATCCTCGCGAAATTTTCAAAACTAATGGGGCGCTCCGTTCAGCTCCTACCCTGAAAGTCTCGGGGTGATTCGTCAAGCGGGGGCCGAGAAAAAGGGGGGGGTCCCAAAACGCGTTTTCCCCATGCATTTTTCCATAGGACCTTTAGTCGCAGCTACAGCCCGAACGGCTGAACAGAATTACGTGAAATTTGGGAGAGAGGTAGCCATAAGGTCAAGGAAGTACCTTTAGCAGGTCTGGTGTAAATCTGTTCAGTATTTCCTGAGAAAATAGCATTTAAAAGCATATCAATATCTATACGCGCGCACCTTGCCGTGCGCGAGCGCAATTCTGATTGGTTGTTAGATGTCGGTAAACATTCGAATCGGTCGAAACCAGGAAGTGTCGGCCGCCATTTTGTCTCTCGCAGTCTGAGGGGGTGAAAAAAAAAGGTGGAGAACGTGAAAAGGGGGCAGAGAGGACAGTTCCTGAACCCCTAGCCTTGGTTAGGGGGTCAAAGAAAGACCCCCAAGGGTGAAACAAATAAAAAACATTGTTTTAAAAATCGCGAGGTGCGCGCACGGCGAACCGTGGGTGCTCGTTGCGCGAAGCGCACCGAGCACCCACAGCGCGCGCACGGTGAAAAACCTGAAAAAAATAAATAATAAATACATAAAACCGTACAAATTCACTGAAAAAACCATAGGTTTCACACACGTTATAGTTACGAATTAGCATTTAAAAAACCTTGCAAATTCACTTAAAAAACCATAGGTTTCACACATGTTATAGTTAGCTGGACATTTCACTCGTAAAAAACCAATGAAATTCCCCCGTTATAGTTAGTGCAGGCAACTATATCTCACGCGACCGCAATCCTCTGCTGATGACGTCAGATATTACATCAATGATGACATATGTGTCTTTATGAAAATTAAATATTTGTAATATATGTATAGCTAAAGATTAATGGAAGAAGACATGAGTAAATAAGTGTCTAAATACAGTGATGTAATATCCGTCATCAGCAGAGGATTGCGGTCGCGTGAGTTATAGTTGCCTGCACTAACTATAACGGGGGAATTTCATTGTTTTTTTACGAGTGAAATGTCCAGCTAACTATAACATGTGTGAAACCTATGGTTTTTTTAAGTGAATTTGCAAGGTTTTTTAAATGCTAATTCGTAACTATAACGTGTGTGAAACCTATGGTTTTTTCAGTGAATATATATATATATGTAGGTCATATGATTGTTTCCGGACCCGCTCATGGGCGGGAATATGCTAGTGCTTACGACTTTGATGAGGATACCCCTGGAAGAGAACTAGGATTACAGGTAAGTAACTAATCCTACTCCACTCCTGTTGGTGAGAAGACCTCCGCGTCAATAGTCCTCCCTTTTCTGCTCCCTCGATGCTGACAGTTACAGAGGACCGGGTCCCTGACTCTTGGGCACCCTGCCCCTTTGCGCTCCATAGATCTAACATCATCGGCTCCAGAAATTGAAGAGGTAAAGTGAGTGATGGAATAGGAACCCTTGAGTAAATGCTGTCAGTGCCATGCCAAATACCCCTAGGCCAACCTCCACAAGGTCTGTTGTCTGACCACGGGGACTCCACATGCACCTTCTGTTTGGCCTTTAGGTGCAGGAAGACCCTTTGCAAATGTAGAGAAAGACGCTGGACGCGCATCAGCATGCAACACGGGTGTGGAATTTAATAAAATATCCACTTGTCCATGGGGCAGGTTGCTTTTAAAATTCTAATTGTCATGTAACAAAATCCACTTGTCCCTTTGGTGCCATGTAGTGTGGCGACAAATTATGGCAGCAATCTCATTATATAAGAGCTCTGATATACCCTCTCTGATTATGACAGGGCTCATGCCATAGTAGTGTTTTAATACTTAGTCCCCCTATGTTGCCAGGTTTCCACAGATCTACATACTGAGACTGAAGGTAGTGGTAAGTAATAATTCCATGGTTATAATGCCCTTTTGAGTCTGTGCAAACCTACTAACGTGCATTTTTTAAGGGTTTTCAACAACTCTTCTCTAATCTTTTTCCATTCTGAGAAATGTTGGAAATTTACTCCTGACAATGGCAGATGTAAACCTTCTTCCAGAGTTGGGGAAAAAAGTGGTTGGAGGGAAAGTGAATTGGCAAACACTCAGATTTTCGCAGGTGCAAATCTACACATGCATATTTGCACATGCTGAAATTGTCCTACTTATGTAAGTTCTTGGGAATTCACGAAAGCCGTATAGCTGCACTTAATGCAAGGACATATACCATGGGTGCACTTTTGAGACTTTGTTTAATAAGTGGGCCCCTAATTTGATATGGTGTTGACCATTTCCTTTTTCGTTTATTAAAAGTCTGTCTCTTATCAGCTAGATTCACTGTGAGTGACACAATTCTGCTCTTTCACAAGGAGCATATAGGCCCACAAAGTAGTTTTGTTCAGTGCCAGTAACTACTGTGGCAATGTGTGCTTTTTGAGACCAAAAACAATTTTTGCTTTTGCCAATGTTTATTATAATGGTGAGGGCCTGGCAGCTCCCACACCAATAAGGTTTTACAAAAATCATGCCAAAACAAGTCACACAATGACAAAACTAAAAAGCTGACTATTTCAGACCTATTGACTTTGCCAATGCTTGTTTATTTTTGTTTCCCATAATCTTATTGAAACTGGTTACACTAATTTTCCATTGGGAATATTTTTGGGAAATACTAGCATGCATCAACACATGCTTCTAAAGGATGCGACAAAGAAATGGTACCTGAATTTTTACAGTGGTTTAGCTAAATGTTTATTTTTTCCTGCTTTCATCTTTTTTTAATGAACATTTTATTTTGAAAGCAGAGATTCATCAATCGGGCTTTCAAGCTCCTGCAAATATTTGCATCAAATCGGAGACCATTCTGGGAGCATTATACATAGCCTCTTATTGCTCAACTTTCAAAATGTGTACACATTTTTATACAGGAACTACTGTCAGTAGTGCAGTTAGAGCTTACATTTATTTAGAGCGCTCACCTAATAATAAAGGTGTTAGAAATGGGATCTCTGGTTGGCTAAGGCTTGCGCCAAAGCCAGGCAGAGACCACCACTCTAGTCAGGGCAAGGGAGTTGCACGCTAAAGATAACCCCTGCTCACCCCCTTGGTAGCTTGGCACGAGCAGTCAGGCTTATCCCGGAGGCCATGTGTAAAGCATTTGCACGCGCACATAGCAACAACATCCCAGGCACACTACAAAAGGAACTCCACAAAAGGTTATATCAAAAATAGCCTTTGTATTCTCATAACACATTAGAATAGTACTCACATAATATACATCGTGCCACCTGGCACTAGGTCATATTTACAAGGGATTATTTACACCTGACCGGGCCCACTGGACCACTGTCAGAACCATCACAGAGTGAACTTTAGTGAAAGTAAAACATATCATAAACGTTCAACCAGTAACCACTGGTAGTCACTGTACTTAGCATCAGCCTGTAACATAAACTACATTATGTACAGTATCACATTTAGGCGCGAATTACATTCTGCGCCAACCTCACTAGCATAAACACATTATGCAATCCTCTCATAAGTCTAAACGCATTAGACCCTAACCTCCTAAGCATAACTCACATTAGGGGCATAAATCTCACAGTGGAAAATAATCTCACTAGCATAAACCATAATATGCAAACCAACCTCATAATCATAAAAAACACATTTAGAGGTATCAATCAGGGTGCGTTCATCATAGCATATAAATACGCTGTCCGGCTTTAGGTTTAAACCTATAATAACTGATAAAACCCCACTGTAAGAGAAGTAGCCATCACCAGTGAAAACATATAAACACTGAAAAAACACCTGCACAACCACAAACTAAATGCCATTCAAAGAGAGCGAAAGAGTCTTTTCTTCCTGAAGGGGCCAATACAAGGTACCTTTGTTCTACCGGGCTAACATTATTTTGCTTGAGTTTTTTTGTTTAGGGATGCTACTAAAATATTGTTTGTTCTTCCTTTCGTTTTTTTCAGTTTTGTGGTCTTTGGTCTAAAGATGCAGGGTTTAGAAACATGTTTTAGGTGTTTTTTTAAATATTTTATAAACGTTAGAGAATCGGGAAATATCAAATTCATATTTGATATTTTGGCTGCGTTTGATTTTTTCACTGATTGGTAAAATGGCTGGGAATCTTTCCTAATATGTATCATCACATTTACCCACAGATAATGCGTAAAAATCCTTGTTACAGCAGTCCTCAGTTTCTAGTGAGTCAGTATTGATAGTAGGTGAATTGCCAACACCTCAGGCTTTAAGCATTCAATGCAAGGTATAGTGACAAGTGTATGTGAAAAGAGTGCTATCACCAAGCATCTCGGATGATGGTGAAAACATGGCACCAGACTTTTGGAAAACATGGAACATAGTGTCACTTGGAATGCTCTGCAAAAAAGTTCTTTCCAAGTTCAAGAAAGATTGGAGTGATATTGTTTGTATTTGCTGTGATTCAGCTACGTATAGGAAAAGGTTGTGTAAAGACCCGTCAAACTCGATACCTGAGCTGAAGTTCTTCCCTGTAAGAGATCCTTCCCACTTGTTAGATGGTATGCTGAAAGCATCTTCACAATCTTCAGAGTTAATGAAGAATACTATTGACTTTTTAGTCCTTTCTTGTGCACTGTTTTGTTATGCACAGGACTTAAAACGCAAATATTTCTCATTTTGTGCTTTGTGTGGCATCAATGAAAGAGTCATCCCAATGGTGTCACTTAAGATGATGGTTCTCAGTCCAAGGGGCTATGAATGTACTATTATTCATGTGGCAACCGTTTGCAGAATATTTGTGATGATGCCACAGCAAGAAATGTGAGGATCTTTGGTCACATATTGATAGTGATGTGAAAAAAAGTACACTCTACTGCATTCTTAGATCTTTACACGAGAACATAGCTGCTGTAGCTGACATAATAACAAAATTAGAGTCTGAAAGCACCCTTGTCTGCCAAGTGTTCAGCATAATTGGTGTAGATGTGAAACATCTCCTTGAGAGTAGGCTGTGTGACACCTTTAGTGACTTTGGCACTGCAGCATGTTCCAAGTTATGGTGCTTGCCACTTGGTAAGCAAAGCAACGTTGAAGAGCAATTCAGGAACTTTTATTTAACAATGTATGAGAAATGACTTGCAATGATGCATAGAAATGTCCCTTCACCAACCGTGGCATTTGAAGTCAATGAAACCTCATTGTGGTACTCTGTACAAGTTCTAGATACTTTCCATAAAGGGGAATATCCTCCGTAGTTTCAAAAGTGCTGCTTCATTTTTGACCGCTTCAATAACTTTGAGTGCATAAGCGCCCAGTTCAACACAAATGTTGCAGAACCTGCCCTGAGTATCGCAATCTTCAAGTGCACCAGTATTGGCATGCAAAGCTATGGCCAGAGTTAGCAAATTGTGTACTGGCTGTTTTGGTGTTGCCCATCTCAAGTGCCAATGTTGAAAGAGCCTTTTCACAGAAAAAAGTTTACATGGGAAGGAAAGAGCGAGCACACATGACCAAAGACTCAGTGAAGAAGTATTGGATGGTGTACTATAATAATTAATTTGCAAAAATGTATTTGGACCTCATATACACTATATGTACACTGTCTATATACCATGCACTATCAGTGCAGAAATCACGCAATAATAAAAGCAAAACATTCCATAAACACCGGAAAAACACTGTTTTTGTTTTTAATGGCGCGCAAATGTGTAACCACTGATAACCACAGTTTTTTTAAGGTATTGAAATCACTTGAAAACACTGAAGAAACCCCACCAGAATTTACTAAAAATAGAAACTGAAAACAGGAAAGCCTACATATAAATCACATTTCCTAGTGCCACATCAATCCCATTAGGCCCCGGCGCCCTATAAAACCTAGCCCCTGGCCAACTGGCCTTCTCAAAGGGGCTCAAATGCCCTATGTCCAACAAAGTCAGGACGCGCTGCCAATGCAGCAGAAGTCAGGGGTGCGCAATTGCGCAGACCTAAACGTTGCAGCTGGCACTAAGTGCTGCGCAGCTGGGAAAGTATGGGGCACATGAGTGCATCTCACTCCTAATTCAAAACATGCCCCCGAAGAAAGAATAGCCTAAATGGTGCAGCTGCCCACTACTTGCTGGGCAGCTGTGAATATCCAAATGAGGCCTGGACACTCGATGTGCCCTCTGGGCAAGTAGGTAGAAACGTTGCAGCTGCCCGCGCTGGTGCGGTGTAGCTGGGAATAAAGCAAATGTGCCCTGGTACATCTATGCCCTTGGACTGGCACCACAACTGTGCCAAGAACGGTCCCCCAAGCCCCATTCTTGGACTTCAAGTATGCTAATCTTTTCAGCTGCCCACTGTCTGGTGGGGCAGGTGAGAAAAATGGCCCAAAATTGAGGAAGGTATGGGCAAGCACGGGCCCCTCTGGGCCCTTTAACAATAATTATGCCTCTTGTGGAGCTACACGGGCTCTGAAAACTGAATATGCCCCTAAGCCCCCCACTGGGACTTCCTCAAGCGAAGTGGCCACTTTGGAGCGGCCCTCTAGCAAGCGGGGCCGCTCAGGAGACCAAAGCACCGGCACGGGCACAGGGGGCGGGCACCGACAATGTGCCCCGACACCAGGCACCGACAATGTGCCCTGACACCACCACCCCCAACCACCGTAAGACTCAACCCTCACTCACCGGGCTGCTTCGAGGACTCCTGACTTCTCTCGCGGCGCGGGACCTGCAGCACTTCTCCTGGTCTCCTCTTCGCTGCTGGCACCTGTGGGGCTCTCCCTCACTCACGGGAGCCCCACGCAGGCAAGCGCCATAAGGGAACGCCTCTCCTCTGTACTTCACCCTGGCCCCTTCCTGAGACCCGGGACTTTGATGTGGAGCCCGTTAGGGTCTGCCGGCACTTCCTCTTTCTGGCTGTCTGCAGGAAGTCCTGCCCATAACCAGGCAACTAAGCCGGTCTTCCGGGTCGCGCTGGTAGCGGCCCGGAGAAAGGTTCACAAACGGCGAAACACGGGTTGGGTTCCCGCTTCAGTCAAAGATAATGGCGGGGTGGGCACCCGCCAAAACATACCTATGGGCTGCCATGTGGGGTGGGCACCCACGGGTTAAACTAAAAATAAGCGGGGTGGGCACCCGCCAGGATCGGCTTCGCAGGGGATTCCCTAAAGTGGGGATTCCTCCTCAAAGGGCTGCAGCGCCGCGCTGCGAATCCCACGCTTCCCCGCAGCAGAAAAGAGCCAGGTGCTCTTAAAAATAAAGCAAAGCGCTCACTGGGCACAGGAGCAGCCTAAAGTCCTTAAGGCTAAAATATGAAGCAAAAGGGTCCCAGGGGCATAGCTAGGCCCAGGGAATCAGGAACCAAGACTGCACATTTTTCATGGGATCACAGCCCCTATATTTACATTACAAAATCACTTTGTGTCACAGCACAGGGCTTCGGGATACCAGTCAGAACTGATTAAGGGGGGATTTGGACCACTTTGTTTTGCCCAGCTCCTCTCCCCTTTGTCAGGTGGGGGCTCAGTGATCAGACACACCAAAGGGGGCGGAGCCAGCATTGTGGAGGGAAGGCACAGCCTTATTCAGGTCCCAGGTTCAACTCCTCCCTCCCATCTGCATGCAGATCTCTCTATTCATCACTGGGCTGTCTCCTGGAGCCACCCACACCCCTCAGCTCCTGTCACTCACAAGCCAGACATGCAATTCACATCAGGCAGGCAGACACATAGCACACAGAAATGGCAACTTCTAAAAGTGGCATTTCGAAAATAACCACGATAAATCTGCGCACACTGTTGCGCAGCATTTATTCACACAATTTCAGACATACCAGCCTTGACCACACAGCTCCTCTCATTAGAGAAATTACCACTGACACACACTTATCAGGGAATCCCCAATGCATTCCTATGGGAGGGCAGGACAACCTTACAAATGTAACACGGAGAGCGCACGCACTTTATACTGGACCACAGTGCTAAAGTGCCCAGAGGCCTAAAACCACCAATACCAGGTCACAGAAAAGGCAAAAAGTTTAGGGGTGAACCTGCCAAAAAGGGCCAAGTCCAACGAAAGGCTTTCAAATAATGAACCATAAATATAATTTTGAACAGAATTAAAATATGGACATAAATATTACTTTACCTGCAGACGGTGCCCTTCCCTGATCATAACGTGGTACTGCAAAGTGGTAGCCAAAGGGTTTTCCGCTGCATTGGGTTGGGCCTACTTGTCCCAAGGACAAAATACACATGAAAACTTGTTGTCCTTGACCACAAACAATATGTCCCAGGCGTCGGGCTATAGGAATTCCACATCCCTGCAACAGATCACTTAAGATGCATAGGATATCTTCAGTGAAGCCACCCCCTCTGAGCCGAAGAAGAGGATGCGGAGGTGCTTTCCCCATACAGCCCTTTGGCTGCCAGTCCTCCACCCGAGAACCACGATTTTCTGGTGGAGACTCTCTCCATAATGTTAAAGGAACTACCGAAGATTGCCCCAGATACCTTTAAGTTGCCTGCAAAATCCCATGTGTTTACTCCTAGACTGAAGAAAGTTTAAACCTTCATCTGACCCCATTTACATCACAGGGAATGTCCCCCAGACTCACTGGTGGTACAGACTGCCCACAAAATGCCCTGCTGCTCAAGCAATAGACGAATCTTACCCACCCGATAAGGAGAACACGTTTATAGATGCAGCAGAGAAGAGGGTAGCAGTCAGGGCCATCTAACCAATGGAGCATCTCTAATTTGGTAGGCCACCTGTTACATTACAACAGGGCTTAGTGGAAGAAAACGGAGGAACTATTGCAGTACCTCCCTGAGGAGTTTAGAAAAAGGAGGAGGGAAATAGTTTTTACCACTGAAACGACCGCCTACCCCCACTCCACCACCCCTCAATAAATAGTGCCCTCAATGCAGCCAATGTTGCAGCTAAGGGAGTGAATACCTCAGTCTTGCGTAGCTGCAGTTCTGGCTCCAAGTATCAGTCTTCAAGCCAGAAGTACAATAGCATCTCATCAGCGTCCCGTTTGATGGGAAGCACCTTTTCAGCCCTCAGGTTGATGAGATGCTCTCAGAAATTAAGAATGACAAAAACACGGCTTTGGGTGCCCTCCAGACTCTGACAGGTAGGGACTTCTTTCAAAAGCCACAATACAGATAGGGATCCAATACCACCTTCCCAGACCATATACCCGGTCGTACCAGAGGCAGCAGCAGGCCTACCCTCAGCAAGGGGGTAGAAGGTACATGAGGCACTTTCCAGGGCTACTCTTTAAAAACAATAAAAAAAAAAAAATCCTGTGGAAAAGGAACTCTCATTAAGTAAGCCTCTGCCTTCATGCAATGACTTGCCCCACATCAGCCCCTCCCAGCCCAATCAACACCTTTCAGGGAAGACTACTAGGGTTCCTTACTCCCTGCAAGGAAAACATGTCTGACCAGTGGGTTCTGTCAATTATTAAGCAGGCTTGTTACCTAGAACTCCTTTCAGCTCCACCAACAACATTCTTCCACCCAACCCTTTTAGCCCGAAGCATCTTTACCTCCTACAAGAGTAGGTTCTGGCACTGTAGAACTAGTGCCCCCCACAACATCAGGGCAAGAGGGGTTTACTCCCTTTATTTACTTCATCCCAAGAAGGATGGCCTCTCAACAAATGCATCCTCCTGGAACATTTCCATATGACCACTTTGCAAGATGTCATCCCTGCTTCTGCTGCAAGGCGATTTCATGACCACACTAGACCTGAAGTACACCTACTTTCATATACCTGTTCACCTGACTTACAGACAATACCTCCACTTCACAGTAAGCGGTCCTTACCTCCAATTCAAAGTTTTGCCTTTCGGGGTCACCACAGGCCCATGGGTATTCACAAAGTGTATAGCTGTGGTAGCCGCACACCTCAGAATAATGTGCACTCACTTATTCTTCTGCCTGGAACTTAGGTGGATCAAGTGCCACAAGCAGGGGGGCAATGTCTAGCACACCCCAAACCGTCATCTCCCCGCTCTACCACTTGGGATTTACCATAAATGGCACCAAATCTTATCTTCAGTTCCTTCAAGTTCACCCCTTTTAGGGACATTTCTTTACACAGTCGCTGGCAAAGTGTCCCCAATCTAAGTCTGGCAGAGTTTCAGCAGCTACTGCCTCTTTTCCACCCATATCACAATCCGAACTCTAATATGCATCCTAGGGATGAGAGCCTCCTGCATAGCCATATTGAGCTTTTTGCTACTTTAAAAAAACTCAAAATGCCAAAACTTCTCCTCCAGCTTTCCAAACCCTCACTCCATGGGCAATGATCCACTAGTCTGGGATCTTTGCCTATGCTTTTCCTCCTCTACCACTTCTCCCATACGTAGAGAAAAAGCTTCTGCAAACATCCCTCACTCAAATCCTCGTGCCTCCCAAGTGTGCCAGACAGACAAAGTGCTCAACCCTTTAACAGATCCCTCCCCACAGAAAACTCCCTCGCAGGCCAGATATATTGTCCTTACCAGACTTATTGGCCCTCCTTTCGCATCACTACACTCTTGTCCTCTTCAATTCCTCATGTGTCACTAAGACGTATTAGTGAATTGCATGCCCTTATACTAGAGGAGCTTTCTTTCAAGTCCACAAGAATCAAATTGTTCGTATACTAGCGCTAGGTTCTTAAACAAGGTTTTGCAGCGTGAATCTTTTCTGGATTCACAATGCTGTGCATTATTCCTCCATTTAGTGGTTGGGTTCAGAATTGTAGTATTTTATTTTTTTATTTTATATTTTAGTTTTTTGCTGTTGGTGGGCGTCAACGACTTAGTACCATTTGGTGCCCTTCTGTGACGTCGACGGACTTCCTCTGGAAGCCCCACCTTTGGTAGCCATCTTCAGATTCTTTTTTTTCCGCCGTTGGGTCTGGATCGATACTGAGAAGCTCCAGAGTTGGAGAGAAGAATCGTGGAAAGACTGAGAAAAATCGTTGGAAACAGAACACCGGGGTCATACATCTTCACCGGTAACTCGACAACAACCGCAGCTCGACGAAAGGAGGAAAATCTAGAACTTCGTGGACCGGAGAATACGCATGCAGGGGGCTCCCTGGGTGCGGTAATGGACATAACGCCATTCAAGTTTTGCAAGAACTGCTACCACAAATACGCACATTCTGTATCCAGTGCCTGCCGCTGGATCATCAAAGCGACGACTAACACCTGCTCAGTATTCACTCCGTAGACGTTGAGGGTAAGGGAAAGGCAGCGACACGCAAACTACAATATGCAAGGCCAAGGACCACCGCCATCACTGCGAGACCTGGGCCTCTCCAGCGAGGAGGAAGACCACGTCGCCAAAGGACCAGAAGGCGAAGAGGACACTGAAGTTTTGGTCATGGAAGTCGAGAAGAAGACTTCGAAGGAGGTAAGAGAGAGTCGTCGACCCCGGAAAAAAACAGAAGAGTCTCGAAAATCAGACTCTAGACCACAAAAATCCTCGGCGTCTAAGCATTCAGCGACCATAGCTGCATCCAAGCAAAAACAGACCGTAGGATCCTTCGATAAGGACTCCGTAGCGGCAAAGGTCCTCGAAAAAACCAAGTCGAAGAAGGACAGTCTGGAAAAGGACGCCTCCGCATCAAAAAAAGAGGCAAACCGCGACAACCGCTTCAGCATCAGTCAGTCGAGAAACGGAAAGCGGACAATCTCTGCACCGAAACACACAAGGCCCAGATTAAGAAGAAGAGGAGGAGGCTCGAAGCCGAAATGGCAAATATCCTCCAGTGCAAAAAGCCTTCGATGAAAGCTTGAAGCAATTCAAGATACCGCCGTGATCAACTGAAACCTGAGACACAAAGAGTTGTCGAAGATCCCATACCACCGAGAACCCCCTAAATAATCAAGGAAGAAGAGGAAAGCTCTTACTTCTTCGGGGAAGATGCCCTACAGGACGTACAAGCATATGCAGAATCGTTGAACTCTGAGACTCAAGAACTCCAATGGCAAGACCTCGACGCAGAGTTGCCCTAAGAGTCTGCAGATTCATATCCTTCGAGGCCATCACACCCTGATGACATTGGCGTGTATAATCGGGTAATAAAAAAAGGCTGCTGAAACTTATGGGGTTCAGCTAGAGGAAGAAAAACCTCAGTCCGGTTGTTTTTTGGAAACACTGATGCCTACACAATCTAGGAACCAATTCCTACTAATGCTACCTAGTGTCTTAGACCCGGGGGAAAGAGGCATTCAAGGAGCCTGCTGTTTGCAAGGCCATAACACCAAGATCAGAGAAAAAATATAAACACTCCTCTAAAGACCCTTTATACATCAGGGGATCAGTGCCAGCTGACGCTATCATTACCTCAACAGCAAGGAAAAGGGCTAATGTGCCTACCACAGTGGGACCACCTACAGACAAAGAAAGTGAGAGGATGGACCTCGTAGGAAGGAAAATGGAGAGAGCTGCAGCGAATCAGTGGGGCATTGCAAACTCAAATGCTTTGCTCAACAGGCATGCGTACCAACACTGGGAGTAGGTAAGGGAACTGTTGCAAAATCTACCAGAACAATTCCAGAGAAGAGCAAGCTACCTAGTGGAAGAAGGGAAAATCATTGCGAACACATGTTTGAAATCAGCCCTGGGCGCAGCAGAAACATCAAGCAGACAAATGATGATTGGCATAAAAGAAAGAAGAAACGCATGGCTCAGAATATCAGGCTTCAAGCCAGAAGTGCAGAGCAACACAATTCATTCTCCATTCAATGGCGAACAATTGTTTGGAACGGTGGTCGATGACAAACTAAACCAACTAAAAAAGGAGAACGAAACAGCAAGGTCCATGGGAGCCCTGCAGTTCAGAGGTATGCGTAGAGGCACACCGTTAGGAAGGCCAGCGTGGAGAGATACACAACAACCTACTACCTCACACCAGGGTTACCAGCAAACATACAAGGCCGGAAATCAAAGCACGCAACACTGACAGCAACAAGGCTGGCAATTTCAAGGAAGGATCCTTTCGAGGGCGCCCATGTGGCAGACGTCAGCTACAAAGTGGTGGACAGCAAACATCTAACAAGTGACTGCACCAACAAAGCGGTACTATCACAAAAAACAGTGACCGTACAAACAAACAAAAAGACAAACTTACAGTTCCTCCAACATACCACTCCGTTAGAAGGCAAACTAACACTTTTTCAGTAATAATGGAAAATGACCAAAGACAAGTGGATTCTAAACATAATACAGTATGGGTACCGTATAGAGCTAACAAAACAGCCTCCACACAAACGGCCAAGGCAAAGGACACATTCAAAAGAAGAACTATCTCACCTGGTCAAAGAGGTGAAAGAACTTCAGATAAAACCTGCAATAGAACATGTACCACTCAAAGAAAGGAACAGCGGAGTATATTCAACATACTTCCTAATTCAAAAGGTGGACGGATCATTAAGGCCAATATTAGACCTAAGGTTTCTAAAACAAGTTTGTCAAAACACAGAAATTCAAAATGACCACACTGCAAGAAGTGTTGCCTCCGTTACAAAGGGGAGGTAACCTGGCAACAATAGACTTACAAGATGCATATTTACACGTCCCGATAAACAGAAAACACAAGCGTTTCCTAAGATTTGTCATAAACAAACAACACTACCAGTTCAAGGTACTGGTTTTCGGTCTAAAATCCGCACCAAGGGTGTTCACAAAGTGCCTGGCAGCAGTCGCAGCACATCTGAGGAGACCAGGAATTCACGTCTACCCCTACCTAGACGACTGGCTAGTAAGAGCAAAGTCATACAGCCTACGCAAGCAGCATATACAACAAGGGATGGAGACGCTAGTTGAACTGGATTCTCCATACACAAGGAGAAATCATCAATAGAACCAAGATGGCAGAAGTTGTTCTTGGGCGCAGAAATAAACACCGGGTTAGGGAAAGCATTCCCCAAAGACAAGAGGGTAGCAGCTCTAGTAAAGGAGACTCATCTATACCAGGAGGGGCATCATCTGACAGTGAGGACTGGGGAAACCACAATGAATGATGGCCTCATGTATTCACTTATTTCACAATATCCGTCTGCACATGAGACCATTTTAAGAATGGCTCCAAACACAACGGTCACAATCTACAGGGAGTTGGGAGGATCTAGTGGTTATCACAAACAAGGTTTTCAGGAGATGGCATGGTGGAACAGCAAATATAGCACAGGGATAACTTTCACACCTCCAACACCAACAGTGACCATAGCAACAGATGCGTCCCTAATAGGATGGGGAGCACACATGGGCAATCTCAAAATAAGGGGATTACGGCTATCACAAGATGCGGTGAAGCACATCAATATCTTGAAACTGAAAACAGTGTTCTTAGCCTTGGTTCCAACCTCCTTGTTACGGAACTGCCGGTGGACCCAACAGACTCCTGCGAATACTTCGCACTCGCCATTTCCAACACCACCTCGCAGCTGTGCAAACTTCACATCTTTTACCACCCCCCTGGCAAGAACGACACCTTTACGGACCTCCTCATGGAAATCATCACAGCCAAGGTGTCTCCAAACTCTAACGACATTTCCCTTGGCGACTTTAACTTGCATTGGAACGATCCTAAGGACCCTCAGGTCAATGCCATCAGAGACTTCTTGGCCGCTCAAGCCCTTATCCAAACCTGCTCCCTCACTACTCATTCGAAAGGTGCCACCCTAGACTGGACCATTGCTATGGAATCAGCGGTCAAACTTATCTCCATGGATCCTTGTGATTGGTCTGATCACCACGCCATCACCTTCCTCCTGCCCAGCACCCACAAATCATGGACACCTCAACCTGTGATTCCCAAACGATGGGTTAGGGACACCAAGAACCTTGACCACGAGAAACTGGCAGCACGTTGGGAGTCTGATTTCCCCCCGCAGTGCACATCGGTCGCCAACCTAGCGGACAATTACTCCTCCACCATATCCAACATTCTCGATGACCTGGCATCTCTAAAATTAAAAAGAACCCAGATCAAAGACAGAAATCCCTGGTTCAGCGGATCCCTCAACAAGGAGAAGAGATCCCTTTGACAGACTGAACGAATCTAGAAACAACACCCATCTGCAGCACATCTAAAACTTCTCAGACAGGCCAGAAATGCCTACAATAAAAAAAAACTCGACACTGAAAAAGAATTCTTCAGAACTGAACTGGAGAACGCCAAAAATCGACCTTGCAAGCTGTTCGACTTGGTCAAACACCAATCCAACAAACTAGCGAAACCTCCAAACAGCTAAACCCCTAATATCAAGCGCGGATTTCTCTTCCTTCTGCGAAAAAATCTCTGCCCTTGGAATTGAACTTAAATCCGCAACCCACCACCAAAATCTGCCAGCTCCACATCTTCTCTTCGCGTTGTCCTCCCAAACCTCACCCAAAAACCTAACGCACTGGTCCAACTTTAAAATCTATGACGATCACTCCATCTCGAGAATTCTTGCCTCCTTAAAACTGAACAATCACTTTAATGATCCTCTCCCCTCTAACTGCCTAGCTGCCGCCTCTCAGGCTATCATCCCATCATGGACCTCAATAATCAACTCCTCCCTCCTACAGGGCTCAATTCCTGATTTGCTCAAGGCTGGCCAAGTTGTCCCCATCCTAAAAACAAAAAAAAAAAAAACACGCTGGACCCTGCCTCCGCTGAGAACTATAGACCTGTATCCATCATCCCACTCCTTGCCAAAGGTCTGGAAAAATGTGTGCAACAGCAGCTAAGCCTACACATCAACAACTTTCACCTGCTAGATGACTTCCAAATTCCAGACCTGGACACAGCACGGAAACCACCCTCCTCCACATTGTGGATGACGCCCTCCAAGCCCTAGACCTAGGCAAAACCTGTCTCCTAATCCTTCTAGACCTTTCTTCCGCCTTTGATACAGTTAACCACGAAATTCTCCTAGAACACCTCAAACTCAGGATGGGGTTGGATGGCACCATCCTTAAATGGTTTAGATCCTTCCTCCAAAACCGCTCACACCGTCCTCATCAACGGTGATCTATCCGCCCCCTCTCCGGTTTCTGTTGGAGTCCCCCAAGGATCAACCCTCTCCCCTACCCTCTTCAACCTTTACCTTGAACCTCTCCTACCTAATGTACGCCGACGATACACAGATCTACATAAAAAATCTCTTCCCCCCTGAGGACATTTTCTCCCTAAACGAGGCCCTGAAGCTGACAGTCCATTGGCTCACCGCCATCCAGCTTAAACTCAATGCGAATAAAACTGAATTTCTTCTGATCTCCCCACCCAAACCCAATCTAGACATCCAGGAATGGATGAAAGCCATCACTGCACTAAACTGCCCTCCTACCATTGTTGACTCGGCGAAATCCCTTGGAATAACCCTTGACGGCAGCCTGAATATGCGTGGCCATATAAACTCGATGGCAAAAACAGCTAGATTCCACCTGAGCTACCTAAGAATTCTGAAACCTTTCCTCGATGTGTCCGACCTTAAAACGGCAACCCAAGCTCTAGTCATTTCCAGACTTGAATATGGATGCTCTACTCTTGTAGGGCTACCCAAGAACTCTGGCCCCATTGAAAGCCTGCCTCAACACTGCCCCCACACTCCTAACTGGTTAAAAAATCAATTTGACCACATCTCTCCCCACCTCCGAGCTCTGAACTGGCTTCCCCTAGAGTCCAGAATACAATTTAAACTGGCCTGCATTAC
This sequence comes from Triturus cristatus, assembly GCF_964204655.1. Taxonomy (NCBI): domain Eukaryota; kingdom Metazoa; phylum Chordata; class Amphibia; order Caudata; family Salamandridae; genus Triturus; species Triturus cristatus. Next base: position 138,092,184 of record NC_140590.1, on the reverse strand, counting down.
TCACAAAGCTCTGTACTCGAATTCCCCTACATTTCTCGCAGAAAAGCTCGTGATATCCGGAGGAGCCAGAAACTCCTGATCTGCCAAAGACCTGCTGCTGCAACCAGCATGCTTCTGGAAGAAAAAAGCCTACAATCGGGCCTTCTCTGGCGCCGCACCAAGAATCTGGAACTCTCTCCCACCCGCCATCAGAAGACTTCTGTCCTTGGCACACTTTAAGACCAAAACCAAAACTTTTTTAATGGGAAAATGAATACTTTACAATCACCTCATCAACATGTTCGAGCCTTCACCGCAGCATTATCCACGGCCTCTACGGATTATACTTTTCTGCACTCCTGGGCATCCCCCCAAGGGCTGAGACTGCGTGCCTTCTTGTATATTATACCTACCTGCTTTAATTTTTATCCCTCTTGTAGTAGCTTGGACCTCAGACGGCGTGCTCCTCCTGTATAATGTAGCTTTTTTGTATATTATATCTACCTGCCTTAATTTCTATTCCACATATAGCTTTGACTTTAGACTGCGTGCTCCTCCCGTATAATGTATCCCTATCTCTCCCAATTTGATCCCTCCCATCCTTACGCTTTGTATTCCTCCCCCCTCAATCCTATAAAGCGCTCTGATACCCTCACGGGTCTGGTTCGCGCTCTATAAAACTATAAAAATAAATAAATAAAAGCCTTTCAGAAAGAGCAATACGGGGAAAAGGTGTTGATACCAACAGACAACACTACAACTATGTTTTACTTAAACAAACAAGGAGGGACTCACTCTGTAGCACTCTCAAATCTAGCACAGCAGATGTGGAGATGGGCAATTCTGAAAGGAATAGATATGTTGGCAATACACCTACCAGAGAAGGACAATCTAGAAGCAGACAGGCTGAGCAGAAAACCAGCAGCATCCCACGAGTGGGGACTGAATCACACAAGTGCAGAAAAGTTTCAAAAAATGGGGAACCCTGCAGATAAGAGCTATTTGCAACACTCCAGAATGCAAAATGCCTAAACTTCGCATCCAGGCAACCCTGCAACTAGCCCTAGGGAATGCGCTATGGATAGACTGGTCAGGGATATTTGCGTACGCTTTTCCCCCAGTACCATTAATGAACAAGGTGATCAACAAATGCAGAATCAGAAAGATGACAAGACAGACATAGTTCTGCGAACTAATGGAAATTTCACAGAGGACAATGCACAGAATCCCAAAGAGAAAAGATTTGCTAACAGTGAAAAACAGGAAAGTACTTCGCCCAGAACCAGAGAGCTTAGGCCTCGCAGCAAGGCTCCTGAAAACTTAGAATTCACACATCTCAAACTACCTGAAAGCACAATGTCTGTTCTAAGACAAGCTAGAAAACCGACAACAAGAAAATGTTACACAGAAAAATGGAAAAGATACACAAAATGGTGTCTTAACCCCTTCGCTGCCAGGCCTTTTCCCCCTTTTGTGCCAAGCCTTTTTTTTTGCTATTTGGGGTAGTGCCAGATGAGGCCCCTGTAACTTTTTGACCACATAAGGTATCCACGCCAAATATGGTTCCTTTTCTTCCAGCATCATGGGGATTCTAAAGGTACTTAGGGTTTGTGGATTCCCCTGGAGGGGTCACGTAGTGATGCGACATAAACATTGCCTATCAAAACATTTTTTGGGCCCTTGCCTGTCGCGGGTACTTGGGCCTCCCACACAAGTGAGGCACCATTTTTACCGAGAGACCTGGGGGAACGCTGGGTGGTGGGAAATTTGAGTGAGCCCAGTGATGCCACAACTTTCCCACACAAAAATGTGTGAAAAAAGTGATTTCTTTCAGCTAAAATTGAGGTTTGCAAGGGATTCTGGGTAAGGAAACATTGGGGGATCCACGCAAGCCATACCTCCCTGGAAGCCCCGGGTGTCTACTTTTCAGAAATGTATGGGTTTGGTAGCTTTCCCTAGATGGCCGCCGAGCACGGGCCAAAAACACAGTTGACCCCCTTGCAAAACCAGATCGTTTTGACATAATTAGTTGTTTGTTTCTACAGTGTGACCATTTCTGCACAATATTGCAAGGAAAATGTGACAGACATTTTGAGGTTTGCAGGACATTGTGGATAAAATACCTTTTTGGAATTCACAAGAGAGACCTCACCATGAACTCCCATGGGTTTACGACAATATCTACAGTTGGTGGGTTATTCTTACATGGAACATACACCTTGGCAGAGAAACTAAAAAGACAAAGATTCCTGCACAGCCATCTATTCCTCAAACACACACACATACTGGTTGGATTTGGCACGAGGGTGAGTGATGGTTCAGTATATTAAATTTTATTAACAAGAGATTTCACAAAAATGAAATGCACTGTCAATAATTAAATGGACAAAAAACTGAACCAATGACTCGCAGCTCGTGAGCTGTAAAGCCACGGCAAGGCACCAACTACTTTACAGGCCAGTCACACACCTTTCATACGTGATACACACAAGACCATTCACACCACCAGGCACAAAACCAACACATCACAACATTCACAAAAAGGGACAAGGTTCACCCTGCTTCAGGAAGACAAAAAAGACAAATATTACTGCACAGCCATCTAATACTAAAGCACACACACATACTGGTTGGATTTGGCACGAGGGTGAGTAATGGTTCAGTATATACAACTGTATTAGCAAGTGATTTCACAAAAATGAAAAGCACCATTAATAATTGAAAGGACGAGAAACTGAACCATTGACTCACAGCTCGTGAGCTGTAAAGCCACGACAAGGCACCAACCTCTTTACAGGCCATTCATACACCATTCATACTTGTGACACATACAAAACATTCACGCCGCCAGCCGGGGGCCCATCACATTACAACACTCACACCAGCACACAGCGCCATTCACGGGCCCATCACTTCCACACGCCCACATTCCTGACACAGCAACTACACAAACTGATGGATTGCATGGAGTGGCGCTCAGCTAGCAGTGTGTGTAGTGACCAGCACCAAGTCACTACTCACACACCGCCAGCCGAGCGCCAGTGCACGCACACCGCCAGCCGAGCGCCACTCCACGCACACCGCCAGCCAAGCGCCACTCCACGCACACCGCCAGCCAAGCGCCACTCCACGCACACCGCCAGCCAAGCGCCACTCCTCACACACCGCCAGCCAAGCGCCAGTCCATGCACACCGCCAGCCATGCGCCAGAACACACAAACAGCCAGCCAAGCTCCAGTCCACGCACACCTCCAGCCAAGCGCCAACCTACACACACCACCATCATATTTAGGATTTTATATACAAAAAAACACAAACAAATTGCAAATAGATACAAATCTTCTAACACAAAATATGAAACTAAATACATTGCACTAATGCCAACCTTGAAACAGAATAATTTCTTTAAACACTACAGACCAGGCAGGTCACTTTACCACTCATGGAAGCTCCCAAAATTTATTTTGCGTGTGGTACGCTCTAAAACAAGCAGGCATACACAGCCCAGGGTTAGAAGGACACCCGGGACAGAAATAACGAGACTCCTTCCGCTTATCTCTTCGCCAACAGACTCTACATCTCCTAGTGGGAAAATCTTTTGAAGGTGTGGGAGGGATGTAATCCGGAAAGTGGCGATCTTTCAATCGAGCCACATCTTCCACCACTCCAAATCTAGGAACACTTGCCTGTTCCACAACAACAAGGCTAGCTATCACAGAGTGCTGAAAGTGAAGAAATGTCAACTTTGACGCAGGAGAACACTCCTTCAACACAATAAAAGCATTGAAATTTGCTAATTCGGAGAAATGGATGGCCAACTTCTTATACCAACCATAAGCCTTTTGAATAGCAGAGTAAGGTTCCAACCTCTGATCTACTCTGTCAACACCACCCATGTGCTTATTGTAGTCTAGAATGCACACAGGTTTGTGCACTTCAGCAACCTGACCCCAAACAGCCACAGGTGAAGTACTCATCGTGGATGGTAGTCCGCATGTACACATCCCTCCTGTCCACAAATTTTACAGCTAGTAGTTCATCACTACGCAAGGAACTGCACTGCCCCCTCTGAAGTTTTTTGCAAACAAGCTCTTTCGGATAACCTTTACGGTTAGAGCGGATTGTGCCACATGCAAAAGTGTCCACTTTATACAATTCCTTAAATAATTGCACAGCAGTATAGAAGTTATCAAGGTACAAATGGTGGCCTCTGTTAAACAGTCTTCTAGCAAGATCTCACACAATTTTCTCTGAAACTCCAAAAGTGGACGGACAACCTGGGAGGTCAATAGTAGAATCTCTACCAGTGTACACACGAAAATTAAAAACCTATCCTGTCCTACTCTCAGACAACATATACAGCTTAATTCCATAGCGTGCCCTCTTGCTAGGGATGTACTGCCTAAAAATCAAACTGCCCTTGAACAAGACCAAAGACCCTGGAGTATAGATCTCAGAAAATCGATCTACAAAGTGATCAAGAACGGGCCGAATCTTAAAAAGACGGTCACAGTCAGGGTGATCTCGTGGCAACGCCATAGAATTATCAACAAAATGCAGCATACGTAGCAAAAGTAAATACCGATTACGAGTCATAACTGCAGGAAATATGGCAGTTGCCAACAAGGGGCTAGTAGACCAATATGAAGCCAAGGTTGGCTTCCTTACCACACCCATCAATAAAGTCAAACCCAAAAACTTCTTAATCTCTTCCAGATATGTGGGAGACCACCGGGTAGCTCTAGACTGGGGCCTAAGTTTGTCACTGGTGTCCCTCAAAAACTGTTCAGCATACAAATTCGTCTGCACAACAATCTCACCCAAAAATACATCATCCATAAACTGAAAAAACTGTATAGGCAAAAAGTGTTCACAATCCACTCTACACCCTGCATCACCGCTAAAGGCAGGCAACACCGGCTGCACCATGTTTGGATCAACCCAAAGTCCAGCACTTCCAGTAGGAAGCCTAGCAGCCTCAGACTGCAATCCAGATGCCTCTTGCACCATCGGCACAGCAGTTTCCTCCTCTAAGACAGGCACTTCATCCGCACTGAGAGTTGCTTCATCCACACCAAGAGTACCTTCATCATCCGATGGTTCCATGTGGAGAGAAAACTCGCTGCCAAAATCTTCCTCTCCCTCAGACGCACTGTCAGTCTCATAATCCTGCTCAGAGGAAGATTCAAGAAGCATACCAACCACCTGTTGAGCAGTCATTCTACGGCTAGCCATAATGCTTATTAACCCCTTGCATGCTTCTGACGGAACCACTCCGTCATGAGCCACGGGCGCCGTGTGCTCATGACGGAGTGGTTCCGTCATGCTGCGGCCGTTGGCGGCCGCTCCACCCACGCGGCGCTGATTCCCCGCCTGTGCGGGCGACTAGCGCAAGTGGGTGGAGTCATGACGGAACCACGCCGTCATGAGCACAGCTCGCCCGTGACTCATGATGGCGTGGTTCCGTCATGAGCATAGCGGCGCCGCAAACCCCCCCTGCGCTGCGGCGGAATTCGCGCCGCAGCGAAGGGATTAATAAAGGTAACTTGTCAAACAAGTCAACAACAACAATCACTTTGTAAAATAAGTAATAAACAAAAAGCACCTTTATCAAAAACACATATATACTCCAAAACAATACCACTCACTTGCCAGAGGCAGCTGAACTACTCACCACCACCTACTCTGCACAGACACAGTATGGATCAACAATATCCCACTAAAAAAGAAAGAGAAAAGATATTACACAAGACTGTGCAACACACATCGCAAAGAATTTCATGCTCAAACCACTAACTAAATATGCTGCCATTATGACATCACTTACAAAAAAATTCATTCAAACATTACAATATTACTCATTTGGAGTAAATACAACAACAAAATTCTTACCAAAAAAATGCAACCACACAAAACTGCAGAACAACCACTGTCGAAACAGGAATCAAAAGCTTTAGACTAGAATAAAAAAGAGAACAAAACATTAATGTCACATATGCATGTAATGCTCTAGACCATCACGTACTGCACAAAATTTATTGCTTGAACCTTCCACTTTCAAGAAGGAAAGATCGATGGCCCAATCCTTTACAGGCAACGCGGCGAGAATCTGGAACTCCGCCTCGGCTCCGGACCACCCCCTCTTCCCAGTCCTTCAAAACTGACCTCAAAGTTCTCCTCCTGCAAAGACACTTCCAAACTTAATTCACGCCCTCTCTATTGTCTGAAGGAAGTCTTTACATTATAGGAAATTCTGTTCTCCATGTCTATAGAAGTGCCTTCCCAGTGTGTTCCTGTGTTTTGAGTGTCAGCCATTCATTCACTTTTATACCTCTACTTGTACTTTGTACACCTTTGTAACTTGCACACATGTCACTTTTCCTCTTGCGACGTATTGTTTGCTACCTCTTGTATTTTGTTTGCTTTTGATACATGCACAATTTACCACCATTGCCTCATGTAACATAACGTTTGCTCTTGTTTTCTGAGTGTCTGCCATTTATTGCAGTATTTTACCTCTACTTGTATTTTGTACTCTTTTGTAACATGCACACATCACTTTTTCCTCTTGTAACGTATCGTCTGCTATCTCTTTCTTTTTTTTTGCACTTTAAAATATTTAAAAAATAATGTGGCCATAAGGGGAGCGACCCTTGCCTAAGGGGCCGCTCCCACAAACCACCCCAAACCTAAAAAAAGAAAAAAAAAACCCTGGCGCTAGTGGCCATTCCTGCTGCACGATCGAACGATCGTGCAGCAGGAATGCATAAAAGAGACATCGGGGGCAGAGGCGTAGCTAGAGTGTGTGGCGCCCGGGGCTATCTCTCAGATTGCCGCCCCTGGGGAGGGGGTTGCTGGGGAAAAAGGACGGCGACCACTTGAAAGAGGTCCGAGAGACACTTAGTATCGCCGCTAATAGTTACCTCGATCATGCAAGTTACATGCACATACATGACACGGTCCAAGGCTACACAGTTTAATACACCGGTGACTGGCAGTACAAAAGAGAACACACAGACTGCATGATCTATCTGGGGACTCAGAAAAACCGCATGAGACATCCATCAGAGAGCTGCGTGAATAATTACCTGGTTATCCCCTCCGCAAGATGCAAACATGCACATACATGACACTGTTCAGGGATCCATCATCTACAGCTGACATTAAATGACCATTCATCATGGTCCCCCCCCCATTAAAGCAGTGCACTTTGTGATCTGCATGGTACATGTTCTTTGCAGCAGGCACATTAACCTTCTGTGCTACCTTTCCAGGAGTCAACCCTTCTACTAGACAAAACTCCATCTCTCTCTAGGAAGAACATTAATCACCAAAGTTATCATGACATTTTTATTGTTTATGAAAATTGCTGGAGGCCAGGAAGGAGGCAGCAAGTTTTTTTCAAACCATAATATACTTGCAAACACTACGCACCCACCCAAAATAGGTACCCAGTGAGGTCACACCGTTTGCATCGCCCTAACCTGCTCAAGGTTCATGTGACCTCAGTGACAGTCACAGCGACTGGATCACTGTTGCTCTAGGGTGTGCTGCTTCGTAGGCCTGCCCGCAAGACTGGAGATGAACTTCAGTATGGATTGTGGTGAACAGGCCTTCAAGGTTAACCCACAATTGACACCACTAGGGTACACCTGCTTGTGCTAAGACATCAAGCCTTCTAAGGTCTAGTGGGGCCTTCTAAGGTCTAGCATGGGAATGTGCTCCCTCAGCACAGTGGTCTGGTGGACTGGTCATGAAGGCTGAACCCGGTGCCCCAGTCCCAAATTCGACAGCTCTGGCCATAGTGCCACATCCTCTCCCCCACTGAACACCGTACTTGCCCACTGAGAGAAACTCGCACTGCCTTCAGCTATAACCTAATTGTGCCCGCTATAAACACTTGGATGTGGCTCAATTCAAATTATGCACTTGATAAGAGTAATATGCTGCCTAAAAAAAAAAAAAGCAACCACTCCTAGGGAATGCAAAGCATGTGAAATGTAAGCAGAAACAACATGGTTACCTTAACGATCTCTCACTCACTATTCAGAAATCAGCTAGTGGTTTTACCTGAAAAGTTAAGGACATGACTACAGGGCCCTGAAGGGAACCGTTTCAATGTCCATTGCTTATATCCCTACAAAACGTAAGCAGTATGGTATAAAGACCACATCCATAAACACAGAGCCATGGTACACATTGTGTTTTCCAATCCACCCATCAACCAGGTATTGCAGTACCTCCAGGAATGGTACACTTTCCCACCTGGGAACAACAATGCTTTTCAAAGAAAGACGAGAAAACGAAAGTAGCGCTTCACTGGCAAAGTCTGTAAAGTGAGGCTGATGTATTTGGATGTAAATAAAACCAATATGGCCACTTTGCAACCCCTCTGTCTTGCTTTATTTAGTTATGTATTTATTTTTCATATTTAAAACCTTCTATTTCTCTCCATCCTGCTGCACTTTGGAATAGAAAAATGTCAGAAAAAGGGCATTTCCCGCAAGTGTTTTTCTTTTTTGGATCCATTTCACAGGGAAGAAACTAAATGAAAGAAGTTGTGAACCGTTTCAAGTTACGGTTTTCAGTAAATGAGGAGCAAGACAGAAAGAGGGAATAATAGGAAGAGAGGGGGGGGACAGCTGCCAGCACAAAAAAGAAGAGGACATTGCCCGAGTCCAAATCCCTCCTCCCCAGCCCCAAAACTCACCTTTCTTCTCCGTTGCGCAGGAAGCAAATGGCTTCCTGCGCGATGGAGAACAAAGGGGAAACTTCCAATTACGTCAGCGCGGCTCACGCGCTGACGTCATTGACTGGGGGGCGGGGGGAGGCAGGGGAAGGTCTTCCCCCTGCCTTCCCAGTAAAATAAAAAAAAAAGGATCGACCACTCACGGGGGAGCGCCAGCGCTTCCCCCGTGGGTGGGTGTCATGACGAGCTGGACTCGTCATGGGCACATCGCGACTGTGCTCCATGACGAGTCCAGCTCGTCATGGACACAGAACGGGTTAAAAAAGGTCTGTCAACAAAAATCACAAGAGAGAGAACAGTGCTGAAATACCTCACCCATTTACTACAAAGTATTTTGTGCTTTACATCACTAAAGGTACACTTGGCAGCAATTGTCGTGTACACAAAAGGGGGAAGCAGGAACAGCTTCTTCACCTCACATGTGGTCAAACGATTCCTGGAAGGGGCAAAAAGAATTGCACCACCAAAAAGGGTACTAGCACCAACATGGAATCTAAAAATTGCTCTGGCACAATTAATGCCGGCACCTTTCGAACCACTGCACAAAGCAACGCTTACAATAAAAACAGCATTTCTAGTGGCAATAACATAACTAAGGAGAGTTAGCGAACTACAGGCACTAACACTACAGGAACCCTACTTTAAAATACATGGTAACAGAATTGTCATGAGGACAGATCCACAATTCATGCCAAAGGTGGTATCAAAATTCCACATAAATCAAAGTATACTGATACCAAGTTTCTTTCAAAGGACAAAGCAGAAAGAGCTTTACACACACATTTGATGCCAGAAGAGCAGTCATGTATTACGTGGAAAAGACTAAAGAATACAGGAAAACAAAACAATTATTTGTATCCTTTGCAAAAGGTTTTCTGGGGAGACCAGTAACCAAAAACACAATCGCAAGATGGATAGCACAAGCTATACAACTGTGTCACAAGCATGCAGGACAAACTTTACAAAAAGCGCCAGGGGCGCATTCAACAAGAAAGAAAGGAGCAACAATGCATTTCTTGCTAACACTCCAATTCAAGACATTTGCATGGCTGCAACATGGTCTTCTGTACACACATTCACAAAGCATTACTGTGTACACGTTCAAATGAACAAGGAAGCACAAGTAGGACAAAGGGTCTTACAGCATCTATTTACAAACCAAAGTTCATCTTCCACCCAGCCACCACAAGACTAGCAAACCACTACAAAGTCTATGCACAGCATTCTGAATCCAGAAAAGATTAACGCTGCAAAATGAATAGTTTCTTACCTGTCGGTGTAGTTTTGCAGCTTGAAGACTTTTCTGGGTTCACTAGTGAACCCACCCTCCTCCGCCAAAAGAAGATAACCATAAGGAGGACAAATGCAAACAAAAGACAAAAAAAATAGGAATCCGAAGATGGCTACCAAAGGTGGGGCTTCCGGAGAAAGTCTGTCGACGTCACAGAAGGGCACCAAATGGTACTACGTCGTCGATGCCCACCAACTGCAAAACAAGAGAAAAAATACTACAATTCCGAACCCATCCACTAGATGGCGGAATAATGCACAGCATAGTGAATCCAGAAAAGTCTTCAAGCTGCAAAACTACACCGACAGGTAAACTATTCGTTGTCCTCATCTTAATCAAACCATTCCAGCCCCAGCCGTCTTTTGCCAACCAGACTCTGTAGCTGAGAGGACACTTCACACACTGGGTGTTAAATGTGCTATAATGTACTACAGCAACCCGACCAAATCCTTTTGTAAAACCCTGCAACTTTTTGTGGCCTTTGGTAAACCTCACAAAGGTCATCATATATCAAAGGCAACTATAGCCAGGTGGATCGTTAAATGCATCCAGACCTGAAACTTTAAAGCCAAGAGATTTACTTGGCCCAGACCGCACTCCACCTGTAAGAAAGGTGCAACTATGGCCTGTCTGGGAAATATCCCCATAGCTGGCATTTGTAAAGAAGCTACATTGTCAACTCCACACACCTTCCCAAACCATGGCTGTGTAGGCATCTTGGCCAGGCAACAAGCTAGAGTCGGTCAAACAGTCTTAAGGATTTTGTTGCAGACTTCAGTACCATCTGCCGGTTACCTATGGGTTACTGCTTTACAGTGTGTGCACAGCATGTGTATCCACAGCCACACATGCTGCGAACAGAGCATGTTATTTACCCTGTAAGCATCGGTTTGTAGCTTGTAGTATTGTAGATTCCCATTTGCCCACCAACCTCCCCGTAAGCCAGAGGTTGCTATAGATAGCCTCACCTTTTTGTTTCTTACATGTATTACATTCCTGGTGTAGGAAGCTGGCTCTGTATATGGTACATCACTAGGTGGTTATACCGTGCACGTGGTCCAGACATTCCCCAGAGTTTACAGGGCTCAATGCAAACCCAAAGTGCTCTGCTATTGGTAGTGTGGGTGAGCAGCCTTGGGCATAACACAGAGGAGTGTAAGATGTGTTTGAGGTGTGTGTGCTGTAGATGCACATGATTTGCATACTCCTGCCTCTAGTGTTGGGTCCGAATGTTGCATGTTGTTTTTCTTCGAAGAAGTAATTTCCAGTGACATGGCAAGGTGACTCCTCCTTTTGGTTATAGTGCACATAGGTTTCAACTCCATTGTTAGATTGTTTTCTTTCAGCCCTCTGGTTTGGACGTGGTTTACTGTGCTCCGGGTCAAGACCATTAGTCGGTATCCCTTCCGATCGCAACGCACAGTACCCTGGTCAGTATTGTTTCAAATGTGTTTTCCCATCACCCGCGTGTCAAAAATCTGAAAACTGTTAGTTACATCAACAAAACCCCAACGGCGGCCTTTGGGCCTAGCCCATTCTTTCACTTCCACTCGAGATCAATATTGAGTAAATCTTCTGATGGAACGGACTCCAGTCCAATTCTGCCCTCCGTGCCATTACAAATATCCGCACACCGACATTCACAAAGTCTGTAACTTGTGCCTATCTCCGGAGCACAAGGAATAAGACTGAGACTCCTGTCATTTATTCTACTTGGAAAAAGACCCTCCTACAGATACAGACCCAGATCTATACCCTGCTAAACCTTCCCCGCCTGATGACACCTCATCCCAGAAGTTAATTGCCAGGGCCTCTACATACCATGGAGTTACTTTACATTAGGAATCTTTGGAAAAAGATTTCTTATTCAAAGCATTCTGGACCACACATAGGATAACACAAGCATTACTTATGTTAAAAGGTATGATGAGGTTTGCTGAGTACATTTTTAGGGATCCAGTGAGTGCACCTATTATAACACCTTGGGTGGATTAAAAAGAAAAAGGACCCCTCCAACTGACCCAATTTTTTATTAAGGACCAGCTTCCTTTAGATTCCTTGGTTGCGTTCAATTCTCTTTAAAGAGCATATTCACAAACTACAGAGAATGCACCACCTCCGGACAAAGAGTCCAAGCTAATAGATGCCTCAGGTAAAAGAGTGGCTGCTTAATCAGTCAGCCACTGGCGTATAGCCAATACACAAGGTCTTTTGGCTAGATACGATAGAGCCCCCTGGGACGAAATGGAAGACTCTCTCCTAGAAGAACACAGAAAAGATGCCAGGAACTAGTACAAGAGGGAAACCTAATTTCTAATTCCTCTTATTAGTTGTGCGTTGGATGCCACACATGATAACCAATCTCTGGTTTTAAACCAGAAGTACAACAAACAATACTAAATAAACTGTCCGACGAGGAGCATGTATTTGCTCCTCAAGCAGATTAATGACTTGAAGAAAGATACAGAAGTAGCAAAATCTATGGGGGCACTACAGTCGCTCTCTAAGAGAGGTTCCTTTTGCAGCTCATTTTATAGGGGAGGCTCTAAAAATACTTACACAGATGCCAGCACTTCTTCCTATAAACCACGGAATCAATCTTCACCTCTAGAGGCTTTTACAAAGGCGGTTACAGAAGGATTTTAAAGGTAGAGGTACCCCAACATGTACTTCTCTATCTTCCAACAAACACTGACTTCATAACCACCCCCGATCATCATACACCTGTCTATGAAAGACTTCATTAATTTCTTCCCATTTGGCAGTCAATAGCATCAGACAAATGGGTGTTGGACATTATCCAACATGGGTATTTCCTTGAGCTCACAAGCAGTCCTCCCAATATAACACCTCACATTCACAAACTCCCTCTAGAGCACCAACAACTGCTCGAATGAGCGGTACAAGTTTTTCTAACAAAAGGAGCTCTAGAACCAGTTCGAATACAACTCCACCGGTCATGGGTTTACTCACTGTACTTCCTAATCCCAAAAAAGGATGGTTCTCCACGACCAATATTAGATCTCAGACCTCTAAATTTATACATCAGAACACTTTTAGATGGTCACACTTCAACAAGTGCTTCCACCTCTAAGATAACTACTTTGTCAGCACTAGACTTAAAGTATGCCTACTTTCACATCCCTATTCACCCAACACATCACAAATACCTCAGATTTGTGGTAGCAGGATAACATCAATTCAAAGTGCTGCCATTTGTAGAAACTACTGATTTAGTAACTGCTGCACTTCACATTCACCAAATGTCTAGCAGTAGTAGCAGCTCATCTGAGAAGATAACAAATTCATGTCTTCTAAATGAAGATGCAAACATGGTGCTCAGGGAGCTTTGAGAACGCTCTTGGGGCCGAAAGAAGTGCTCCAGGATGCCTCTGACCTCCCGTCTTTTTCCATCTAGAAACGCCCCCAACACTCGGCCCGCACCCCGACTTGCCGTTCTCCCCCTCCCCCACCGAGGAGATTACCACACATTGTACCACTCATTTGCCCGCACTGCCACTGAGTTACGGGTGCGGCTGGAGGGGGGAAGGGCGCACAAACCTGACCTGCTGCATCCCAAAAGACCGGACTTCCACCGGGACCTGAACCAGGTCTCGACTGGAGGAGGAGGGGCACACGAGACAGACCTGCAGCATCCCACGAGACCGGACTTTTATCGCGGCTGCTTCTGAGGTACAGTTGCGGCTGGAGGGGGAGGGGCACACGAGCCTGACTCGCAATGTCCCATGAGACCGGTCCTTGACTGGGGTCTCAACCCGCGCATACCTCTGTGATACGATTTGCGGAGACTATGGATGTGGCGGCTGCAGGTACGGAAGTCTGATCTTGCTAGACTATTGACATCTTCCTAGCAGCTCCCGATGGCAACAAGGGGACCCGGGAGCACATAGTCTTGTATAGCGAGCGGTGGAGGGGCACAGGGGAGAAAGCACCTTCGATGCAGCCAGGAGTGCATTCCTGCACACACCGCTCGTGATGCCTGCAGTAAGCGTGCACATCAAGTACCCCCCTCTCTTAGAGAAGGATTAAGTGGGGACTGGCGTATGTAACACCATGGACATAACCCTTTACATGACCTCAAGATGGCTGCCTCAGTGGTCCCTTCCGCCCTGTACTACTACTCTGGGACTAAATCTGGACTTCAAACAGAACTCAAATCATAGCCCCCATCTGGCCTACCCATCTAGTCACTGAACCTGCGAGCGACCGTGGAGACCTTGCTTTTTAGCTGATGCCCGGTGGAGGTACATGATCGCTATAGAGGAGAGGAGCCGCGGACTTCCCCCTCTGCCCTCACCTGCCCAGCCAGACTTTGGGCAGACTTTCCCTTGTCTGTCGTTCTCTCCCTCCTACCCCTTGACCCTACCCTTTCCCCTCTACTCTCCTTTCACCCCATCCTCTTTGTCTTTTAATGTTTTCCCACAGAGACCTAGCGTTCTGGCCGTTGCTCGGTGGAGCTACCTGATAGCTAAAGAGGAGATGGGCTTTGGACTCCTCCCCCCTTCACCCTGCCGTCACCTACCCAGCTGGTCTGCGGGCAGATATTCCTTCGTCTCCCTGAACCCCCTTCCCTGCCCCCTTATCCTTCTTCACTTCCATGCTCTCAATGTTTTTCTAGCAACTGATGTTACCCGAATCTAATGTACTGTGTAGCTTTGTGGAACCTTATGTAAAGCGCTCTGATACCTATGGGTCTAGCCAGCGCTATATAAACATTAAATAAATACATCTATACGATTGACTCATCAAAGCCAACACACATCTCAAGTGTTTACAAAACACTCCAATTACAATAAATCTCCTTCAATTGGTATTCACAATCCATGTTCAAAAATCCTATCTTCAACATACACAACTGCAACCCTATCTCGGAGCTATCCTAAAAACTCAAACTGGTTTAGTCTATCCCAATGGAGCCAGAATTCACAATTTCCAAACACTGCTACTACAATTTCAAAGCAACCAATATCTAACAGTAAGAACTTTCATGCAACTTTTAGGGATAATTGGATCATGCATTGCCGTAGTACCTCATGCTTTATTAAACATGCGTCCTCTACAAGAATGCTTAGCATGACAGTGAAATCAATCACAGGGTCAACTAAAAGATCTAGTGTTGGTAGACAGCCGCACCCATCGCTGTTTGCAGTGGTGGAACACCCACAAATTGTCAAAAGGGCGGACCTTCATTGACCCTGTTCCACAAGTTGTGCTCACAGAGGATGCAACCCCCTACAGGGTGGGGTGCCTATCTACAGCATCTAACAGTTCAGTGTCTCTGGTACACCAAACACAAAAGTCTCCACTCAACTGTCTAGAGCTTGTCAGGGATATTAGCCTACGCTTTTCCGCCTCTCCCGTTTCTGGTTTGAAAGCTCAGGCAAACAGCGCTCACACTCATTTTGGTGGCTCCCACATGGGCCTTTCAGCTGTGGTTCACCACACTCTTGGAGCTATCAGTGGTTCCACATCAAAAGCTGCATCTGAATTTCAGCCTTCTCACTCACTCAGCCTTCAAACTCAGAACCCTGGAGAAATCAGGCACCCAAACCCCAAGGAGCTCAACTTAGCAATTTGGCTCCTGAAGTCATAGAGTTTGGATACTTAAATTTGCCACCAGATTGCATGACTGTTCTTAATGAAGCAATAAAGCCTACCACCAGAGGTTGTTATGCAACTAAATGGAAACAATTTGTTGTCTATTTTAACAACAACCCTCTAGATGCTTCTGTACAAATCATTATCTTTTGCATCTACACCAGGATAGTCTAGCCTGCACATCTATTCGATTGCACCATACCACAGTAGCTGCATATTTGCAAAACCGACAGCAGTTATCTTTAATCAAGGTTCCTGTAATTAAAGCCTTTATGGAAGGCTTAAGAAGAGTAATACCACCCAGAATACCTCTGGCACCAGTGTGGAATCTCAACATTGTGCTTACAAGACTCATGGGTCCACCTTTTGAACCATTGCACAATTGTCCTTTACAGTTTTTTTCATAAAAGGTTGCCTTCCTCATTGCTATCACTACTTAAAAAACGTTGGTGAGCTACAGGCATTAACCTTAGAAGAACCCTTCTTTCAACTCCATAAAGATAGGGTAGTTCTTTTCACCAATCCAAAATTCCTTCCTAAAGTAGTTTCTGCTTTTCATCTTAACCAATCAGTGGAGTTACTTGTGTTCTTCCTTCAACCTGATTCTGTAGCAGAAAGAGCCCTTGACACACTTGATGTCAGAAGAGCCCTATTGTACTATTTTGAATGGACAAAAGGTTTTCGTAAGACAAAGCAACTGTTTGTTGTATTTGCTCCATGTCGCAATGGCAATCCGATCTCTAAATCTGGCATTTCGAGATGGATTATTAAATACATTCAGACTTGCTATGCTAAAACTTTAAAGAACTTTATCTATACCTCCTAGACTCATTCCACTCGCAAAATAGGAGCAACTATGCCTTTTTAGGTAACATTCCTATAGCTGACCTCTGTAAGGCAGCAACATGGTCCACACCACACACATTTATCAAACACTATAGTGTGGATGTGTTGGCACGTCAACAAGCAAATGTAGGGCAAGCAGTGTTGAAGACACTGATCAGCAGTTATCCACCACTATGGGAGAATACTGCTAAATAGTCTTGCATGTGTATCTAAAGGCCAGATGACTCAACGGATTTTGTTACTTACCCAGAAAGCTTCTGCTCTTGGCATGTAGAGCAGTAGATTCACATGCGCCCTCCCACCTCCCCAGGCAACTGTAGTTGCAGTTCTCATCTACATCACATATGCACGAACAACTCTGTAGTACACTCACTTACTCCATTCTCACCCTCTTGCCTGAAAGCAATCTAAAAATGGAGTTGATGCCCATGCGCACTATCACCGAAAGGAGGAGTCCCCTTACCTCGTGACTGGAAATACTTCTTCGAAGAAAAACAACTAGCAAACATCCGGACCCGACACTAGATGGCAGTAGTATGCAAAGACTGTGAATCTACAGCTCTACATGCCAAGAAGAGATGCTTACTGGGTAAGTAACATAATCCTTTTGAAAGCTGGAATCCAGTTAAACATCAGTCTGGTTCTTGGAGCTATGAGACCCCTGTGCTTTCATGGAACCCTGGTGCAGCTGGTATTTTGGTGAGTAGTAGTGTGTTATTGTTCCAGTAATTTGTTTTACTAGCAGAAACATGTTGTACTGCAAGACCTATTCCCACAGATCTGCTTCTCGGGGTCCCTAGTGTGGTCTATGTGGCTCATCAACACTGTGGATCAGACTACTGATTTTCTCCACAAGGCTTTCATAGACAGTTCTTTGGAATGTGTCTCTACCCTCCCTCCCCCTTCCCCAATCACCCCAAACCTATACCAGTATTTTGAACTTGAGTGGATGGAATTGTGCAAGGTGCATCACAGCTAGAGTTGGATCCTGCTCCCACCATCTTTTGTTGTCCAGAAATGGTAAGCAAGTGCTGGGCTGCTGGTGGTTTGGTTCCATGGGGACCTTCCACCAGTGGTAGAACAGAGTGTAGACATGCCTAGAATGACCAGTTTATATGGGAGTCCACTACTGCAAATGGTCATCGACACGTCAGAGATGGATAAGAGTTTGAACAAACATGCACGCAACCTTGGCTGAAAAACTGAGAAAATTGGGGTAAACTGAAAAAGATCAGGTGGTTTTGGGAGAGAGTGCCCTCTGTTGGAAGTCATTCATTGTGCGAGAAATTGGTTCTCATCCACAGTTCTGTGAAAAATAAGGGACTAGGTAAAAGTATGAATTTGAGCAAATGAGGTGTGCATTTATTGACACATACATGCTAGTGTGACATCAGCATGCAGAGCTCTCAAAAGTTTAGAAGCAGTCTACTGCTTTGTTCAGGGTACCTAAGATGTGGAGAATGGAAAAAAGCTATCGAAGAAGATTATTTCTTAAACAAGTAATTTAATACTTTTATTGTGTGTAATTTATCAATTTTAGCCAGATGTCAATAATTCTGAATGTGATGTAATTTCTCGTTACTAGAAACTAAAATGTTTTTCCTTGTCAGAGACGCCTTGTAAGCCTTACCCATCAATGGTTATCTGCATCCCTTTCCTTCCTCAGGACAGTTTTATGTGATGATGACCCCACAAGATGTGTTACCTGCCGGAACACAGAGAACTATTGCTCCAAGAACTCACCCATATTCTCCGTATGTACCCCAGGTCACTCCTGTGTGCACTTCTAACTTTATTGCCTTGTTTCTGTTGTCGGTGGTATGTGATAATGGTACTATTTTATTGGCAGTTAACCTTTAATCAACATGATGACCAAGCATGGTCAGAAAAAGTGCTCAGTCTTTTATGAACTAAACCCAAATGTAGTTGAGGATTCTGCATGACCATATGTCTTAAAAAAAAAAAAAGTCAGTTTAACTGGACTGGCTGCCTAAAATCCAAGAATGAGCTACTGAGCACTAGTGCAGTTTTTTTTATGACTATTCAAAGAAAAGTGAGCAGACGAGTATTAGTCTAAAATGGAACAAAAAACGATACTGCCGGTTAAATCTCAGTCAGAAGTTCCAGAAGAAGAACCAATCAACAACACTTGAAATAGAATTTCTTCTGGTATTATTGGCGTCACACAACTCCATAAGCCATGCTTGTTTAGCTATAATGCAATCAACTGTTATCTAGCTGTTTCCAGTTTAGAAGCCAGCTCCCTACATACAAAGAATAAGGTGATGTTTGGCCTTGTGTATGTTTGAGTAGTATCATAAAGATTTTTTACCATCACATTTATGTACAGACCTTTCTGCCTATGAGGACCAGTTAGAGAATGTTGTCTGCAAGATGTGAACATTACTTTACCTTATTAAGTTGGAGGACTAGGTAAGACTCAGTCTCGCACAAAGCTCAAGCAATCGCTTGATGCAGACAGAAATACATGTTCGAGGCATATGAGCTGCAGAGAACACACTTAGGATAGTAGATTGCCATCTGGTGTTGGGCTCGGATGCTTGCAGTTTGTTGTCTTCGGAAGAAGTCTTTGTGGTCACGAGATAGGTGACTCCTCCCTTGGATGACAGTGCGCATGGGCATCAACTCCATCGTTAGATGTTTTTTTTCCGCCGTTTGGTTCGGAAGCAACTTTTCCGCTCCGGTTGGAAATATCAATTCCAAGCTTTTCGAAGCGCAAAACTTCACACAAAACATCGAAGCACCTTCATTCTCGACATCTATTTCATCGGCTCGATTCCAGACGTCAACGCGAGCCGCTGGGCCTATCCACGCCGTGAGGCCTACGGCTCATGGAAAGGACGCCTTTCAAAAAATGCCCCCAGTGTGGAGCAAAATTTCCACACAGTGACCACCACAAAGTCTGCAACCTGTGCCTAGCACCTGAACACGACGAGTCCAGCTGTCCAGCCTGCGTATTCTTTCGATCCAAAAAGACCATTTGAGATCGAAGGACTCGAAGACACATCATGGCACAGAGAACAGCTCCGGAACCAGAGGACATCTTTGAAGGCCCCGATGTCCCAGAAGAAGATTCCGAAGATCTACAAATCCTCTCCGAAACAGACGACTCGGACGACCCCATCACTCCTGGGTAACGTGTGAGTACTACTGCCCCTGCCCCAACCCCTCCAAAACCAAAGGCATTGGTCAAGACTTCGCCTGCTGGCCCCAGTCGAGACCGAAAACATCCTTCAGAAGCTCCGCCTCCAGGCTCGGACCCGAAGAAATATAAGCCTTCCGGTAGCTCGGGACCGAGCAAACCGCATGTCATTGTCCAACCGGCACCGAAGACAAAAGACCACTCGGCACCGAAATCGGCTCCAACGCCTTCGGCCCCGAAAACACCAAGGCCAATAGATAAACCGGCACCAAAGGTTCCCAAGCCTACAGATACAACTTTGGCTCCGAAACCATCATCGGCACTGAAACCATCATCGGTACCAAAACCAACGGCTAAGGACTCTCATACACCTCCTAAAGCCAAACACTCCACCGATCAACCAAAACCTCGATCGGGACCGAAAAAATCGGCACCTAAGACTGTTCCTGAGGAACAAGAACTTTTTCATCCAGATCCCATCGACCCAAGGCAGAAAAAGATTTATATTAATCCAAAGACTGGACATGTCACCCCGGTGCCATGTAAAAAACGGAAACTGGACACACCACCTGCCCCAGTTCCTAAAAACAGGAAGGACTCTGCAACATCGCCTATGCCCCCTTCCTCTCCTATACTGCCTTCTAACCTAGCCCCTCTGCCTACACCACCCTTACCTATACCCTCTCCATCACATACACCAACTCCACAGGATGATGATGATGATGACCTAGGGGGTGGGGGTGACCCTAATGATCCGTTCACGGATCCAGATACCTCACCACTGGATGACTGGGCATTCCCTCTACCAGACATGCCTGACCCTCAGCCATATCCTTCCAAACCATCGCTTCCATGCGATCACCTGGGGTTTGGCCAATTATTAAATAGAGCGGCACTTTACCACGGCGTCACAATGCACTCCGATGCACCAGAGGAAGACTTCCTATTAGACACTTTTGAACAATCTCAAAAGTCTGTACAAATTCTACCCATGATTAAAGGAGTCATAAAACACGCCCCAAAGTATTTAAAGACCCCGTCCGTGCCAGGGTTCTTAACCCAAGGATAGAAAAGAAATATAGGCCTGCCCCTGAAGATCTGAATTACATCAAAGGGCAGCTCCCTTTAGATTCTTTGGTCGTTTCCAATGCCAGGAAATGCGCCAACTCCCAAACCACAGGAGATACACCACCCCCAGACAAAGAATCCAAACTGTTAAAAGCCTCTGGCAAAAGAGTAGCAGCACAAGACGCTAATCATTGGCGTATTGCCAACACCCAATCCCTACTAGCACACTATGACAGGGCCCACTACGACCAATTAGAGACTCTTACAACATCTGCCAGAGCAATATAAAACCCAGGCAAATTACCTTATCCAGGAGGTAAAACTTATTTCAAATGCAGCAATTAAATGTGCGCTTGACGCCGCACACACTTGCCTCTAGAGCAATTAACACAAGTGTGCTCCTTCAACGACATGCCTGGCTACGCATTTCAGGCTTTAAGCCAGAGGTACAAACTACCATACTTAGTCAGCCATTCAACCAGGAACAGCTCTTTGGGCCAGCAGTAGACACTGCCCTTGAAACAAATGAAGAACGACACAGAGACGGCTAAGTCCATGGGAACATTACAGTCTCCACAACCACGTGGTTTCTTTCGGCGCTCTTTCTACAGAGGAGCCTCCAAAAATATGGGAACGGACACCTCCTCTACATTCAAAACCGCTACAAAAACATCCCCCAGTAGAGGGTATTTTAGAGGCGGATACAGAGGAAACAATAGCAAGGGGCGAGGTCGAGGTAATAACACTCGCACCTCCACTGCCACAAAACAGTGACTTTCCTCCAGGCCATTCCACTCCAGTGGGGGGGGGGGGGGGGGGGGGGGGGGGACTAAAACAGTTCTTACCTGTCTGGAACTCCATCACAACAGACAATTGGGTAAGACAAATTATCCAGTATTGTTGCTGGCTGGAACTCACAACTACCCCCCACACATACCACCCAAACAGCGTTCCCTGTCACCAGACCATCTTACGCTCCTCAAACAAGAGGTTCTCTCATTGCTTCAAAAATACGCAATAGAACCAGTTCCCTTAGAACATCAGGGTACAGGGGTATATTCACTCTACTTCCTAATCCCCAAGAAGGACGGGACTCTAAGACCAATACCTCAGACCCCTAAATCTGTACACAAACTCAGATCATTTCCACATGATCACTCTTCAACAAGTGCTCTCACTACTGCAACAAGGCGATTTCCTTGCCACACTAGATCTCAAGGACGCCTACTTCCACCTTCCCATACATCCAGCCCACAGGAAGTATCTAAGGTTTGTGATGGGCGAACAACACTACCAGTTTAGTCCTTCCATTCGGGGTAACAACCGCACCCAGAGTATTCACCAAGTTCGAGGCATGTGGGCTGCTGAATTCATATCTGTGCATAGATCGCCGCCTAGTGTTGGGTCCGGATGTTTGCACGTTGTTGTCCTGGAAGAGTCTTCGAAGTATCCTTGGATAGGTGACTCCTCCCCTGGACTACAGTGCGCATGGGCATCCTCTCCATCCTCAGATTGTTTTTTTCCGCCATTGGGTTCGGATGTGCTATCTTAGCTCAAGTTAGGAAAATATTTTTTCGAGGCCAAAAGGCCTTTAGTTCGCGTCGGTACTGTTTATCGATCGGGTTTCGATAGAATTTGTTAGTTTACTAACTTTCAGCACCGACTGCTTTCGCATTTACCTGTCCATCGACGACTTCGACGATGAAATCCAGGACGCCGTTCAAAAGGTGTCCGGTATGCAATGCGAAGTACCCACACATCGACGTCCATCCGGTGTGCAACAAATGCCTTTCGCCGGACCACGACGAATCAACATGCATGGCCTGTGCCCGGTTCCGCTCGAAGAAGACTCTGCGGAATCGACGAGCGGCGAGACTCGAGGCGCAGCACGCGGCACCGGCCCCGACAGACATCTTCGGCGAGGCCGAGGACGTCGAGGAATTGGAAGTCTTGCCCTCCAGTCCCGTTTCCGAACACGAACCCGGATCGGACGAGGAAGACGAGTCACTCTTCCACAGAGGTGAAGACGACACCGAGGTAGGAGACGACGAGGAGGCCTTCGGGGCCGAAGAAAGTAGCTCCAATGATGAACAAGGCCTACCTGTTCAAACCGTTCAAACACCAGTGCCACAGCCTATGGCTCCGGTCGAGGGATCGCCTTCGGGCCTTACCCGAGACCCATCCCGCAGTTCTTCGGCCCCGCCCTCGGGCCCGGCCTCGGACGTTCAGCGGCAGCCATTACTACATAAACAGGCTGGTTTCCCTATCACAAAACCGAAACCGAAAGCTGCTCAGGTCCCACCGAAACCGAAACTTAAAGTAGCGCTGGTCGGATCGAGGCCTTCGACGCCAGCGCACCGCGTCGGCACCGACCGCACAAAGAGGGACTTCGGTGCCGAACTTGAGGCGGGCGACGTTGGAGTCGACAAACGGAAAAAAGCCATCGGCACCGACAAACCTGCTCGGCTACCGGCACCGACGACACCAAGGGCCGTACCGCCTGCTGTGTCTCACATCGCTCCCTCGACGACACCTAAGCCTCAGGTATCGAAGACTTCGGTGATCTCTTCACCCCGACTCGATGACCCTCCGGCACCGAAAAAATCTACGGCCGCCTCTACGAGCCTGGCCGGTGCCAAAGCCTCGAAGGCGCCCCAAGTACGACCTGGTGTGACGCAAGGCAGCAAAACCACACCTGTCCTCCAGGACACGTCGGGCTCCGGTTCGGTCGGAGCTCCCGCAGCCTCTTCGGTGCCGACCAACATTACCTTCGGCTTGCCTCCGTCAACAATCCCAAAAATGTTCCAACTCAGGACACGGGTCACCCAACCTACGGTCACACCTGCTGAGACGTCTCCAGCACGTATCATCGACGCCGGCACTGGCAGAATGATTCTCCAGGACCGAAGGATAACTTCGGAGCCGCCATTGGACCCTTTCAGGATCCCACTAAAAAGGAAGTTGCCTGCAGAATCGGAACCTCTCCTTTATGAACCCTTCCATTCATCCTACCTGGATCCACACCGGTTCTCCCCCACACGCTCCGATACAGACGCATTGGAGGACTACATGGCTGACCAAGTCCCCTACCATGTAGACACGGACCCTGATGACCAGCAGGACCCTGATCAAACTTGGGGCGACCCTGCAGACCCCAGTGCACCTCTCGATGCACAGGATCCACAACTCTATGGGGCAAAGACATCTCCTACGGAGGATACTGCAGCGTTCAATGCTCTTATCGAACGTGCTGCCAATAACCATGGGGTGCAGCTTCACTCTGATACCATCGAAGATGACTTTCTAATGGACACCTTTGCATCCTCAGAAAGACATGTAAAGACTCTGCCAATGTTGAAGGGGGTCCTCAAACCAGCCAAGGACATTTTCAAAGAACCCACCAGGGCACGAGTGATAAACCCCAGGATTGATAAAAAATACAGATCAGCACCTGGGGATCCTACTTACATCAGAGGACAATTACCACTCGACTCCATCGTCGTAGCGAATGCACGCAAGAGGGCACACTCGCAAACAACAGGTGACGCTCCTCCCCCGGACAAAGAGTCCAAGGTGTTAGAAACCTCTGGCAAGCGAGTTGCCGCCCAAGCTGCCAACATATGGCGCATAGCCAACACTCAGGCGCTCCTTGCTCGCTATGATAGAGCGCACTATGACACACTTGAGCAAATATTCCAACATCTCCCTGACCAGTTCAAGGAAGGCGCAGAAATGCTCATCAGAGAAGGACAGCTACTAACGAACGCTTCCATCAAATGCGCACTAGATGTTGCAGACACGGCTGCCAGAGCCATAAACACAAGCGTCATGTTGCGACGACATGCCTGGCTACGGATCTCAGGATTCAAGCCTGAGGTACAAAACAATATACTGAACCAGCCCGTCAACCCCGACTATTTATTCGGGCCAGAGGTTGACACCACCCTCGAAAAGATAAAAAAGGATACGGACACTGCAAAGTCCATGGGCGCACTACAAACTCAGTCCTTTCGGAGCGGCTCCTTTCGTCGCCCCGGAAACGAGGGAGCAGGTAGAGGACAGGGGTCACAACAAACATATAACAAAGGCAATACACAGACCACCTATGATAAAAACACCCGAGGTGGATATCGTGGCTCCAGCACAAAGGGCAGAGGACGCGGCTACGGCAACACCAGGTCCTCCCCCAAGAACAAGCAGTGACGCCCTCTCCCTTCCTCCCGACCACATAACACCTGTCGGAGGAAGGCTACAAAGGTTCCTGTCCACGTGGAATTCCATCACCACGGACAGGTGGGTCAAAGATATTATAAAATACGGTTACTGTCTGGAGTTAACCTCCACTCCACCCACAATACCACCAAGAAGCCGTCCTATGTCCTCAGAGCACTTAACGCTCTTACAGCAAGAAGTGCAAAGTATGCTTCTAAAAGGCGCTATAGAGGTCGTACCCATCCACGAGCAGGGTGCGGGAGTGTACTCCCTCTACTTCTTAATTCCAAAAAAGGACGGGTCGCTCAGACCTATATTGGACCTGAGACCCCTGAACCAGTACATTCTTTCAGAGCACTTTCATATGCTCACTCTACAGCAAGTCCTTCCGCTTCTCAAGCAGGGAGACTTCCTAGCCACACTGGACCTCAAGGATGCGTACTTTCACATACCCATCCACCCCTCACACAAAAAATACCTCAGGTTCACTGTTCAGGGGCAGCACTATCAGTTCAAAGTCCTTCCCTTCGGCGTGACAACAGCGCCCAGGGTTTTCACGAAGTGCCTCGCTACGGTGGCAGCACATCTACGGAGGCAGCATATACACGTCTACCCCTACCTAGACGACTGGCTCGTTCAAGCGAAGTCAGCCCAGCAATGTGCAAGCCACATGTCCCGCACCATTCACCTTCTTCACAGTCTGGGATTCTCACTGAATTATCCAAAGTCCCATCTCCAGCCCGCACACGTACAACAGTACCTAGGTGCGACTATAGACACTCTGGCGGCCACAGCTCAGCCAAATTTAGTGAGGATCGACAGCATACAACTGCTGATCTCCAAATTCAAACCCAGTCACTCACTTCCAGCGCGAGTGTTCATGCAGTTGATAGGCATGATGGCCTCCTGCATCTTCATAGTCCCGCACGCGAGATTACATATGCGCCCACTTCAGGAGTGCCTAGCACGTCAGTGGAATCAGGCTCAAGGACAGTTAAAGGACCTAGTGTTGGTGAGCGGTCGGGCATACAACTCTCTGCATTGGTGGAATCCACAAAACCTTTGCAAGGGCCGACCGTTCCAAGAGCCTGTCCCACAAATAGTACTGACAGCGGACGTGTCTCTCCAGGGATGGGGAGCTCATGTACTCCACTACACAGTGCAAGGACTATGGACAACACAACAAAAGAAGTTGCACATCAACCTTCTGGAATTGATGGCAATCTTCCTAGCCATGAAGGCGTTCAAAGTACATCTATGCAACAAGGTCGTGTTGATCCGGACGGACAACATGACCGCAATGTACTACATACAGAAACAGGGAGGCACACACTCTCCACAGTTGTCTCATCTGGCTCAGAGCATGTGGAAGTGGGCCATTCAAAGGAACATGTTCCTCATGGCGGAACACCTCCCTGGCAAGGACAACCAGATGGCGGATCTGCTCAGCAGACACAGCCACCAAATGCACGAGTGGGAGTTACACCCATCAGTACTCCAACCGTACTTTCAGCAGTGGGGTCATCCGGAGATAGACCTATTCGCGACAAGCGAAAACGCAAAATGCCCAAGCTTCGCCGCCAGATTCCCACATCCGCAGTCGCAGGGCAATGCGATATGGATGAACTGGTCCGGCAGATTTGCGTACGCTTTTCCCCCAGCGCCATTGATACCGCTAGTGGCCCGCAAACTCCGACAACACTCCCTGACACTCGTCCTAGTTGCTCCCACGTGGGCACGCCAGCCGTGGTACACCACCTTCCTCGAACTTTCCGTGGTGCCGCATCAAAGGCTGCGGATCAAACCCGCGCATTTGACGCAGAACCATGGAGAGGTTCAGCACCCAGATCCGCAACAGCTGAATCTGGCGATCTGGCTCCTGAAGTCCTAGAGTTTGGCTATCTCAACCTGCCACCTGACTGTATGGACATCATCAAGGAGGCCAGGAGACCCACTACCAGAGCTTGCTATGCAGCCAAATGGAAAAGGTTCGTCATTTATTGCGGAAATAATGACATCAACCCGCTGGACGCATCCATCCAAAACATCATCTGTTATCTCTTACACCTATATCGATGCAATCTGGCGTACACCTCTATACGTGTCCATTTGACCGCAATATCAGCCTATCTGCAAACCAGGCAGCACCTCTCTCTATTCAGAGTGCCTGCCATCAAAGCATTCTTGGAAGGGCTCAAACGAGTCATTCCACCTAGTCACCCACCGGCTCCAATGTGGAACCTCAACTTGGTCCTCACACGCCTGATGGGTCCACCCTTTGAACCTCTACACTCATGCGAGATTCAATTCCTTACCTGGAAAGTGGCCTTCCTAGTAGCGATCACTTCCCTCAGAAGAGTTAGTGAACTCCAGGCACTAACCGTTCAAGAGCCATTTATTCAGGTTCACGCTAACAGGGTCGTACTACGTACCAACCCCAAGTTCATGCCCAAGGTAATATCACAGTTCCACATGAACCAGACTATTGAACTGCCCGTTTTCTTCCAAAACCCACAAACTGTTGCAGAAAGGGCACTACATACACTAGATGTACGGAGGGCCCTCATGTACTACATCGACAGGACTAAACCATTCAGGAAGACAAAACAACTGTTCGTTGCCTTTGCCCCACACCACAAAGGTAACGCCATCTCCAAAGCAGGGATAGCCAGATGGATAGTTAAGTGTATTCAAATCTGTTATCAAAAGGCAAAACGCACATTAACTATTCCACCACGAGCCCACTCAACACGTAAGTTGGGGGCTTCCATGGCCTTCCTAGGAAATATTCCCCTGCATGATATATGCAGAGCAGCCACATGGTCCACTACACACACATTTACAAAACACTATTGCGTAGATGTGCAGTCAAAACAGCAGGCAGCTGTAGGACAGGCTGTTCTCAAAACACTTTTTCAGACCGCTGCAGCTGGCACGGGTAGCCGCCGCTAATAGAGGGCACTGCTATGTATTCTATGCACAGATATGAATTCAGCAGCCCACATGCCTCGAACTGAATATGCTACTTACCAGTATGCATCTGTTCTTGGCATGTAGGGCTGCTGACATTCATATCGCCCTCCCTCCTCCCCGGCGCCTGTCGCAGCTGCAGCTCTCAGAATTACTGCAAGCATGGTCATCACTTTCTGTATCTACTCCATCACTGCCACAATGGCGAAAAACAATCTGAGGATGGAGAGGATGCCCATGCGCACTGTAGTCCAGGGGAGGAGTCACCTATCCAAGGATACTTCGAAGACTCTTCCAGGACAACAACGTGCAAACATCCGGACCCAACACTAGGCGGCGATCTATGCACAGATATGAATGTCAGCAGCCCTACATGCCAAGAACAGATGCATACTGGTAAGTAGCATATTCAATGTCTGGCAGTAGTAGCAGCACATCTCAGAAGACAACAAATTCATGTCTTCCCGTATCTAGACTACTGGCTAATAAAAGACAAGTCATTCAACAAATGTGTTCTACACACTCACCAAACTATCCAAATCTTGCACAACTTGGGATTCACAATAAACTATCCCAAATCTCATCTCCAACCCTCTCACATACATCAATATCTAGGAGCCACCATAAACACCTCCACAGCCCTAGCATATCCCAGCCCAGCCAGGATAGCCAATATACAAGCTCGTATCACAAAATTTCAAATCCAGCACTCTTCCAGCAAGAGTGTTCATGCAACTCATAGGCATGATGGCATCATGCATCTTTATTGTGCCTTATGCAAGACTTCAAATGCGTCCCTTGCAAGAATGTCTAGCACATCAGTGGAATCAGGCTTACGGACAACTTACAGATCTGGTGTTTGTGGACAGCCGCACACATCGCTCTCTGAAATGGTGGAACATAACAAACCTGTCCAAAGGGCGGCCGTTCCTAGAGCCTCTTCCACAGATAGTGCTGACAACGGATGCATCACTCACAGGATGGGGAGCTCATCTCCTCGGACACACCACTCAGGGCAAATGGACCACTCAACAGAAAGTGCTTCATTTCAATTACCTGGAACTGCTAGCAGTGTTTCTAGCACTGAAATCATTCCAACTACATCTCCAGAACAAAACTGTCCTCATGCGGACAGACATGACAGCCATGTATTACATACAAAAACAAGGAGGCACACATTCTCTCCAGCTGTCCCAGCTCACACAGAACATTTGGAGATGGGCCATTCCCCAGAATATATACCTGCTTGCAGAACACCTTCCAGGGGTTCACAATCAAATTGCCGATCTGTTAAGTCGACAAACTCAACAGATCCACGAATGGGAACTACATCCCCAAGTCCTACTGCCCTTTTTCCAACAATGGGGCCAACCAGACATAGATCTGTTCGCCACACACGAAAACGCAAAATGGCCAACCTTTGCCGCCAGGTATCCCCACCCGGAGTCAAAGGGCAATGCGATATGGATGAACTGCTCAGGCAGATTTGCGTACGCTTTTCCGCCTGTCCCACTCATTCCATGAGTGGTACGCAAGCTCGGGCAACAGTCTCTCAAACTGATACTAGTAGCTCCCACATGGGCACGCCAGCTGTGGTTCCCAACACTACTGGAACTCTCGCTAGTTCCACACCAAAAACGACATCTCTCCCCGTACTTATTAACCCAGAACCATGGAGAAATCAGACACCCAGATCTGGCTCCTGAAGTCCTAGAGTTCGGTTACCTCAACCTGCCACTAGACTGCATGAATATTATAAAGGAGGCCAGAAGACCTACCACTAGAGCTTGCTATGCTGCAAAATGGAAAAGATTTGCCATTTACTGCACTAACAATCATATAAACCCACTGGATGCATCCATCCAGGACATCTTTTGCTACTTACGGCACTTGCAAAGATGTAATTTGGCATACTCATCCATACGTCTCCACCTAGCAGCATTAGCAGCCTACTTACAAAATCGACAACACTGGTCACTCTTTAGAGTACCTGCGATCAAATCCTTCATGGAAGGACTTAAAAGGATTATTCCTCCCAGATTCCCACCCTCTCCAGTGTGGAATCTAAACATTGTTCTTACCAGGCTCATGGGACCCCCCATTTGAACCTCTGCATAAATGCGAACTACAGTTCCTCACATGGAAAGTAGCTTTCCTTATCGCTATCACATCCCCCAGAAGGGTAAGTGAAATTCAGGCTTTAACCATACAAGAACCATTCTTACAATTACACCGTAACAAAGTGGTTCTTAGAACAAATCCGAAATCCCTTCCAAAAGTCATATCTCTGTTCCATCTTAACCAATCAGTAGTGTTACCAGTGTTCTTCCCAAATCCAGACTCGGTAGCTGAAAGAGCTATTCATACCTTAGACGTTAAAAGAGCCCTTCTTTACTACATTGACAGAACCAAATCGTTCTGCAAAACAATTGTTCGTAGCTTTCTCTCCACCACATAAAGGCAACCCCAATTCCAATTCTGGGATAGCTAGGTGGATCGTTAAATGTATCCAAATATGCTACCACAAGGCTAAACGCACACTAACAGTTCCCCCTAGTGCGCATTCCACACGCAAAATAGGGGCTTCCATGGCATTCTTAGTAAACATTCCCTTAGAAGATATTTGTAAGGCAGCCACATGGTCTACAACACACACCTTCACTAAACACTATTGTGTTGACGTGCAAGCAAAGCAACAAGCTTCTGTGGGTCAGGCTGTCCTTAAAACTTTGCTTCAAACTGCTGCAACCCATACAGGTGACCACCGCTAGGGAAGATACTGCTATATAGTCTATCCTAAGTGTGTGATCTGCAGCTCATATGCCTCGAATGGAATATGCTACTTACCAGTACGCTGCCAAGTGGAAAAGATTTGTTTATTGCCATAACAACACAATCCTCCCTCTAGATGCATCCATACAGCACATCATATGCTACTTACTCCACCTACAAAGATGTAACCTAGCATATACATCCATTCGGCTACACCTCGCAGCAATTGCCGCTTACTTACAAAACAGACAGCACCTATCACTTTTCAGAGTGCCTGCCATTAAAGCCTTCATGGAGGGCCTAAAAAGAATAATTCCCCCCAGAGTGCCACCCTCACCTGTGTGGAACTTAAATATAGTGCTCACAAGGCTAATGGGACCGCCTTTTGAACCCTTGCATAAATGCGAACTGCAATTCCTCACATGGAAAACAGCTTTCCTTGTAGCCATCACCTCCCTTAGAAGGGTCCGTGAAATACAAGCACTTACTATACAAGAACCTTTTCTCCAAATGCACCCGAACAAGGTTGTCCTACGTACCAACCCAAAATTCCTACCCAAAGTCATCTCACCCTTTCATCTAAACCAATCGGTAGAATTACTGTTTTTTTTCTCGCAACCTCAAACTGTTGCAGAAAGGGCTCTACACACACTGGATGTTAAAAGGGCCTTGCTTTACTATATCCAGAGAACACAACCTTTCAGGAAGACAAAGCAATTGTTTGTCTCTTTCTCCCCACCTCATAAAGGCAACCCCATCTCTAAATCAGGGATAGCTAGGTGGATTGTAAAATGCATACAGATTTGCTACCACAAAGCAAAACGCACGCTATCTGTTCCCCCCTAAAGCCCACTCTACAAGAAAGATAGGGGCTTCTATGGCTTTTCTAGGGAACATCCCATTACATGATATCTGCAAGGCAGCTACATGGTCAACACCGCACACTTTCACTAAACATTACTGTGTAGATGTGCAAACCAAGCAACAAGCTAGTGTGGGCCAGGCTGTACTAAAAACACTATTTCAAACCACTGCAACAAATACCGGTGGTCGCCGCTAAGGTTGGGAACTGCTATATAGTCTATGCAAAAGTGTATAATCTGCAGCTCATATGCCTCGAACGGAATATGCTACTTACCAGTATGCATCTGTTCTTGGCATGTAGAGCTGCAGAGCCACACATGCCCACCCACCTCCCCGGGACCTGTATCTGTTCCAGCATTGTCTTACTTAGACATCACACATGGACATCTCTCTCTTTTCTACAAACTCCATCATTTCCCATCATGACGAAAAACAATCTAACGATGGAGTTGATGCCCATGCGCACGGTCGTCCGAGGGAGGAGTCACCTATCTTGTGACCAAAGACTTCTTCCGAAGACAACAACAACCTGCAAGCATCCGAGCCCAACACCAGATGGCGATCTACTATCCTAAGTGTGTGGCTCTGCAGCTCTACATGCCAAGAACAGATGCATACTGGTAAGTAACATATTCCTTCCAGAATAAGTATTGGGAGAACTCCAGATTTCCCACATGAAGCAATAAAAATGAAAGAAAAGTAAATCTATTAATTATAGGCGATTTTTTTTTTTTAAGTGAATGATGCTGAAAGTGAATGTCTGGGAGGGTGAAGAGACTGCAAATAGACATTTGATGGGGAACTATTTGTGGCGGCACACCTTTTGGAATAATGCCCTCTAAACTACCTCTATTACACTATCCATCCACATCCTAAAGGCTGAGGACAGTAGACTCATTAATCTGTCATTTTCAAATGGAGGCACTAGGCTGATCTGGTTAGTAACATTCATGAAAAGAAGACTTATTTTATTGTGTTGGGAAAGAACCAAAACTGTGGCCTGGGCTAAAGCAATTCTTTTAGGTAAGTTAAAAGCACAGTGAATGTCGGCCAATTGCTTTTCTTACTATAACTGTATGGGCATGAAAGGCCAAATTAAAGCAATTTTATTCATTTGCTCTGTGAAATTAGGAAAAGTGATGGATCAAGAACACCCCGCGATGAAAGGAGGCGAGCACAGCACAACGAAGGTAAGGATGTTTATGGTGCCCTGACTTGTGGCTTTAACCAATTGTGTGGTATTCATTCATATTAATGATTTAAAGTTGTTCACTTTTTCCAAGGATCTTAGAGCCCAGGTCTCAGATATGGGTTTTGGAGCTTGAATCTTCTCTTTATTCACATGCTGCGCAGTGCGTTATTCTACCTTTTAGTGTGTGGGTCGGTAAATGTTTGTTTCTTTCCCCCAACACCTAAGCCTAATTTGGGCGTCGACCAATAATGAGTATTCTAAAATAATTTTTGGAGTAGTGTCATCAGAAACATAGTGGATTTGCCCCAAGTAATTTTGAGCCCTGACATAGCATTCAATTTATAAGAACAATGTGATTATAGGGGACACGTTCATAGCAGGATTTTTTTTAATTTTTTTTTTTTAACATATTTGGCCAATCGCCATTACCATTAGGCGACAAAATACTGACAAATTACCAGATATGACAATTTGTATATAAAGAAATGAAAATAGAAACCAAAACTTCATGCAAACTTTCCCACCCCACCCCTACTAGAGAGCATGTGTAATTGCAAATGTACATCTTAAAGAGAAGAACACAAATTCACATAACATGGCCCCTAGCGTCCCGCAGAGGCTGCTTTTTAGGGAGTCTGCGAAGGAAGAGGAGGAAAGTCTATGTCGCTGTATATAGCCCATCTCGACCAGATTTTCCTATGCTTTTGAGGGCAGCCCGCGCTTGGAAGACCGCTATCTCCGCACCCATGCATTTGTCTAGTTCCTTCCACCATTTTCCTATTGTCAGTGGGGAAGTTCCCCTCCATAGCTGGGCAATGTCATGTTTGGCAATTGTGAGTGCAAGGAAGAGTAAGTTTTGTTTGTAACGATTCCCTCCGATATCATCTGTACTATACAGTAGGAACAGTCTGGGGTCAAGTGGGAGGTCCCAAGACAGCACCTCTTTAAGGCAAGTTGAAACTCTGTGCCAAAAGGGCTGTATTGCAGCGCAGCTCCATACGGTATGAAAGAGGGACCCCCTCCTCCCTGTCACAATGAAGGCACTGAGGAGATGCTATTGCCCCAATCCTCCAGAGGCGAAGGCGTGTATAGTACACACGATGCACATATTTGAATTGGATAAGACGGTACCTGGAAGACATATGTACCATGCCACAATGGCGTTGTCGGAGTCAGACGCCCATACCACCCCATGCGCCGGTCAGTAGATCCCCACGGCCGAATTTTCGTTCTGCTGGCGTGAGGTAGAGGATTAAGCGACCGTGCGCTATACAGCAACCGAAGGAGGAGAACCCCTTCCATTGCCGTGTGTTCAAGAGCAAATGCCGGATCTGTAGGTGTATTATACCACCAGTCGTTAATAACCAGGAGGTGAAAGGCCACATAATACGTGTACACGTCTGCAGCCGCAATACCGCCACAGTATGTAGATTGCACACAGGTCTGCAGCGCCACCCGAACCACCCCTCCACCCCATAAAAACTTGTTAAGTATTGCATTTATTTGTGCGAACCAAGACCGTGGTATATGATATAGGAAATTTTGGAGTCGATAAAGCACTCTGGGGAGAGAGACCATTTTAAACATTGCCGAGCGCCCATATAACGAGAGGCAGGGAGGACCATACGGACTTCTCTCCCCGGAGGCCGGCCAGGAGCTTGTTAATATTGCGCGCCCATGAGGTCATAGGGCAGGGGTACATATATATACCCAGATATTGGAAGCCATCAGTGACGTGTTGGAGCTGAGATGCCCATGTACCTCTGCCCTGTTGTCCGCATACTGAGAATAGCACTGATTTGGAAGGGTTAGCGTGGAGTCTGGTGGTCCGACCGAAGACGCAGAGAATTTGTAAGATTCTCGGACCCGAGATCCAGGGATCCCTCTTAAAAAATAAGATGTCGTCTGCGTATAAGGCAATACGATCTGTCTGTGATCTTGGCCATTCAAAACCGTGGACGACTGGGTCTCGGCGAACCCATACTGCCAGGGGTTCCACCGCCAAGGCGAATAGAAGTGGGGACAGGGGGCAGCCATGTCGTGTGGCCGGGCTAATGAGAAAGAGGGGAGAAAGATGACCAGCAATACGCACTGAGGCCATGGGTTCCGCATATAATAAGCGCACGTAGGCCAGGAAGCGTGGGCCAAAATTGACCGCCTCCAAAAGCTGGAATAAGTACTCCCAGTTCAGGGAGTCAAAGGCCTTATCTGTGTCTGCAAGAAGTATCGACACATGGCATCCCAGCTCCGGGACCAATGCCATGGCATTATGGACCCGGCGACTATTGCGACGAGTGGCTTGGTTCGGCATGAAGCATGATTGATCTAGGTGTAACCGATCTTGAATGCAGGTACCCAGGCGGTCTGCAAGGACTTTCCCTAGTAACTTGGATTTAAAGTTGATTAGGGTAATAGGGCGGTATGAAGAGGGATCATCTGGCGGGCGACCGGGCTTCAAAAATAAGACCATCTTGGCTTGACTCCAGTCTCGGGGCAATAGTTGTCGTTCGAGAGATTCGTGTATGGTGCGGGCCCACCGAGGACATGTGAGAGCGAAGGAATTCTACGGGGAACCCGGGCTCAGCCAGGTCGCATCACATTTAGTGCCGCCGTCAATTCATCTACTGTATTGGGGGGCATCTAGTTGATCTCTTAACTGTTCTGTTAGTGTCTGGGGGGGGGGGGGGCAAAGGGGGGGGGGAATGTCCCGAAGGAACTCCGCTATGATGTCCTCTGAAATCTGCTCCCTCCGAATATATACTGTGGAGAAATGATGCGCAAATTCTGTAACTACGTTTGCGGGGATGAGCGTAAGGCGCCATCGCGACCTCGAATGATTGAGGCCGGGGCGTGCTCAGGTTGACAGAGCATGTGTAACATTTTGCTTGATTTATCCTCCCACTGGTA
The DNA here is from genome assembly GCF_964204655.1 of Triturus cristatus. Lineage (NCBI taxonomy): Eukaryota > Metazoa > Chordata > Amphibia > Caudata > Salamandridae > Triturus > Triturus cristatus. The sequence goes on along the minus strand of NC_140590.1, from coordinate 138,056,552 downwards.
TATCCGATGTTGAGCACATCGGGATCTTTAATGAAGAGGGAAACATTCTGTGTATAGTGATACCAAAATGCAACATGCTCTAAAACTTGAAGCTTTAATGTGCTTGGTTTTGCCACAACATACAAGCAATGTGCTCAATGCCAAGTAGCAGTGTAGCAAGGGGGCACCCCTGTCTTGTACCTTGTTGAATACTAAATAGGTGAAGAGAGCATATTGTTGACCCTCAATATTTAGGGAGAGGGCATATAGTAGTCTCACCCATTTCATAAAGACTGGACTAACGCTTATTCTACTAAGGGTCCAGAACAAGTATGGGCAGTGTAAAGAAACAAAGTCTTTGGCAGCATCGAGCAACGCAGCAGCTCATATTTGGGAGACAGTTGTTCCATAAGGGCAAAGACCGTACGCAGGTTGTTAGACATGCTTCTCCCTGATATGAACCACCAGTTGCTCAGACAGCCTAATAGTTGACACAAGGGGGTAACAATCTATTGTTGTCAAAGTGCCCCATATTGACATGGTCACCCCAACTTTTTGCCTGCTACATGTGATTTCGTCTGAAAGTGCACTTGGTTCCTGCTAACCAGGTCCCTAGGGCCAGAGGTCTTTCCCTAAACTGTAAAATTGTTCCCCCATTTGGCAAAACCTTTAGCACCCTCTGTAAGTCCCTAGTAAATGGTACCCTGATACCTAGGGCCTGAGGTACTAAAGAGGGCCTGAGATACTAAAGAGGGCCCCTAAGGCTGCAGCACGAATTGTGTTCTCTTAGGGGACCCCTCACCAAACACATGCAATCTGCTATTGCAGGCTGCCTGTCTTGGTTCAGACAGAAGTGAAAATACGACATGTCATACATCCATGTGTGCACTGGCTCCTAATACTGCATGTAATATTTGGCAGTCACCACTACGGCAGGTCTGACAACCCTATGGCAGGGCGCTGAATAATACAAGTGAGGGCATATCTGCATGAGCAGATATGTCCCTATGCTGGTCAGTCCTATTACTGGAGGGAGCTAAGATGTGTGCTTCACCTCGCCTCCCCTATCTTAGGGGTGGGGTTGGCAAAGGTGGGCCCACCTCTCCTTCTAGCATGATATTCCCCCGATTCACCCCAAAGTGGGGGGCATAACCAGTGGGAGCCAGTTGCTGGAGGCAACAAAAGGCAGGGACAGCTCACAAAGGCTACGGGCCTTTGAAGCTTCCCCTTCCTGAACCCAGCCCATACTGGGGAGGAGGTATGGCGCACCTGCCCAGGAGGGACTTTGTCTCTGGACCCAGAGAGTGGAGGCGCTCTCCACCCAGGTGTCCAAAAACCGGTCTGGTGGTGGCAAATGGCGGGCAGCCATTTAGGAACTACAACAGGGCGTTTTCAATGGCAGGAGACTGAAAAGTGCTGATGCCGTGAAGAGAAGTGTCTGAAGAGATCCAAGCCTGGATCGGAGATGTGAAGAACCTGAAAGCAGAGGGGACCAGTGACCAGGGGCACGATAGACGAATGGATTTCTGAATCGAAGTACAGGTTCACTGATCAGTTTAGCTGCTGCATTCGGTCAGCAAAGAAAAAAAGATGACGAATGGCCACCGATGTCGGGCGCTTCAGGTGCGAAGAGGGGAAGCTTGACTCCTCAGCCATGAGGACCAGGAAGCGTCGGACGACCAGGAGCCCGATTAGAGCTGTCTCACGAAGGATGACGAGTGCTGCAGCGTCCGTGCCCCCAAGCCTTTGCAACAGCAACCCACGCAGGAAGATAAATGCTTCAGTGTGTACCAGCAAGGTCATGGGGACTCCCCAAGCGATGGAGAGTCAGGGCACGTCTGGAGCAACCAGGGAAGCCCTATTAAAGTGAGAGTTGCCTTCGTAGGGACCCACCAGTCAGCGGACCAGGGATCGCGAAGGAGCCTCGAGCGAAAACACAGAGCGGGCTCACGCAACACTCGTGGAGTGTAGGCCTGCAATCTTCGGTGGGAAAGGTGCTCGGGGTCTAGGCTACAAGTAACCCAATGCACAGCCTCAAGGGACGTCGAGAAGCTGATGCACTTGCAAATGTGTACGGTGTCCAGGAGTTCCGGTTCCACGGTACCCACGAAGGCTACGGGTTTCAGCTTTGCTGGGGACTCGGGTCAGCCTCTGGGAAGTCAAGAAACCCACCTCCTGTGTTGCAAATTCTTCGGCGTCCGGCGGGAGCTTCGGAGATGCAGACCGGACAGATGTATCTTTGGTGCCTGCCAAGCAGGGGAGTAACTCCTTTACTCCAAGGGAGATTCTTCTGTCATCTAGTCGTGTAGATCATCGAAGTTCCAGGATTTCTGTATCAGAGTTTCGTCCAGGTGTAATCTAAAGTCCTGTAGCCAGGGGTTCCTTTCTTATACCCAAGGAAGGGGTTGGACATACTCTGGGGATCCACCTATGGGAGGGTCGGAAAAGAGGGGTGGCTACACCCATTTTCTTTGTCCAGTTCTGCGCTAGAGCAGGGGCTGGTAGCCCCTGCAACTGGTTTGAGCTGGACTATGCACAGGGACCCCAAATGTGCCCCCAGTGCACACTTCAAAGCCCTCCTGGAGTGCTCCCACCCAGCCCATAACCACTAAGGCCTGTCTGGGAGGTGGTAACACCTTCCTGTGACAGGAAACCTATTGTCCAGGCCTCCCCTACCGGAGTTTCAGTCAGCAGCAGGAGGCCAGCCCCGAGTCTGTGGCTGGCAGCATCAATTTTGTGATGCCAGGGCTCTGTTGGTTGGTGCCGGGTATACCGGTGCTGTCATGTCTCTCCCTCTAGAAGGGTGGGATCATACTCCCACACCAGTTACTGGTGTGGGGGTATAATTCCAAGGTGTTTGACACCAAACACGACATGTCTCCGTGCAGCCAGTCCAAAGTTAGCATTTACCGTTTAGTTATAATGCACTTAAGAGTATGTGGTCAGGCTGCATCACAGACAACCCCGGAGAAGAGATTCCGAAGGCTGCAGAGGGACTCTGCTCATGCATTGGCACCCTCTCACACAAAACCAAGCACCCTGCCTTCAGGATTGATAAGGCCTGCCATAGGGGTGACTGATAGGTTTTATATGTGCAGTGATAGGTTGAGATATAGTTAACCTATATCTCAGTAAGGGGTGCATGCATCACCTTACCCAGGCTGCAGTAGCAGACCTGTGGTCTCATTTTGTAGGGCTTCCCAGGGGTGACATAATATATGCTGCAGCCCCTGGTAGGCCTCTGGGGTACCTATGCCCTAGGTACATAGTGTTCGAGGCATATGAGCTGCAGATTACACACTTTTGCATAGATCGCCATCTGGTGTTGGGCCCGGATGTTTGCAGTTTGTTTTTCCTCTTGGAAAGTCTTTGGAAGTCACGAGGTCGGTGACTCCTCCTTTGGATCGTATTGCGCATGGGCTTCTGCTCCATCCTCAGATTGTTTTTTTCCGCCATCGGGCTCGGATGTAATCTTCGAGCTCCGGTTCCGAACATTTTCAAGTTCGACGATCGAAGCGGAATCCTCACCTCACATCGCGGTATTGTTTCGATCGCAATCTCCTCAATCAACGCACCTTCTCATCGACAAATCTTCGGTTCCAGTCGTCGACGGCGGCCTTCGGGCCTACCCAAGCTCCGGTCCCGGCTGATGGAAAGAACTCCATTCAAGAAGTGCCCTCTGTGGGTCCAAATTCCCCCACACCGATCTTCATGAGGTATGCAACCTCTGCCTCTCCCCTGAACACGAGGCTCGAGACTGTCTGGCCTGTAAGTCTTTCAGATCGAAAAAGACTATTCGGGACCGAAGAGCCAGACGAAACATGGCACACTCCTCGACCTCCATTCCAGTCGATATCTTCGGAGACGACATTGAAGATCCGGGACAGCAGCGCACCGAAGAGGACCTCGTCAGTGCTTCCGAGGCCGATGACTCAGATGTGGAGGACATCACTCTGGCGCAGAGGGTCATGAGTAATATACCCAACCCACCCCCACCCCCCCCTCCCACACCCGCGCCAACACCCAAAAAGGCTTTGGTCACGCCTTCACCTCCGGGCCTAGGCAAGACCAGAGACACTGCATCACACACCCCACCTTCGGGCCCGGTGAAGAAGCCAAATAAGCCTTCCGGCAGCTCGGGCTCGCGCCAGCCTGCCAGCCATGCCGAGAAACACACTTCGGCACCGATAAAGAAACCGGCCTCTACCTCGACACGGAGCACCGCACCGAAGCCCTCGGGGTCGAAACCCAGCGCTTCCGTACCGACGCCATCTTCGGTACCGACCAAACCCCATAACGCCCTCGGCACCGACACTTCCCAGCCGAAGCCCACCTTGGCGCCGACAAAGAAATCGGAAGTTTCCAAGCCCAGTGCTAAGCAAACTGGCACGGACAAGCCTAAAAAGTCATCGGCCCCGAAGACTTCGGCGCCGACGGACCAAACATTGTCACAGGAACTATTTACACCGGATCCCTTACAAAAAACTCTCACCAAGGATCCAAAAACTGGACATTTGGCACTCTCTTCCAAAAAGAAACATTTGGACAAACCGGCTCCGCCTCCACCTCCAAAGAGGAAAGACTCTGCTACCTTCCCTTTCAGAATACCTTCCCCACCTCCTCCTCCACCCTCTCCACCTCCGCCTTCTCCACCCCCACCTCATCGTTTTCCGACCCCGTCTCCAGACGATGATGATCAGGGGGACCCATATCACGATACAGGAGATGTGCCCCAAGACCCCACCCCTACAGGATCCCCAGACCCATGGGACGACTACAATAACCCAGATATTCCCGACGTCCCACAAGATGACCTTTACCCTTCCAGGCCATCTCCACCGGAAGACTCATTAGGTTTCCACCACCTACTTCAAAGGGCGGCACACTATCACGGGGTAGAGTTGCACACTGACCCAGTGGAGGAGGATTTCCTCCTCGACACATTTGATACCACGCATAGGTCTACCTCCATACTACCTATGCTTAAGGGGGTGGTAAAGCATGCGCCAGAGGTTTTTAAGGACCCAGTCAGGGCCAGGGTCATTAACCCACGCATAGAGAAAAAATACAAAGCTGCCCCCACAGATCCTGCCTATATCAAAGGGCCAGCGCCACTAGATTCCCTAGTGGTTTCCACTGCACGAAAAAGATCAAATTCCCAGGCGTCAGGCGAAGCACCACCACCTGACAAAGAGTCAAAGCTACTGGACGCATCAGGAAAGCGCACTGCGTCACAGGCAGCCAATATATGGCGTATCGCCAACACCCAAGCGCTATTGGCCAGATACGATAGGGCACATTATGATGAATTAGAAACCATAATGCACCACCTCCCTGAAAGATACAAAACTAGGGCCAATGAATTAATTCAAGAGGGTAAGACAATAACTAACACCACTATACGCTGTGCCTTAGATGCAGTAGACACAGCCTCCAGGGCCATTGATACTAGCGTCCTCCTCCGTCGCCATGCTTGGCTAAGAATATCAGGTTATAAACCAGAGGTACAAGCCTCCATCCTGAATCATCCCTTTGACCAAGAACACCTATTCGGCCCAAAGGTTGATGAGTCCCTCGAAAAAATGAAGGACACCGATACGGCGAAGTCCATGGGAGCCCTGCAGTCACACCCTCCTAGGCGCTCTTTTCGCTGCTCTTCCTTTCGGAGTACATCTAGAGGCTACTCCTCAGATAACGCGTCCACTTCCTACAAATCCCCCACTCGGTCCACCTTCACTAGGGGTTATCAAAGAGGCGGCTATAGGGGCAATAATAATAAAGGCAGAGGCAAAACCAATACCGCCTGCTCTGCCACACCGCCTACCCAATGACTTCCCCCCGCTCCCTCTAGACCATCCCACTCCAAACCGGAGGCCCCAAAAAAGCATGGCGCACACAAACCATCGAAGTCCTCGGTTCCGAAATCACCGGTGCCGACGGACGATTCGACGCCATTGGCTCTGTTTACACCAGACCCTTTACAAAAGACTCTGTCCAAAGATCCAAAGACTGGACTATTGACTTTAATTATCAAGAAAAGACGCCTTGATACTCCGGCTCCTCCTCCACCACCCAAACGGAAGGACTCTGCTACTTCTCCCCTCAGAGTGCCCTCCCCACTACCACCTCCTCCACCCCCTCCCCCTCCCAGGTCTCCGCCACCTTTACCTCACTACTCTCCGGCCCCGTCCCCAGATCCGGACGACGGGGACCCGGACAATTATCCGACGGACGCCCCAATGGATCCCACTCCACCAGGGACCCCAGACCCGTGGGAGGATTACAATAACCCTGATGTACCCGATATTCCTCAGGACGACCTATACCCATCCAGGCCGTCTCCTCCAGAGGACTCCTTAGGGTTCCATCATGTTGTGCAGAGAGCAGCACACTACCATGGGGTGGACATGCACACTGAACCAGTGGAAGACGACTTCTTACTGGATACATTCGACATACAGGACAAATCCACCTCTATCTTACCCATGCTTAAGGGTGTCACCAAGCATGCCGCAGAGGTGTTCAAAGACCCTGTCAGGGCCAGGGTACTAAACCCTAGAATAGAGAAAAAGTATAAGGCGGCACCCACAGACCCTGCATACATTAAGGGCCCTGCTCCCTTAGATTCCCTAGTTGTCTCTACAGCTAGAAAGCGGGCTAACTCCCAGTCCTCAGGAGAAGCCCCACCGCCAGACAAGGAATCCAAACTCCTAGACGCGTCTGGCAAGCGCACCGCCTCTCAAGCTGCAAACATGTGGCGCATTGCAAACACACAAGCGCTACTTGCGCGCTATGACAGAGCACACTACGACGAACTTGAGGCTCTTATGCAGCACCTCCCCGAGAAACACAAGCGTAGGGCTCATGAGCTAATACAGGAGGGTAAACTCATTACAAACACCTCCATTAAGTGTGCCCTCGATGCAGCCGACACTGCTTCTAGAGCCATAAATACCAGTGTCCTGCTTCGTCGCCATGCCTGGCTCAGGATCTCGGGGTTTAAGCCTGAAGTCCAGGCGTCCATACTCAATCACCCCTTTGACCAACAAACTCTCTTTGGGCCCAAGGTAGACGAAGCGTTGGAAAAGATGAAAAAGGACACAGACACAGCAAAGTCTATGGGGGCACTCCAAACACAAGCGTCTAAACGTTCCTTTCGACGCTCCTCCTTTCGTGGCACAGGCAGAGGCTTCTTCACCGATAGCACCTCTACCTCCTACAAATCCCCTCCTCAAAATACCTTTTCAAAGGGCAACCAAAGGGGTGGTTACAGAGGCAACAACAATAAGGGCAGGGGCAAAACTAACAACACCCGTTCTGCCACCCCGCACACACAATGACTTCCCTCCGCTCCCCCCAGACCATTCCACTCCGGTCGGGGGCAGACTACAAAACTTTATCCACGCATGGGAGTCCATAACATCGGACAAATGGGTGACCCAAATCATTCGGTCAGGGTACTGTCTCGAGCTAACATCTACCCCACCCAATATCCCACCAAGGCACCGCCCAATGTCTCAAGAACATTCCACACTGCTCAAACAGGAGGTACTCTCCCTCCTCCAAAAACACGCTATAGAGCAGGTCCCCATCAATCAGCAAAATCTAGGGGTTTACTCCCTATATTTCCTAATACCAAAGAAAGATGGGACCCTCAGGCCCATTCTGGACCTCCGGCCTCTAAATGCCTACATACATTCAGACCATTTCCATATGGTCACCCTACAACAAGTCCTCCTGCTCCTCTGTCAGGGAGATTTTCTCACAACCTTGGATCTGAAAGACGCATACTTTCACATTCCAATAAACCCCTCTCACAGGAAATACCTCAGGTTCGTGGTGGACGGGCAACATTACCAATTCACGGTTCTCCCCTTCGGGGTCACCACCGCACCACGGGTGTTTACCAAATGCCTAGCGGTAGTAGCAGCACACCTCAGACGTCAACACATTCACGTCTTCCCTTACTTAGACGACTGGCTGATAAAAGCCGCGTCTTACCACCAATGCGTGCAGCATACAAACAGCACCATCCAACTGCTCCACCAGCTAGGCTTCACGGTGAACTACCAAAAGTCCCACCTCATACCATCTCACACAAAGCAATATCTCGGGGCCACTATAGACACCTCCAAAGGTATTGCCTATCCAAACACAACCAGAATCACAAGCATTCAAGCCTTACGCAAAACATTCCTTCCCCAACACTCTCTTCCAGCAAGAGTGTTCATGAAGCTCATAGGAATGATGGCGTCTTGCATCTTTATAGTGCCCCATGCAAGACTACACATGCGTCCACTTCAGGAGTGCCTAGCACGACAGTGGAACCAGGCCCAGGGTCAGCTGACGGATCTGGTGTTGGTGGACGGCCGCACACATCACTCTCTGCAGTGGTGGAACACCACAAACCTTTCCAAAGGGCGGCCGTTCCTGGACCCGGTTCCTCAGGTGATTCTAACAGCGGACGCATCGCTCTCCGGCTGGGGAGCGCACCTCCTACACCTCACAATGCAAGGTCTATGGACGCCACAGCAAAAATTGCTCCACATCAACCATCTGGAGCTCTTGGCGATCTTTCTAGCCCTAAAATCTTTCCAAAAACAGATTTCGGGCAAAGCAGTCCAACATGACTGCAATGTATTATATCCAAAAACAGGGGGGGACACACTCTCCCCAGCTCTCCCGCTTAGCCCAGAGCATATGGAGATGGGCAATTCCCCAAAACATCTTTCTCCTGGCACAACACGTTCCAGGCGTACAAAACACCATGGCAGATCTGCTCAGCAGACAAACGCAACAACTACACGAATGGGAACTCCATCCGCAAGTTCTTCAGCCATTCTTCCAACAGTGGGGGCATCCTCAGATAGACCTCTTCGCCACCCACGAAAACAAAAAATGCCCAAGCTTCGCCGCCAGATACCCACACCCATTGTCCAAGGGCAATGCGATATGGATGAACTGGTCAGGCAGATTTGCATACGCCTTTCCACCTCTCCCACTAATTCCATTAGTGGTCAGGAAGCTACAACAGCACTCCCTCACACTCATTCTGGTAGCTCCGACGTGGGCCAGGCAGCCGTGGTACACCGCGCTACTACAACTATCCGTGGCACCACATCAAAAACTGCACCTATACCCATGCCTCCTAACCCAGAACCATGGAGAAATCAGGCACCCGGACCCAGCTCAGCTCAACCTGGCGATCTGGCTCCTGAAATCCTAGAATTCGGATACCTTAACCTTCCCCCTGATTGCATGAACATCATCATGGAAGCCAGACGTCCTACCACTAGAGCATGTTATGCCGCAAAGTGGAAAAGATTTGTTATTTACTGCCGTAACAATACAATCAACCCTTTAGATGCATCCATACAGCACATCATATGCTATCTGCTCCATCTTCACAGGTGTAACCTGGCATATTCATCCATACGCCTACACCTAGCAGCGATCGCTGCTTATCTACAAAACAGACAGCATTTATCTCTCTTCAGAGTGCCCGCTATTAAAGCCTTCATGGAAGGCCTTAAACGAGTAATTCCTCCCAGGGCACCACCTTCCCCTGTATGGAATCTAAATTTAGTTCTTACACGACTAATGGGTCCGCCCTTCGAACCAATGCATAAATGCGAGCTACAGTTTCTCACCTGGAAAACAGCTTTTCTCGTAGCTATCACTTCCCTTAGAAGGGTTGGTGAAATACAAGCGTTCACTATACAGGAACCCTTCATACAAATACATCACAGCAAGGTCATACTTCGCACAAATCCGAAGTTCCTGCCCAAGGTCATTTCCCCCTTCCATCTCAATCAATCGGTGGAATTACCTGTCTTCTTCTCGCAACCTCAATCTGTTGCAGAAAGAGCCTTACACACACTCGATGTAAAAAGGGCCTTGCTATACTACATACAAAGAACGCAACCCTTCAGGAAGACTAAACAATTGTTCGTCTCCTTCTCTCCACCACATAAAGGCAACCCCATTTCTAAATCAGGGATAGCTAGGTGGATTGTAAAATGCATACAGATTTGCTACCAAAAGGCTAAAAGAACATTATCTGTTCCGCCTAAAGCCCATTCTACAAGAAAGTTAGGGGCTTCTATGGCCTTTCTAGGGAATATACCCTTAGATGACATCTGCAAAGCAGCCACATGGTCTACACCGCACACCTTCACAAAACATTACTGTGTAGATGTGCATTCCAAGCAGCAAGCTAGAGTGGGCCAGGCTGTACTAAAGACACTATTTCAAACCACTGCAACGGATACCGGTGGTCGCCGCTAGGGTTGGGTACTGCTATATAATCTATGCTAAGTGTACAATCTGCAGCTCATATGCCTCGAACGGAATATGCTACTTACCAGTATGCATCTGTTCTTGGCATGTAGAGCTGCAGAGTTGTACACGCCCACCCGCCTCCCCGGCTACCTGTATCCGTTCCAGTACATCTTATTTAGATACTACACACATGGGTTTCTCACTGTGATTACCAAGCTCCATCATTTCCCTGTTGGCGAAAAACAATCTGAGGATGGAGCCGAAGCCCATGCGCAGTACGGACCGAAGGAGGAGTCACCAAACTCGTGACTTCCAAAGACTGTCCAAGAAGAAAAACAAACTGCAAACATCCGGGCCCAACACCAGATGGCGATCTATGCTAATTGTACAACTCTGCAGCTCTACATGCCAAGAACAGATGCATACTGGTAAGTAGCATATTCCTTTCCTTTCAGGCTTTTAAATAAAATCAGAGAGCATTACGAGTATCCTCAAAGTGTTATATTTTGCAAGCGTGTGCATGTTTTAGTACTGGAGTCACTTTTAGTAATGCAAGCTGACCTCCCATCTCACTGCATTTACTTACAGCTGTGGCCCTAATTGTAAAGACTTAGCATTATTAAATCATATATATTAACTTGAACGATTTAGTCACACAAATGTAAAAGTTCGAGGCATATGAGCTGTAGATCATATGCTGTCCATAGATCGCCATCTAGTGTTGGGTCCGGATGATTGCACTTTGTTTTTCTTCAAAGAAGTCTTTCCAGTCACGAGGTAGGTGACTCCTACTTTCGGTGATAGTGCGCATGGGCATCGACTCCATTGTTAGATTACTTTTTTCCGCCATCGGGTTCGGACGTCTATCGTTGTGCTCTGGTTCGACACCGTTCCTTCGGTTTCCCTCAGTGCGCAAGATACTCACCCTTGACGGTATTGTTTTCGATCGGGTCTCCCTTTCCATCGCGTATCGTAATTACTTAAAAAATGATTTCGAATGGAAAGGTTGTTGAAGGCCGTCTTGCCTACCCGCGTCGGGTCGACCTGCAGTCGCTGGAACTAACTCCCTTCAATTTCTGCTGATGGTGCCACGCGAAATACCCGCGCACCGACTCATACGAAGTGTGTAATCTGGGTTTGTCCCCCGAACACAGAGAAAAGGTCTGCGACGCGTGCCATGCTTTCGCTCCAAACAAACACTTCGTGACTGTCTGGCTCGATGTCGCGACATGCAGAGCCAGCACACAAGCTCCATTCTGGACTTCTTCGGTCAACAGTAGGACGAAGAGGCCGGCGAGGCTATGGGAACAGAGGAGGAGCAGGAGCCGGTCGCCATCTCAGAATTTCAATCCGACCAAGAGGAGGACATCCCACATGGCCATCGTACAGTGAGTACACCTCCCCCCCTCATCCCAATAAACAATTTCAATTAAAAAGAAGGCTCCGGTCCAACCTGCACCCGCGGGCACTGGTCGGCACTGAGATCACGCTTCTGACGCCCGACCTCTGGCTCGGCACCGAAGCCTACCAAAAAGTCTAGTGGCTCCAAAAAGACTCCCTCCAAACCGAGTTCGGAGCCCAGATCTTCGGGGTTGAAACAGAAATCTGTCACCGACCCCCACCATTCATACCCGAAACAATCGTCTGATCCGAAGACATCAACGGTTTTGACTCCGGCACTGAAAATGTCTGTGCCAAACCAGACTGAAGTGCAGAAAACAACTACAAAGCCCAGTTTTGATGCCCCAATTGAAGAACCGGATCAGAAACAAAAGCTTTTGTATATCCATCCACAGACTGGCCATATCACCACTAAAGTGACTCTAAACAGAAAGACTGATGCAGAAGAAGAATATTGCATCCCTTTAAAGAAGAGATCTGTTGGAATTATCCCTTCCCCTCCTCCTCTTCCTCCACCTATTCTTCCTTCATCACCACCTTCCCCTCAGCTTCAACCAATTGCACCTGAAATTCACCACCGCCACATACACCAGTATAGGGATGATGATCCGCCACTACAAGACCCATGGGATGATTATAACACCAATTTGCCCACGGGCAATGATCTCGACCTATACCCTACCAAACCCTCTCCACCACAGATGATAGTGTAGGCAACATTGAGTTACTGGGTAGAGCTGCCATCGACCATGGGGTGCAGCTATATAAGGAGTCATTAGAAGAGGATTTCCTCTTTGAAACCCTCATTACCACACAGAAGTCATAACATTCACTACTCGTGCTTAAGGGGATGGTCAGGCATGTAGATGACATTTTTAATGACCCAGTCAGAGCTCATATTCTTACCCCTAGAGTGGACAAAAAGTACAAGCCAGCACCACCGGACCCAGGATATATAAGGGGACAATTGCCACTAGACTGCCTGGTTGTGTCCAATGCAGGAAAAGCGCTAACTCCCAGACAACAGGAGATGGTCCACCTCCTCATAAGGAATAAAAACTTATTGATGCCTCTGGGAAACGGGTAGCATCTCAAGCAGCCAATTACTGGCGTGTCTCCAACACTCGGGCACTGTTTGCGCGATACGACCGTGGCCACTAGGATGAAATGGAACAACTGGTCCAGTATTTACCCCCGGAACACAAATCAAAAGCACAAAATCTGGTTTATGAAGGGCAAATTATTGCTAACGATCAAATAAGATGCTCTCTAGATGCTGCAAACACTGCTGCTAGAGCTATAAATACTAGTGTCCTTCTAAGAAGGCATGCATGGCTCCATATATATGGTTTTAAACCTGAGGATCAAAGCTCCATTTTAAATACCCCATTCGATAAGGAACCTTTATTTGGCCCAGTTGTAGATTCTTCACTGGAGAAAATGAAGAAAGATACTGAAGTAGCCAAATCTATGGGAGCACTTCAGTCCACACAGGGTCGTGCCTCCTTTCGATGCTCTTTTTACTGAGGAGATTCCAAAAATACCTCATCAGAAGCCACCTCCACCTATAAGGGAAATAACCCAACACCTCCATCTAAGGGTCATTTCAGGGGAGGTTACAGGGGTAACAACGGTGATGGCAGGGGCCAGGGTTCAAACACACGCAACTTCCCTGCCAACACAAAGCAGTGACTTGCCTTAACTTCCTCCCCGACTACTCAACACCTGTAGGGGGAAGACAGTCAGATTTTCTACCAATCTGGCAATCAATAACAGACAATTGGGTACTCCAAATTATCCGTTCTGGTTACTGCCTGGAATTTATCAACACGCCTCTAAATATTCCACCAAAGCCCCACAATCACCAGACCATCTATACCTCCTCAAACAAGAGGTTCAGTCTCTACTTCTAAAAGGGGCTATAGAGGCTGTGCCGCCCCAACATCACGGGTCGGACGTATACTTCTTTTATTTCTATTTACTAATTCCCAAAAAAGACGGTTGTCTCAGACCAATTTTAGATCTCAGTGAACTCAACTGGTACATTCAGTCAGACCATTTCCACATGGTGACACTAACTGGTACTTCCTCTGCTACAGAAAGGCAACTTTCTATCTACTCTAGATATAAAAGACGCCTACTTTTATTCACCAGTTCACCCTGCTCATCGCAAATTCCTCAGGTAGCTGGTCAACACTTATCAGTTCATGGTACTCCCATTCGGTATCCCCACTGCCCGAGAGTCTCCACAAAGTGTCTGGCGTAGTAGCTGCTCACCTAAGGAGACGAAGCATCCATGTCTTCCCGTACTTAGACGACTGGCTCATAAAAGCCAACACGTACCAACAATGGTTGCAGCACACTTTCAGGACAATTCGGTTACTGCATCAACTACGGTTCACAATCAATGTACCAAAGTCACATCTCCAACCAACCAATACAAAGGATTACCTGGGAGCCACAATAGATGCTCAAAAAACTCTTGCTTTTCCCAGCTCAGCCAGAATTCGAAATATTCAGGCTTTAGTTCTCCGCTTTCAATCCAACCATTGGATTTCATCTAGAACTTACATGCAGCTACTGGGAATGATGTCATCCAGCATCATGATCGTTTCCCATGCCAGACTGCACATGTGTCCACTTCAAGAATGCTTAGCCAGTCAGTGAAACCAGTCACAAGGTCTAATGACCGATCTAGTGTTGGAAAGCAGCCGTATTCGTCGCTCTCTGCAGTGGTGGAACACACAATTTATCAAAAGGACGGCCGTTCATAGACCCGGTTCCACAGATAGTACTGACAGCGGACGCGTCCCTCCCAGCTGGGGAGCTAATCCACAACAGCACACAGTGCTAGGCTTGTGGAGCCAAGAACAAAAGTTGCTCCACATCAACCACCTAGAGCTGCTTGCAATATTTCTAGCTCTCAAGCCGTTTCAAACTCACCTACAGGGCAAAGCTGCCCTAATTCGTACAGACAATATGAAAGCCATGTATTACATACAAAAACAGAGGGGTGGGCACACTCTCCACCTGTCCCACTTAGCCCAAGGCATCTGGAGGTGGGCCATTCACCACAAACGTTATCTCCTAGCGGAACACCTCCCAGGAGTCAACAACCAGATTGCAGATCTCCTCAACAGGCATAGAGAGCAAATGCACAAATGGGAACTCCACCCTCAGGTCCTCCTTTCATACTTTCAACGTTTGGGAGTCCCTCACATAGACCTGTTCGCCACATACCAAAACACAAATTACCAAACTTTGCGTCCAGGTATCCACACCCATTGTCCAAAGACAATGCACTGTGGATGAATTGAGCAGGGATATTTGTTTATGCTTCTCTGCCTCTCCCACTCACTTAATTAGTGGTTTGGAAACTCAACTAAGTGTCCCTGACACTAATCCTAGTTAATGCCACATGGGCACGTCAACCTTGGTTCACAACCCTATTGGAACTCTCAGTAGTTCCTCATCAAAAACTAAGTCTTACACCTAATCTTCTCACACAGAGCCATGGAAACATAAGACATCCAAACCCCAGTCAACTCGATCTGGCTCCTGAAGTCTTAGTTTGTATATCTTAATCTAGCGACAGACTGCATGAATATTATCAAATAGGCTAGACGTTCTACCACAAGAGCCTGCTATGCAGCAAAGTGGAAGTGGTTTGTGATCTACTGTAATAACATCCACATCAACCCGATTGATGCTTCTGTACAAAACGTATGTTATTTGTTACATCTACAACGTTCCAATTTAGCGTGCACTTCCATACGCTTACATCTGACTGCAATAGCTGCATACCTCCAGAATAGACCACATCTATTACTTTTTAGAGTGCCTGTTATCAAAGCCTTTATGGAGGGACTCGAAAGTTATTCCCCCGAGACATCTACGTGCTCCAGTATAGAATCTCAACATTGTTCTCACCAGACTAATGGGTCCACCCTTTGAGCCATTGCACAAATGTGAACTGCAATTTCTCACATGGAAAGCTGCTTTCTTAGTTGCTATCACATCACTCAGAAGAGCGGGTGAGCTTCAGGCATTAACAATAGAAGAACGCTTTTTACAAATGCACCAAAATAAAGTGGTTGTTCGGACTAATCCTACATTCCTTCCTAATGTCATTTCTGCTTTTCATAT